>NC_072436.2:24639285-24946964 GCF_028878055.3 Symphalangus syndactylus
CACATCATTAAGTGATGCATGACTGCACATTATATATATGCATATATATTTATGTGTATGTATATATGTGTATATATATAGGCTGTACTTCAAAGAAGTTTCCTGTAGGAGTGAGGTAATTGAAAACTAAGAAGTTTGTGCTATGTGGAGAGCAGGGCTTCTTAGCAGCATTATCATTTTGAGTTGGATAATTCTTTGTTATGGTGGGAGGCGTGTTTCCTGCATATTGTAGGATGTTTTGCAGCATCCATCCCTGGCCTGTATTCGTTAGATACTAGTAACATCCCCTCCCCTCACAAGTTATGACAGCAAAAAATGTTTCCAGGCATTGTCAAATGTCCCTTGATGGGTACAAAATCTTCACCAGTTGAAAAGTAGAGAAACCTGTTTGGGCAGTAGATGTAGATATAGAAATAGATATGGAATATTCATTTCCACACTTCACACGGCTTCCTAAGAATGTTCATTACTACACAATGAAAAATTGATGAAAGAGGATAGAAAAATTCATGCTTATGTACATTTTTAGACTTCATCCTGAGAAGATGTGACTGAAATAATTTTTTTAGGGAAATAAAGACAACCTAAAAATGATATATATTTTTATGTGAGGGTGCACTGTGAATTTGGTGAAAAGTTGTACATGTTTAGGTATTAGTGTCACCAATATTGGTTTCTAATTTCTTTTCTAGCAAGGGCTTGTGACCTGATGAAACATTAGGGACTTCTTTTTGAGCAGTTAACCTTTACTTCACTACCAATTTATAGTCTCCACTACTTTTAAGAAGTTTGAGGACTTATGCTTGTTGGTAACTGATCACAGTTATAGTTCTTTGATACTCTCATTTTTCTTCTAAACATTTGTGAGTTTCTAGAAAATATTCCTGTTTTCTTTTTCCTTTTTACTCTTTCTTGCCCACAGTGCACCTCTCTACCTTAAAAAGAAATACCTGAGCTTGTCAAGAATAATCCCATGGTTCAAATTCTGCGATGATCATAAGGACCAAACTTCTGAGTAACAGAACACTTCTAAGCATACTATCTATAATATTTTATATAGACAGATTTTTTTATTTTATTATTATACTTTAGGTTTTAGGGTACATGTGCACATATAGACAGATTTCTAAGCCCTCAGGATGATTTAGTCTTCTAGAGTTGACCCAACAAAATATGACCTATATATGAATTCAGAAGATTTGAGATTATGATCTTAAGTAACTAGTACAACTTCTCAGTGTTTATCTTTGTAAAAATGAGGGATTATTTTTAGCAGATGAAGTTTGAAATTAATATCTTATTTTCTTCATTTCTTCATAGGTGGGTCATTCTAATCTGGGCATTAATGAGTCTTTTTCATTTTTATTGCCTTCATTTGTTCCACATAAGCCAACAAGAGAGTTGGAATATCATTCTTCAGATCTCAGAATGTTGAGGATGTCTCCTGACACTGTGCCAAAGGCTCCTAAACATTTAAAAGCAGGTACGTAGAAAAAGGAGATAGTAAATGTCCTACTTACGGATACCTTGTGAAAAAATATCTTGTTAGGTCTATCTAATTTTTATTTTTTAATATCTATAATAATTATACTTCAGATTAGATGTGTTTACAACTCTTGTCTTAGTCTCTTCAGACTGCTATTACAAAAATATCTTAGTACTTTAAGTGTGGCTTAGAAACAACAGAAATTTGTTTCTTGCAATTCTAGAGGCTGGTTCCAAGATCAAGTGCTGGGAGATTCAGTGTCTTGTGAGGGCCTGTTTGTCATAGATGACATGTTCCTCTGTGCCCTCCCGTGGTGGAAGGGGCAAGGGGTCTCTCTGGAGTTGTTTTTTATAGTGGGCACTAATCCCAAACATGAGGCCTGTGTCCTCATGATCTACTTACTTTCCAAAAGCCTTACCTCCTTAATTTCATCACCTTGGGGATTAGGATTTCAACCTATGCTTTTCAGGGGGGACACAAATATGCAGACCGTCACAAATCCGCTGATCTTTTATTAGAGGAATCATTTGGTTTTTCATTGCATTCTACATGACAGTGTTTAGAAGTGAATTATATGGAGGAGTCTGATGTTAGAATCTGTTTATTCCTTTGTGTGACTTGAAGGGAAAAAGGAATTGATTGAGCCCAAGATGACAAGAGTGGATGCAAATAAGTTTGTAGAGAGGAAATTGAGAGAAATCAATTTTGAGGTAAAAGCAAGATTATCTGCTGAGGGAGGTGAGTAGTGGTGGAATTAGGTTAGAGGCTTTGAGGAGAGTGCTTTGGTGAAGACTTACAGTTTATGTTGAAGTGAATTTAAGATGGAGCTGACCAAGGGAAAGTAAAAGGATTGGAGGGCAATTCTGAGAAGTCAGCTCAGGTTAGTGATAATGATTTTATAATATTGTCAGCCTGTATAGAATCTCTGATTTGTTTTTCCTACTAACACTCAGGAATGGAGATGATGAATTACAGTATTGATCCTTGGTTCAGGAATACATTGAATGGGTATGGTAGAAGGATAGCAGTCAAAGAGAGAAGAGTTGATCACCTATTGGTTTCAGCCTACATAGGGAAAGAGAAGCCAGAAGAGTTGTTATTCTAGGAGAAAATAGAAGGACCAGAGATTTCTTTATGAAGTTGATTAGATGAGGTGGGAATAAGTTACTGAGAGCACTAGAAGAATAGGTAATTTTGGTCAGATTGAATAAGTAGATTTAAATTAGGATCAGTTTGAAGGGTGATGAAATCCATTAAATAGCCCTGGGATTGGATGGTAGAAATTGAATAAAAATTACTGGAGTAAATAAAATTTTGGGTCAGGTACAGTGTCTTATGCTTGTAATCTCAGTACTTTGGGAGGCTGAGGTGGGAGGATCACTTGGAAGAGTTTGGAAAGGATTGGTATTAATTGTTTTTGAATAGAATTTACTGTGAAACTACCTGGGCTGTTCTTTATAGGAAGTTTTTAAATTACTAATTTCATCTCTTTCTTTGCCATAAGTCTATTTAGATTTTATATTTTTCATGAATCAGCTTTTGCAATTTGTGTCTTAAATAGAATTTGTCCATTTAGCTAGGCTATCTGTTTACATATATCTGTTCATAATATTCCCATGTAATCTCTTTCATTTCAGTAAGGTTAGTTACAATGCCCTCTCTTTCATTCCTGATTTTAGTAACTTAAGTTTTCCCCTTCTTTTGTTCTCCTTTTGGTGAATCTAGTTAAATTTTGTCAATTTTGCTGATTTTTTCAAATAAACTGGTTTCTTTATTTTTTTCTAATCTTTATTTTTCTTTTCTGATTCTTGTTTCATTTATTTTCATTCTAGTCATTATTTTTCCTTCCTTCCATTTGCTTTGGGTTTAGTTTGTGCTTTTATTCGGTTTTTTAAGGTGGACAGTTAGGTTATTGATTTAAGCTCTTATTATTATTACAAGTATGTATACAAATTGATAAATTCCTAAGCACTATGTTAGCTGCATGTCCTAAGTTTTGGTTTATTATATTTTTGTTTTAGTTCGTCTAAACTTATTTTCTAGTTTACATTGTGATTGTTCTACATTTACCCTTCGGTTATTTAGGAATGTGTTGTTTAATTTCCCTCTGTTACTACGTTTCACCTGATTCAATTTTTGTTGGAAAACATACTTTGTATGATTTCTGTCTTTTTGAGTTTTATTGAGGCTTGTTTTATGTTAAAACATAAATACAATAAACTAAATAAACTACATGCTAAAGCATATAGTTTATTCTGTAGAATATACAGTTTGTACTTGAGAAGAAGGTGTGTTCTGCTGTTGTTAGGTGGTGTGTTCTGCTGTTGTTAGGTGGTGTGTTCTATAGATGTCTCTTAGCTCTAGTGGGTTTAGGTGTTCAAATCTTCTGTTTCCTTGTTGGTCTTCTGAGTAGCTGTTTTCTCCATTTTCAAAAGAAGGGTATTGAAGTCTTCAACTCTTTTTGTTTAATTGTCTATTTCTCCCTCTTTTTCTCTCAGATTTGCTTCACATATTTTGACATTATGGTGTTAGATCCATATATGTTTATAATTGTTATATATTCCTGATGAATTGACCTTTTTTTGGAGACAGAGTCTTGTTCTGTTGCCCAGGCTGAAATGCAGTGTGTGGCTCACTGCAACCTCCGCCTTCTGGATTCCAGCGACTCGTGCCTCAGCCTCCTGAGTAGCTGGGACTATAGGCATGTGCCACCATGCCCGACTAATTAGAATTTACCTTTTAATTGTTATAAATTGTTCCTCCTTATTTTTTTTTTTGTTTTAAAGTCTGTTTTGTCTTAGGTTAGAGTAGACACTTCAGCTCTTATGGTTGCTGTTTGTATGGTTTATCTTTTAAAATCCCTCTACTTTCAACCTATTTGTATTTTTTTAATAAAAAATGATGTATCTGCTGTAAAGAGCATATAGTTAAATCTTGAGTTTTTAATTTTAAAACTCTATTTTTGCCTCGTGATGTGATTATTTAATCTGTTTGCATTTAGTGTCATTGTTGATGTGATTGGATTCACATTTTCTGACTTACATTTGGTTTTTCATGTGTCTTGTGTCTTTTCTCTGTTCCTCTTTTATTATTGCATTATTATGACACTTTCAGTTTAATTTTTAAAATGATTTTCTAGGTAGTTTTTTTTAAGTTATATTCTTAGTGATTACTCTGGGGCTTATAATATTTATCTTACCAGAATATACTTCTGATTTAATTTATACTAACTTAATTCTAGTGTGATACAGAACCTTTACTCCCATATACCTCTATTCCCTCTTTTTTTTGGTGCTATTATTGTTATACATACCACTCACACACATATATAAATGCCTTTAAGTATTTTTTTTTTTTTTTTTTTAGTCGGGGACTTGCTCTGTTGCCCAGGTTGGATTGCAGTGGCATGATCATAGCTCACTCTAACCTGAGCTCAAGTGATCCTCCTGCCTCAGCCTCCTCTGTCGTGAGGCCCACAGGTGTGTACCACTACACTGAGCTAATTTTTCAAAAAATTTTTTTGGTAGAGGTAGGATCTCACTATGTTATTAGTCTTGAACTCCTGGGCTCAAGCAGTCTTCCCACCTTGGCCTCCCAAAGTGCTGGGATTACACGTGTGAGCCACCATGCCAGCCTGCTTTATATATTTTCAAATTGCTTTTAAAATCAGTTAACAGAATACAGGAAATGAAGCATGTCTTTTTGTAGTTACCGATGTAATTATTTTTACTAGCACTATTTGTTTTGTTATGAAAACGTTATTGTTTTTCAGCCTTTGGAACTTTCTATATTATTTCTTGTAAGGTGGATCTGCAGGTTCCCTGTTTTTGTGTATCTGGCATGTTTTTATTTCATCTTTTTGAAAGATAGTTTTGCTGGGCTTGGAATTCTTGGTTGATAGTCTTTTTCTTTTCAGCACTTTGAATATGTCTCTTCACTATCTTCTGGCCTTCATAATTTTGGATGAGAAGTCAGCTATTATCTTATTCATGTTCTCTTTTATATAATTTGTTTTCTCTTGTTGCTTCCAAGATATGCTCTTTGTCTTTCACTTTCAGTATCTTGATTATGACATGTCTCTCTGTAAATCTCTGTGTTTATTCTACTCTGAGCTCACTGAAATTGTCAGATGTATAGTTAATATCTTTTGTCTAATTTGGGAAGTTTTCAGCCATCATTTCTTTGAGGATTTTTTCTGCTGCTTTCTCTTTTTTGCCCAGTTATCATCTCTTGCATCACCGTCCACATATATCAGCACCCGTAATCTTGTCTCACTGGTCTCTAAGCCTTTGTTTGTTTTTCTTTCTTCTTTCTTCTTTCTTTTCTTCAGTTTGCATAGTCTCTATTCATTTATCTTAATGTTTGCTGATTTTTTTCTTCTGTCTGTCCATATCTACTGTTGAGCCTCTAGTGAATTTTTCACTTCAGTTACTGTACTTTTCAGCCTTAGAATTTCCATTTTGTTATTTTGTAAGTTCTGTCTTTTATTCTGTATTTGATGTGACTTTGCCGTCATACCTATCTTTAATTCTTTAAGCATCCTTTTCTTCCCTTTGAATATGTTTATAATAGCTGCTTTTAATTGTTACTGGCTAAGCCCAATGTGTGTGCCCTCTGAAAGGCAGATTTGCCTATTTTGTTCCCCCTGTGAAGGTGTCACACTTTCTTTTGCACATCTTACTTTTCTGTTGTTCTAAACTGGACGTTTTGGATAATATCTTGTTGCAACTCTGGATATTGATCCTTTCTCTGGGCTGGTAATGTTTGATATTTTTGTTGTTTAGTTATTTAGTGTTTGGTTTGGATTAGTTCTTAATTGCTCACCACCAAGATCTCCATTGATTTTGTCAGTGTCCTTAGGCTTGGGCTTTTTATGCTCTGTTTCAAACAAAGTCATTCTCCTTATGGAGATGTGTGGAGCTCTGTTCTTATGGCTTGCCTCTCCTGGGCAGAAGCTTTGTGGCACTGCTCTGTATCTGAGGGCAGATTCATTAGTCTACTTCTCTTGGAATAACACACCCCTTCTCTATGATTGTGATACTGAAAGGGGTAGTAGTTAGTCCGTGTTCTTGGATTGCCTCTCCTGGAGTGGACCCTCACTCCACCTACAAGTGAGCTGGGAGTAGGGGTGATTACAGCTTGGTATTCTCAGGTTGGGATAAATCTTCCACTCTATAAGTGGGGACTGGGTGGAGGTAGGTTGCTTCTTGTGTTCTTTCTTTTTCACTTATTAGCAAATATCAACAGCCAGTGTTCTTTCTTTACAGCCTTTCTCCCATGACATCCCTTCCATTCTGCCTTGTTACCTTATGGATTATACCTACTGATGTACCCAGTTGTACCATTTTAATTATTTGGTTAAAATGGTGCATCTCATTTCTACCAGTAAGATCCTGAGCTCCTCACTTATCTCTCAGAGTAGTATTGTGCTGTATGGGCTGACATTAAGATTTAATATTATGCACAGTCTTGACATCTGAAACTGCGAGGTCCTCAAAGGGCCTAACCACAAGATTACCTGCCAGATATGCCCCCCACTCAGTGGAGAGGCTTCCTACACAGCCAGTTCCTCTATCAACGAGACTAACTGTATTCTACCTGGTACTCAACCTCATAGATTTCTGTCCCATGCTAACCTGTGAAATTATTCAAACAAGCCAATCACACCCTCCTACAGAAATAAAAAAAATCACGCTGTCTTCTTGCTACTACAAGCCTGCCTCCTATAGTTCCTGTTTACTCATTCTGTTCCCATGTACAACTCCTGTGTGGTCCTGCATGTCCTGTGTCTTCCCCAGCTGTGAGTATATGTGACTAATAAACTACCGTCAGTCTCCTCTGTGCAGTGTTTTATCTAGCCAATCCAGAACTATCAGGCAGGAATCCCTCCCTCATCAATAGGGTGAAGAGGAGGCAAATGAAAGAAATATTTGTGTCCATGTTTGATTCATATTATATTGAAATGGTCCCTTGATATTAGTTGCCCTGATTTCTTATTTTTTTTTATTTTTATTTTTATTTTTTTATTATACTTTAGGGTTTTAGGGTACATGTGCACAATGTGCTGGTTTGTTACATATGTATCCATGTGCCATGTTGATTTCCTGCACCCATTAACTCGTCATTTAGCATTAGGTGTATCTCCTAATGCTGTCCCTCCCCCCTCCCCCCACCCCACAACAGTCCCCGGAGTGTGATGTTCCCCTTCCTGTGTCTATGAGTTCTCATTGTTCAATTCCCACCTATGAGTGAGAACATGCGGTGTTTGGTTTTTTGTCCTTGTGATAGTTGGCTGAGAATGATGATTTCCAGTTTCATCCATGTCACTACAAAGGACATGAACTCATCATTTTTTATGGCTGCATAGTATTCCATGGTGTATATGTGCCACATTTTCTTAATCCAGTCTATCGTTGTTGGACATTTGGGTTGGTTCCAACTCTTTGCTATTGTGAATAGTGCCGCAATAAACATACGTGTGCATGTGTCTTTATAGCAGCATGATTTATAGTCCTTTGGGTATATACCCAGTAATGGGATGGCTGGGTCAAATGGTATTTCTAGTTCTAGATCCCTGAGGAATCGCCACACTGACTTCCACAATGGTTGAACTAGTTTACAGTCCCACCAACAGTGTAAAAGTGTTCCTATTTCTCCACATCCTCTCCAGCACCTGTTGTTTCCAGATTTTTTAATGATGGCCATTCTAACTGGTGTGAGATGGTATCTCACTGTGGTTTTGATTTGCATTTCTCTGATGGCCAGTGATGAGGAGCATTTCTTCATGTGTTTTTTGGCTGCATAAATGTCTTCTTTTGAGAAGTGTCTGTTCATGTCCTCTGCCCACTTTTTGATGGGGTTGTTTGTTTTTTTCTTGTAAATTTGTTTGAGTTCATTGTAGATTCTGGATATTAGCCCTTTGTCAGATGAGTAGGTCGCAAAAATTTTCTCCCATTCTGTAGGTTGTCTGTTCACTCTGATGATAGTTTCTTTTGCTGTGCAGAAGCTCTTTAGTTTAATGAGATCCCATTTGTCGATTTTGGCTTTTGTTGCCATTGCTTTTGGTGTTTTAGACATGAAGTCCTTGCCCACGCCTATGTCCTGAATGGTATTGCCTAGGTTTTCTTGTAGGATTTTAATGGTTTTAGGTCTAACATATAAGTCTTTAATCCATCTTGAATTAATTTTTGTATAAGGTGTAAGGAAGGGATCCAGTTGCAGCTTTCTACATATGGCTAGCCAGTTTTCCCAGCACCATTTATTAAATAGGGAATCCTTTCCCCATTTCTTGTTTTTGTCAGGTTTGTCAAAGATCAGATAGTTGTAGCTATGCGGCATCATTTCTGAGGGCTCTGTTCTGTTCCATTGATCTATGTCTCTGTTGTGGTACCAGTACCATGCTGTTTTGGTTACTGTAGCCTTGTAGTAGAGTTTAAAGTCAGGTAGCGTGATGCCTCCAGCTTTGTTCTTTTGGCTTAGGATTGACTTGGCGATGCGGGCTCTTTTTTGGTTCCATATGAACTTTAAAGTAGTTTTTTCCAATTCTGTGAAGAAAGTCACTGGTAGCTTGATGGGGATGGCATTGAATCTATAAATTACCTTGGGCAGTATGGCCATTTTCACGATATTGATTCTTCCAACCCATGAGCATGGAATGTTCTTCCATTTGTTTGTATCCTCTTTTATTTCATTGAGCAGTGGTTTGTAGTTCTCCTTGAAGAGGTCCTTCACATCCCTTGTAAGTTGGATTCCTAGGTATTTTATTCTCTTTGAAGCAATTGTGAATGGGAGTTCACTCATGATTTGGCTCTCTGTTTGTCTGTGATTGGTGTACAAGAATGCTTGTGATTTTTGTACATTAATTTTGTATCCTGAGACTTTGCTGAAGTTGCTAATCAGCTTAAGGAGATTTTGGGCTGAGACAATGGGGTTTTCTAGATATACAATCATGTCATCTGCAAACAGGGACAATTTGACTTCCTCTTTTCCTAATTGAATACCCTTTATTTCCTTCTCCTGCCTGATTGCTCTGGCCAGAACTTCCAGCACTATGTTGAATAGGAGCGGTGAGAGAGGGCATCCCTGCCTTGTGCCAGTTTTCAGAGGGAATGCTTCCAGTTTTTGCCCATTCAGTATGATATTGGCTGTGGGTTTGTCGTAGATAGCTCTTATTATTTTGAGATACGTCCCATCACCCAGATTCATAAAGCAAGTCCTCAGTGACCTACAAAGGGACTTAAACTCCCATACAATAATAATGGGAGATTTTAACACCCCACTGTCAGCATTAGACAGATCAACGAGACAGAAAGTTAACAAGGATATCCAGGAATTGAACTCAGCTCTACATAAAGTGGACCTAATAGACATCTACAGAACTCTCCACCCCAAGTCAACAGAATATACATTTTTTTCAGCACCACACCACACCTATTCCAAAATTGACCACATAGTTGGAAGTAAAGCTCTCCTCAGCAAATGTAAAAGAACAGAAATTATAACAAACTGTCTCTCAGACCACAGTGCAATCAAACTAGAACTCAGGATTAAGAAACTCAGTCAAAACCGCTCAACTACATGGAAACTGAACAACCTGCTCCTGAATGACTATTGGGTACATAATGAAATGAAGGCAGAAATAAAGATGTTCTTTGAAACCAATGAGAACAAAGACACAACATACCAGAATCTCTGGGACACGTTCAAAGCAGTGTGTAGAGGGAAATTTATAGCACTAAATGCCCACAAGAGAAAGCAGGAAATATCCAAAATTGACACCCTAACATCACAATTAAAAGAACTTGAAAAGCGAGAGCAAACACATTCAGAAGCTAGCAGAAGGCTAGAAATAACTAAAATCAGAGCAGAACTGAAGGAAATAGAGACAGAAAAAACCCTTCAAAAAATTAATGAATCCAGGAGCTGGTTTTTTGAAAAGATCAACAAAATTGATGGACCGCTAGCAAGACTAATAAAGAAGAAAAGAGAGAAGAATCAAATAGATGCAATAAAAAACGAAAAAGGGGATATCACCACCAATCCCACAGAAATACAATCTACCATCAGAGAATACTACAAACACCTCTATGCAAATAAACAAGAAAATCTAGAAGAAATGGATAAATTCCTCGACAAATACACCCTCCCTAGACTAAACCAGGAAGAAGTTGAATCTCTGAATAGACCAATAACAGGTTCTGAAATTGTGGCAATAATCAATAGCTTACCAACCAAAAAGAGTCCAGGACCTGATGGATTCACAGCTGAATTCTACCAGAGGTACAAGGAGGAACTGGTACCATTCCTTCTGAAACTATTCCAATCGATAGAAAAAGAGGGAATCCTCCCTAACACGTTTTACGAAGCCAGCATCATCCTGATACCAAAACCTGGCAGAGACATAACCAAAAAAGAGAATTTCAGACCAATATCCTTGATGAACATTGATGCAAAAATCCTCAATAAAATACTGGCAAACCGAATCCAGCAGCACATCAAAAAGCTTATCCACCATGATCAAGTGGGCTTCATCCCTGGGATGCAAGGCTGGTTCAACATACGCAAATCAATAAATGTAATCCAGCATATTAACAGAACCAAAGACAAAAACCACATGATTATCTCAATAGATGCAGAAAAGGCCTTTGACAAAATTCAACAACCCTTCATGCTAAAAACTCTCAATAAATTAGATTTCTTATTCTTTTATTGGCAAACCTCTGGGTCCTATTTTATAACAAGCAGAAAGTGACTGCCGAGCTTCATTTCAAATTGGCTCCAAAGTATGAGTCAAGATAATTTACATATCAGGTAAAGTAGCTACACTTAACATAATTTGAATAGTTTAGATTACAAGATAAATTGGAAACAAGTTTGGATCTGGATTATTGAAAAAGAATTGGTGACACCATTGGAAAGTAGGGCAGTCAGTTTAGTTTTGGACATACTGAGTTTGATTTGTCAGATCATTTGGTTTGAAGTGTCTTCAAAGCCAGTTGAACAAATGGGAAATAGGAAATACAAATTTGGAAGATCTTAAATAATTCATGATTAAAATTATGCCATAAGAGTAGTTAAGCAAGGAGCATGGGTAGAGAGAAAAGCAAAATGTCAAAGATGGTACCTCATGGAATACAATAGCAGAAAGAGGCCAATAGAAAATACCAAAAAAGACAGATATTTTGTTTAAATTCTTACTCACTGATTTAGTTCTTACCTCTTCAGTTTCCATTCCCATTTCTTAGTGCCTTTACTGTATCACACTGGATTTTGTTGCACGAACATTTAGGATTGCTTTGTCTTCTTGGTGGATTGATCCTTTACAATTATGTAAGAATTCTCTTTGTCCCTCGTAATTGTCTTTGTTCTGAAGATTATCTTATATAGCCACTCCTACAGAATAGTTCTTTTCTTTCTTCTTCCTCTTCTTCTTCTCCTCCTCCTCCTTTTTTTCTTCTTTCTTCTTCTTCTTCCTACTCCTCTTTCTTCCTCTTTTTTCTTCTTTCTTTCTTTTTCTCCTCCTCTTCCTCCTTCTTCTTCTTCCTTTTTTTTTTTTTTTTTTTTTTTTTTAATAAAGATAAGGTCTCACTCTGTTGCCCAGGCTGGAGTGCAGTGATATGATCATAGCTCCACAGCCTTGAATTCCTGGGCTCAAGCAGTCCTTCTGCCTCACCCTCTGAGTAGCTGGGACTATAGATGCACACTAACATGCCCAGCTAATCTTTTTTTTTTTGTAGAGACAAGGTCTTGCTATGTTGCCTAGGCTGGTTTTCAGCTCCTGGCCTTTCAAAGCCTGATCCTTCCATCTTAACTTTCCAAAGTGCTGGGATTACAGGCATGAGCCACCATACCCGGCCTTTTTAACTGTCTTTTAGTTTCAACCTTCCTATGTCATTATGTTTGAAGTGAATTTTTTGTAGACATCATATAATTGGGTCATTTTAAAAAAATCCTCTCTGCTAATATCTGTATTTTAGTTTGTTTGTTTGTTTATTTATTTTGAGGTGGAGTCTCGCTGTGTCACCAGGCTGGAGTACAGTGGCGTGATCTCGGCTCACTGCAACCTCTGCCTCCCAGGTTCAAGTGATTCTCCTGCCTCAGCCTCCTGAGTATCTGGGACTATAGGTGCACACCACCATACCCAGCTAATTTTTGTATTTTTGATGGAGACAGGGTTTCACCATGTTGGCCAGGATGGTCTCCATCTCTTGACCTTGTGATGCACCCGACTTGGCCTCCCAAAGTGCTGGGATTACAGATGTAATTTGTTTATTTAGACAATTTATACCTAAAGTTAATATTGATCTATTACGCCTTAAGTCTGCAATTTTATTATTTATTTTCACTTTATTCCTGTTTGTCTTGTCTTGCCTTACTATGGGTTTCATGAACATATTTTAGAATTTCACTTTAATTTTTTAAATTATTTATTTATTTATTTATTTTTGAGACGGAGTCTCGCTCTGTCACCCAGGCTGGAGTGCACTGGTGCTATCTCAGCTCACTGCAAGCTCCGCCTCCCGGGTTCACGCCATTCTCCTGCCTCAGCCTCCCAAGTAGTTGGGATTACAGGCACCCGCCACCACACCTGGCTAATTTTTTGTATTTTTAGTAGAGACGGGGTTTCACCATGTTGGCCAGGCTGGCTTCGAACTCCTGACCTCAAGTGATCCGCCTGCCTCAGCCTCCCAAAGTGCTGGTATTACAGGCGTGAGCCAACGCACCCGGCCCTTGGCGTGGATTTCTTTGAGTTTTCCTGTTTGGAGCTGACTTTCTTTCTTTAATCTGTAAGTTTATGTCTCATCAAATTTGGGATGTTTTCAGACTTTATTTCTTTGAATTTGACTCATCTTGTTTGCATCATTTGATTGTCTTCTCCCTCTCTCTCGCGTTCGCGCTCTCTCTCTCTCGCTATCTCTTTCTCTCTCTCGGCTCACTGCAACCTCTGCTTCCGGGGTTCAGGCGATTCTCGTGTCTCAGCCTCCCGAGTAGCTGGAATCATGGGCATGTGCCACCACGCCCAGCTAACTTTCTGTATTTTTAGTAGAGACGGGGTTTTATCATGTTGGCCAGGCTGGTCTTGAACTCCTGACCTTAAGTGATCCACCCACTTCAGCCTCCCAAAGTGCTGGGATTATAGGCATGAGCAACCACAGCCAGCCTTGATTGTCTTTTCTCAGTCAATTTGTGATTTTCCTGGTTCTTAGTGGTAAAAATGAATTTTGATTATATCCTGGACATTTTGGATATTATGTGAGGAGACTTTGGTTCCTATTTATAATCTTTTGTTTAGCAGGCAGTTGCTGTATTTAGGTTTTCCATGTATGTTCTGGCCTATTTATGTGGCTGTGATCCCAAAGATAACTTAGTTTTCAGGGAAGTTGCATTCTGGTCTACTTCAGTGGTACGATTGAGGCTCCCACTCAGTCCCTGTTGGTGATGCTTATGTGGGTGGAATGGTCTTCCTCAAGGCCTGCTGGTGCTGTGTGGGAAGAGGGAGATGCTAACCCACAGAGTAGAGAACATTTCCCTGGGCCTGCCCCTGGACCACATGGTGTCAGTGGGTCACGCACTTGATTCTTGTTGATGGCATTCATGGGGGTAGAAAATGCTTTTCTAGGCCTCCTGATGCATCTAGGTAGGATGCTGGGCCCCTGGGATGGAGAACATTTCCTTGAACCTACTCTCTGGGTTTCTCAGTGCTAGTGGACTTCCCATTCAATTTTTGCCAGTGCCACTGGGGAAGGAAAGTGCCTACCTGGACTGCCTTTTACCACAGGAGAATTAGGAGATGGTGGACCTAGGTCTTCTTTTGTTACTGGCTAGAGGACAGGGAGATGCCAAACCTGCTGGGACTCTCTGCCTGGTTTTTGCTGGCACTACAGTTCAGGTGGTGCAAGCCTACCTGTTGCCGCTGGGTTGGAGTAGGGTATGGGGAGATGGGACTGTCTGCTAAGTCTGCTGGGCAGCCCGTTTCTTGGTCCATGGGCCATAGACAGCAGGCTTTTCTTGGACTTCTTTCTGCCCTCCTTCGTTCCCTTTCTCCTTCCCACTATTCCTATTCCTATTCCTATTCCTATTCCTATTTCTGGTCTTAGTTCCACACTGCCGTCCTCTCCAGCGTTCAGCCTCAGATGTAAGAGAGTTAAAAAGAAAACTGAGGAAGTCATTGCCATGTTGTTCTCCAGTCTGGAGGTCCTTAGCCAGTCTGCCTTTCACTTTCTATCTTTCAGTCTTTTTTTGATTGTCTTTTGGTTTCTAGAGAAGTGGAGGGAGAAGCAAATTTATATCATTTTGTCAGGGACCAGAAGACAACTGGAGTTTTGAAAACTTGACTTAGATGTGCTATTGTCTTTGGTTGTTGGTAGAAATAATCATATGGGGGAAGCGAGGTAAAGATCTTTCTCAGGCAATATTGAATAAACTCAGGGATCTCAAGCCACAGAAGGTGGGGACACCTATGCCATGAAACTTTACTAACTTTTCTAAAATCTGCAGCCCGCATCCTGAACTATTAATAATAGCTGACATTTATTGCTTGTTCATATTGCTAAGCATTTTACATATTATTATTATAATGTATATTATATAATACAGGTTGAGCATCCCTAATCTGAAAAATCACAATCCAGAATGGTCCAAAATCTGGAAATTTTTGACTGCTGACATGATATTCAAAGGAAATACTCATTAGAGGATTTTGGATTTCAGATTTTTGGATTAGGTATGCACAATGTGTTCTTTTATCATATTATTATTATTATGCCATATTGTTTTATATTTGTATCTGACCTATGATGATGGGCACTGCTATTATTCTATTTGCTATCTGAGCAAAATGAAACTTACAGTGACTTGCCCAAAGTCCCACTTTCTCTAAGAGGATTTTGATAGCTTCATTCCATATTGTTCTCTCTGTTTTTCAAGTTTTAAATGCCTTTATAACCTTACCATAAACATATCACACCATCAGTTTTTCCAAATTCTTTCTCAGAGAGGGCACCAATTTAATTTCTATTATATACTTAACACTAATCTTGGCATATGATAAAGGCATGAAAGAGTCTCGATGATTGTTTCCTAACTTAAGAGTTCATCAGTTAGTGGTACAGTACTGGCTGCCTCAGCTTGTTTACAGCATCAGGTAGTGACATAGTAGGAAACAATGCTTTGTGCAAGAAAGGATTTTTAACTTCTTCCTAGGTAATATCAACACCTAGGGCTTCAGTTATTTTCTATGGCTGATGACTTCCAATTGTAGGACTCTATCTAGATAGATATATCTCATACTCCAAATGTTTGTATCTGACTACTATGAAATGTCTTCATTTGAATGTCCCATAGGCATCTTAATGTCAGAACTTTAAAAATGGAACCAATCATCTCTTTAAACCTACTCTTCCTTCTCTATTTCTTCTCAGTGAATGAGTGTCTACTTATTAGCCAAGCTAGAAACTTGTATTCTTCTTTCACCCTCATCCCTGCCCAATCACTTAATCCTGTTGATTCTATCAGACTCCCATTCTCTTTTCTGAATTACTGCATTAGTAGTGGAAAACTGATCAACTTCTCTGCCACTCATTTTCAGTATTGAGCCAAAATAGTCTGTTTACAGGGCAGACTTGATAATGTCACTTCCTAGTTTGGAGTTCTTGCTTTCCATTTTTAACCTCGGGGTAAATTCTAAACTCCTTAGTACATAGTAGAAGGTCCCTGCTTACCTTCTTAGCCTTATACTTGCCTCTTTTTTCATAGTGAACTACTCTCATTTCTACATGATGCTAAACCTTCTCGTCTCCTTGATCTCATAGATGCTATTTTCTCTACTTGGAATGCTTCCCTATTCTTTATATGCCCATCTTTGCCTAATTTCTGGTTTTTATCCTTTCATTCTGAGCTTTGCTGTCTTTCAGGAAAATGTTTCTGTTTTTCACTGTTCACATGACTCTTTAAGAAAGAGCCAGATACTCCTTATATATGTTACAATAGTATCCTGTAAACAGCCTCCCTAATCACTGCCCTTATACTGAGTTTAGTAATTGCTTTTTTTACTTGTTTCTGTCTCCCACAGGACTTTAAGCTCTTTGAGGGTAGAGCTGGGGCTTTGCTAATACATATATTTTTGCACCTGGCTGTGAAAGCTACTCAATAAATATCTGTTGAATGACTTAATGAATTGATGAATATTAAATGAATTAACTTGCGTGGGTAGACGCGGGGAGGGGTAGAATAAGATGGTAGGCTTTGTATTTTGGCAGGGATCAGTTCTCAAGAAAGTGGATCAAATAAATGTAAGTATCGTATTTCATTGACTGTATGTCAGTTGTAATGAAGGCCTATGGATTTGTGTCTTATCACTATTTTATTGATCTCTGATTAACATGAGGCTGTCTCTGTGACTTGAATGGCCTATATGTCTTTCTTTATGTTTTTTGGTGGGTATTGGGGTTTATGTTCCCTGCCTCTAAACCTAATTGATTTATCTTTTAGTTTTCCTGCCATACTTTTTGTTGATGCCCAGTCTTTTGTTTAACCTTACTACCTTAGGTTGTTATTTGTTGGGTATCTTCTCCCTTGAAGATGCAAGTTACCCAGGGCAGGGAGGGAACCTGAGTGTGGCTCAGAGTAAGGGAGGACTTTAGTTTGGGGCAGGACTTTGAAGGGTTCTCTTAAAGATGAGGAGCCTGGAAGCAAGATCTGAAATTACATCTTCTCCTGTCTCAGAGGGAACTTCTTTGAGTAGGGGTGCACCTATCAGGGTGGTTTGATGACTGGGTATTACTATGACCAGGGTATAACTTTCCCAGGGTTATTCTGTTAGGAAATAGTGTTTGGGATTTGATGTTTGAGTACAGAGTTCATGAACTTTTCACAACACCAGCAGTTCATTAGCTTTTTGAAACCCCTGCCCACTTAGGAATGAGGAAGAGTCTATAATGCACTTAACCTAACAATTCCTGCTTTCACATTGAAAAAGAACTTAGTGATAGCAACAACAAAATTAGGAATTAAATTACAGGCTATAGTGTTAGCTCGTATATGTGATTCTTGTGTTATAAAACAGTGCCCTATTATCTTTTGAAACTAAGCAATTTTATTACATTTAACTTGATTTTGTATTGCAAGTTATTTAAATGGCATACATTTATCAACAGGACAACGTTAATGAATTATCAGTATGCAGGAACTTTGGAAGGGTTATATTTATGTCCACTGTGCTAATAAGGGTATCAAAAATTCCTGTTTGAACTGATAAATTGTGCTATAGTTTAGTTATGAGAGGATGTAATTTAAGATAATGAATGTTGAGGTAAACATCTATGAGTTTACTGAGGGGTTAACCAAATACAACAAAATTATAATTATTTAGTTATCAATAATTGATAATTAGGAACTTATAAAAATGATATAGTAATTAATTAGAAAGCAAGAATAACAGCAATGAAGACAAAGACCCATTTAAAATATCACTGGTGTCTTTTTAAAAAAACATGAATTTGAGTTTACTTCTCTGTACACATAATAGGTGCTTTCCCCAGACTTTTTTTAAATAAATCTTTTTTATTTTTAGTTTTTACGAGAACATAGTAGGTGTATATATTTATGGGGTACATGAGATATTTTGACACAAACATACGATGTGTAATAATCACATCAAGGTAAATGGAGTATCTGTCACCTCAAGCATTCATTATTTCTTTATGTTGTGAAAATTCCAGTTATACTCTTTTAATTTAAAATGCATTATAAATAATTGTTGACTGTAGTCACCTTATTGTACTATATCATATTCTAGAGCTTATTCATTCTAACTACATTTTTGTACCCATTAACCATCCTCCCCACTACCTTCCCAGCCCCGTTACAGACTTATTAGTGACTGAATTAGAGGGCTCAAAATTAGAGCTATAGTAATTTATTTGTGTGTGCTAGTATTAAAACCCATAATAATTGACTTGGAACGATTACTATTAAAAGGCTCTTAGTCATATGTAAAATGGAAGTATAGAATTGTACCTCATTTTGTCTGTGAGAAATAAAGGGCTTGCTTATTCTTCTTATGTCAGTATATACTTGGGGAAATAAAACCGTGCTGTCTTCGTCACCTAAGGAAGCCTTCTGTGTTACTAAGCACCTTAGTATGGAGAAGAGTTCTTGAGTAAATTATACCCAGGTTGCTAGTCTTAATGTCATCTCTAAGAGGCATACAGTTCCCACCAGTATACAACTTTGGTATAGTATAGTCTTTTTCTGGCAGCCATCTTCCTCTTCTTGGTCGAAACTTACCTCTTCCACTCACCCCTAGTTCTGAAAATGAACCTCCAAAGATTTGATCATTATGTAGTAATATTGTAACACTCACACTTAGTGTATTCTTCTTTCCAAGGGCTGAGAGAATAATAAGCACTCTAAAAACATACCATTTTTCATCATGAACTCCTTACGTACATAGACATATTTTATAAATCATAATTAATGGATTTGTGATCACCATTCTTCTGACAGTTTGACATATATGTCCTTAACTTTATATAGAACTGACAAGAATTATTCTTTAACATCATGCATCTCCTCCCGCGCTTTTAAGAGCTTAACCTATAGTCATTCTTCCAGTTTTCTTCACTAATCTTTTCTTTACCCCTGAGGTTAAGAAGACCTTATCTTATGTAACCTGGATCTTTCAAGGACCTGGGCTGTACATCTTAACTCCTTAGCTATTTATCTCATTTGTCCCTATTCATGGTGTCACTAATAATTTACAATGGCCAAAGAGATATAAAAACTTTGAGAAATCAGGAAATCATTTAGAAAAACAAGGTTTTGTTTTGTTAATCTGTTTTGGTTTATTAGCTTCTTGAGCCTGTTTTGTTTCCTCACAAAAACTTTTCTTATTTTCTTTAGACCCAGCAGGCAAGAACCTCACAAAATTTTGTAACCCATATTCCTTCTCAGGTTACAATACATGTTACATTTTTAAATTTTTTACTTTTCTTGAAGAGTTAATACTTGATACTTCTAGTTCTTTACTTTAAAATTCACTCCTCAACCCATTTCATTCTATATTCAGCTCCTTTGAAGCTCGTCAGTGGCCATAGAAAGCCAGTCAGTTGTAGTGGAAAGAGCTCAGAATTTGGATTTAGAGTTCAAGGGTTAAAGTACCAGTTTTTGTCACTTACCCACCTACAATTCTAGAAAAACTATGTATCTTTGCACTTAAAATGTGGTCTGAGGACCAATAACATTGGGCATCCCTAAGGAGCTTGTTAGAAATGCAGAATTTCAGGTCCCACCCAGACCTACTGAGTCAGAATCTGCAAGTTAACAAGATCCCAACATTGAGAAGCACTGTTACATGGTCATCTTTGCAACTCGGTTTCCCTATACGTAAAGAATAGATAATTCTTGCTCTATATATCAATCATCTTAACACCATCTGACACGTCATATGTTTTACCAATTTATTGTCAGCCTCCTCCTGCTAGAATACAAATAAGCTCTGTGAGGTAGGGATTATTGTCTGTTTGTTTATTGCTGTGTGTAGAACAGTGCCTGGCACATAGTAAGCATTCATGTATTTTGAATGAACAATGAATGAATGGACAGCTTGTCAAATCCTGTCATTTCTGTTGCACTTACTTTACACTGCTGTTTAAAACTGCTTTCATTTAGAATTATTGTATTAGTGCAGATATAGAACATTTCTATAGAAATGTTTGTTGGATTGTGCAACCTAGATTTTTACATTCCCTTCTCACTCATCTTGAAAACTTTAAAACTGTAAACAACTTGCCATGCCATACGGAATTAAGTTCAAACTCTTCAGAGTAACCTTTAGAGTCTTTTTCAGTTTTATGTACTTAAATATATATATATTATACAGGGTGCATTTGTTGGGAGAGTCCTTCAAACTCACTGCACGCATAGCATCCCTCTATGCCATATTGTACTGCCCCTGTGGGACTTGGGGGCAAGAGGAACCCGTGAAAATAAGCTGATGAGCCTTTGCTGTACCAGGGATCATAAAGTCTTTTGTCTCTAACTGAAGACCTTATGTCTTCTGCCAGCCTACAAGACACAATAACAGAGTGTAAGTAGGGTGAAATCAAATCCTAGACCCAATGGTATTATCCCATCTCATTGAAAATTCTCTTAAAAATCCAAGTTTTAAGATCCATATAATATTTCATTCACTGGATATACTGTTGTTTATAACCATTATTCTGTTGTTGAAGATTTAAAATATTTTTACTTTAGTTTTCTAATTAATATCTTTGTGTGCAAATATTTGTCTCCTTTCATGGCTGTTTCCTTAGGATTCATTTCTAGAAGGTTTTTAAAGGCTCAAAGCTTGCTTTTTTTCAGCACATAGAATTTTAAAATAGAAAATTTTATATACTATTAACAAATCTCTTTTTCTTTAGGAGACACTTCTAAAGGAGGCATAGCTAAAGTTACTCAATCCAACCTGAAGTCAGGCATCACTACCACTCCTGTTGATTCAGACATTGGATCTCATTTATCCTTGTCCCTTGAGGACCTGTCTCAGTTGGCTGTAAGTTCTCCTCTAGAAACTACTACTGGTCAACACACTGATACTCTCAACCAAAAGACATTAGCAGATACTCATCTAACTGAAGAGACTCTGAAAGTCACAGCTATTCCTGAACCAGCTGACCAGAAGACTGCAACACCAACAGTACTCTCTAGTTCCCAGTCACATAGGGGGAAGCCCAGTATTTTCTACCAGCAGGGCTTGCCAGACAGTCATCTAACTGAAGAGGCTTTGAAAGTTTCAGCTGCTCCTGGACCAGCTGACCAGACAACTGGCATATCAACTCTAACCTCTACTTCCTACTCACATAGAGAGAAGCCTGGTACTTTTTACCAACAAGAGTTACCAGAGAGTAACTTAACTGAAGAGCCTTTGAAAGTTTCATCTGCTCCTGGCCCAGTGGAGCAGAAGACGGGAATACCTACAGTATCCTCTACATCCCACTCACATGGAGAGGACCTCCTCTTTTTCTATCGACAGACCTTGCTAGATGGTCATCTAACTGATCAGGCTCTGAAAGTTTCAGATGTGTCTGGACCAGCCGACCAGAAGACGGGGACAGCAACAGTACTCTCTACTCCCCACTCACAGAGAGAGAAGCCTGGTATTTTTTACCAGCAAGAGTTCCCAGACATTCATCAAACTGAAGAGACTCTTAAAGTTTCAGCCACTCCTGGACCAGCTCACCAGAAGACTGAGATACCAGCAGTACAGTCTAGTTCTTACTCACAAAGAGAAAAGCCTAGTATTTTGTACCCACAGGAATTAGCAGACAGTCATCTACCTGAAGAGGGTCTGAAAGTTTCAGCTGTTGCTGGACCAGCTGACCAGAAGACTGGCCTACCAACAGTACCCTCTAGTGCATACTCACACAGAGAGAAGCTCCTTATTTTCTACCAACAGGCCTTGCTGGACAGCCGTCTACCCGAAGAGGCTCTGAAAATTTCAGCTATTTCTGGACCAGCTGATGGGAAGACTGGGACACCAACTGTAACCTCTACTTCCTCTGCGTCCTCTTCACTTGGAGAAAAGCCCAGTGCTTTCTATCAGCAGACCTTACCCAATAGTCATCTAACTGAAGAGGCTCTGAAATTATCAGTTGTTCCTGGACCAGGTGATCAGAAGACTGGGATACCCTCAGCACCATCTAGTTTCTACTCACACAGAGAGAAGCCCATTATTTTTTCCCAGCAGACCCTGCCAGACTTTCTTTTACCTGAAGAAGCTCTGAAGATTTCAGCTGTTTCTGTATTGGCCGCCCAGAAGACTGGGACACCAACAGTGTCCTCTAATTCTCACTCACATAGCGAGAAATCTAGTGTTTTCTACCAGCAAGAGTTGCCAGACAGTGATCTACCTAGAGAATCTCTGAAAATGTCTGCTATTCCTGGACTGACTGACCAGAAGACTGTCCCAACACCAACAGTACCTTCAGGTTCCTTCTCACATAGAGAGAAGCCCAGTATTTTCTATCAACAGGAGTTGCCAGATAGTCATCCAACTGAAAATGCTCTGAAAGTTTCAACTGGCCCTGGACCAGCTGACGAGAAGACTGAGATACCAGCAGTACAGTCTAGTTCTTACACACAGAGGGAGAAGCCAAGTGTTTTGTACCCACAGGTGTTATCAGACAGTCATCTACCTGAAGAGAGTCTGAAAGTTTCAGCCTTCCCTGGACCAGCTGACCAGAAGACTGAGATACCAGCAGTACAGTCTAGTTCTTACCCACAGAGGGAGAAGCCTAGTGTTCTGTACCCACAGGTGTTATCAGGCAGTCATCTACCTGAAGAGAGTCTGAAAGTTTCAGCCTTCCCTGGACCAGCTGACCAGATGACTGACACACCAGCAGTACCCTATACTTTCTACTCACAAAGAGAGAAGCCTGGTAGTTCCTACCAACAGACCTTGCCAGAGAGTCATCTGCCTAAAGAGGCTCTGAAAATTTCAGTAGCTCCTGGACCAGCAGACCAGAAGACTGGCACACCAACTGTAACCTCAACTTCCTACTCACAACATAGAGAAAAGCCCAGCATTTTCCACCAGCAGGCCTTGCCAGGTACTCATATACCTCAAGAGGCTCAGAAAGTTTCAGCTGTTACTGGACCAGGTGACCAGAAGACTTGGATACCAAGAGTACTTTCTACCTTCTACCCACAAAGAGAGAAACCTGGTATTTTCTATCAACAGACCTTGCCAGGTAGTCATATACCTGAAGAGGCACAGAAAGTTTCAGCTGCTCTTGGACCAGCTGACCAGAAGACTGGGACACCAACTCCAACCTCTGCTTCTTACTCACACACAGAGAAGCCTGGTATTTTCTACCAACAGGTCTTGCCAGATAATCATCCAACTGAAGAGGCTCTGAAAATTTCAGTTGCCTCTGAACCAGTTGACCAGACAACTGGCACACCAACGGTAACCTCTGCTTCCTACTCACAATATAGAGAGAAGCCCAGCATTTTCTACCAACAGTCGTTGCCAAGTAGTCATCTAACTGAAGAGTCTAAGAACGTTTCAGCGGTTCCTGGACCAGCTGACCAGAAGACTGTGATACCAACCTTACCCTCTACTTTCTACTCACACACAGAGAAGCCTGGTGTTTTCTACGGACAGGTCTTGCCACATAGTCATCCAACTGAAGAGGCTCTGAAAATTTCAGTTGCTTCTGAACCTGTTGACCAGACAACTGGCACACCAACGGTAACCTCTACTTCCTACTCACAACATAGAGAGAAGCCTAGCGTTTTCTACCAACAGTTGTTGCCAGGTAGTCATCTAACTGAAGAGGCTAAGAACGTTTCAGCGGTTCCTGGGCTAGCTGACGGGAAGACTGGGATACCAACTTTACCCTCTACTTTCTACTCACACACAGAGAAGCCTGGTGTTTTCTACCAACAAGTCTTGCCACATAGTCATCTACCTGAAGAGGCTTTGGAAGTTTCAGTTGCTCCTGGACCAGTTGACCAGACGATTGGCACACCAACTGTAACCTCTCCTTCTGGCTCATTTGGAGAGAAGCCCATTGTTATCTACAAACAGGCCTTTCCAGATGGTCATCTACCTGAAGAGGCTCTGAAAGTTTCCATTGTTTCTGAACCTACTGAAAAAAAGACTGACATACCAACAGGACCTTTAGGCTCCAATGCACTTGGAGAGAAGCCCATTACTTTCTATCAGCAGGCTCTGCTAGACAGTCCTCTAAATAAAGAGGTTGTGAAAGTTTCAGCTGCTCCTGGACCAGCTGACCAGAAGACTGAGACAATACCGGTACATTCTACTACTTACTCAAATAGGGGGAAGCCTGTCATTTTCTACCAACAGACCCTATCAGACAGTCATTTACCTGAAGAAGCTCTGAAAGTTCCACCTGTTCCTGGACCAGATGCCCAGAAGACTGAGACACTATCAATATCCTCTAGTTTATACTCATATAGAGAGAAGCCCATTGTCTTCTACCAACAGGCCCTGCCAGACAGTCAGCTAACTAAAGAAGCTCTGAAAGTTTCAGCTGTTCCTCGACCAGCTGACCAGACTACTGGGTTATCTACTGTAACTTCCTCTTTCTATTCACATACAGAGAAGCCTAATATTTCTTACCAGCAAGAGTTGCCAGATAGTCATCTAACTGAAAAGGCTCTGAAAGTCTCAAATGTTCCTGGACCAGCTGACCAGAAGACTGGGGTATCAACAGTAACCTCTACTTCCTACTCACACAGAGAGAAGCCCATTATTTCCTACCAGCAAGAGTTGCCGCATTTTACTGAAGCAGATTTGAAAATTTTAGGAGTTCCTGGACCAGCTGACCAGAAGACTGGAATAGACATCCTGTCCTCTAATTCCTACCCACAGAGAGAGCAGTCTGTCATTTCTTATCAGCAGGAGTTGCCAGATCTTACTGAAGTAACTTTGAAAGCAGTAGGGGTTCCTGGGCCTGCTGACCAGAAGACTGGGATACAAATAGCATCCTCTAGTTCCTACTCAAACAGAGAGAAGCCCAGTATTTTTCATCAGCAGGAGTTGCCAGATGTTACTGAAGAAGCTTTAAATGTTTTTGTTGTTCCTGGACAAGGTGACCAGAAGACTGAGATACCAACAGTACCTTTAAGTTACTACTCACATAGAGAGAAGCCCAGTGTTATCTCTCAACAGGAGTTGCCAGACAGTCATCTCACAGAAGAGGCTCTGAAAGTTTCACCTGTTTCTATAACAGCAGAGCAGAAGACTGGGATACCAATAGAACTGTCTAGTTCCTACTCACATTCACATAAAGAGAAACTCAAGATTTCAACTGTGCATACGCCAGATGATCAGAAAACTGAGTTCCCAGCAGCTACCCTTAGTTCCTACTCCCAAATAGAGAAGCCCAAGATTTCAACTGTGATTGGACCAAATGACCAGAAGACTCCATCCCAGACAGCTTTTCATAGTTCCTATTCTCCAACAGTAAAGCCCGATATTTTATTTCAACAGCAGTTGCCAGATAGAGATCAAAGTAAAGGTATTCTAAAGATTTCAGCTGTCCCTGAACTAGCTGATGTGAATACTGGAAAACCAATACCTCTCTCTAGTTCTTATTTTCACAGAGAGAAATCGAATATTTTCAGTCCACAGGAATTGCCAGGTAGACATGTAACTGAAGAGGTGCTGAAGGTTTCAACAATTCCTGGACCAGCTGGCCAGAAAACAGTATTACCAACAGCTCTTCCTAGTTCCTTTTCACATCGAGAGAAACTAGATATTTTCTATCAAAAGGATTTGCCAGATAGACGTCTAACTGAAGAGGCTCTAAAGATCTCAGGTGCTCTTGGGCAAGCTGATCAAATTACTGGATTACAAACAGTTCCCTCTGGTACTTACGCACATGGTGAGAATCACAAGCTTGTTTCAGAACATGTCCAAAGGCTAATAGATAATTTGAATTCTTCTGACTCCAGTGTTAGCTCAAATGATGTGCTTTTAAATTCTCAGGCTGATGACAGAGTTGTAATAAATAAACCAGAATCTGCAGGTTTTAGAGATGTTGGCTCTGAAGAAATCCAGGATGCAGAAAATAGTTCTAAAACTCTTAAGGAAATTCGGACACTTTTGATGGAGGCAGAAAATACAGCACTGAAACGATGCAATTTTCCTGCTCCCCTTGCCCCTTTCAGAGATATTAGTGATATTTCATTTATACAATCTAAGAAGGTGGTTTGCTTCAAAGAACCCTCTTCCACGGATGTATCTAATGGTGATTTGCTTCAGAGACAGCCATTCACAGAGGAAAGCCCAAGCAGCAGGTGCATACAGAAGGATATTGGCACACAGACGAATTTGAAATGCCAGAGAGGCATTGAAAATTGGGAGTTTATTAGTTCAACTACAGTTAGAAGTCCTCTACAGGAAGCAGAGAGCAAAGTCAGTATGGCATTAGAAGAAACTCTTAGGCAATATCAAGCAGCCAAATCTGTAATGAGGTCTGAACCTGAAGGGTGTAGTGGAACCATTGGGAATAAAATTATTATCCCTATGATGACTGTCATAAAAAGTGATTCAAGTAGTGATGCCAGTGATGGAAATGGTTCCTGCTCGTGGGACAGTAATTTACCAGAGTCTTTGGAATCAGTTTCCGATGTTCTTCTAAACTTCTTTCCATATGTTTCACCCAAGACAAGTATAACTGATAGCAGAGAGGAAGAGGGTGTGTCAGAGAGTGAGGATGGTGGTGGTAGCAGTGTAGATTCACTGGCTGCGCATGTGAAAAACCTTCTGCAATGTGAATCCTCACTGAATCATGCTAAAGAAATACTCAGAAATGCAGAGGAAGAGGAAAGGCAGGTACGAGCACACGGTAAGAAGAAAGGTTCAGGCTTATAAACGTTATAGTTTAATAATGTGTTTAAAGTTAGATATTTATGATTTGAGGAAGCTTAGCCAATGAAAAATACAAACAAGATCAAGAAAAAAATAAAGTTAGATATTTGGAGTTCTAAATGTATTTTCCAATAGAATTGTTAGAATGACTATATTTCTTCTAACAATCCATAAAAAGCCTATTTAACCAATAATGTAGTTAAGTTACAGTATTAATAGTACCAGCCTGAGTTTAGGTTCTTGTTCTTAGGAGAAGTAGATTCTGATGTATCACAGAGAGTAAAGAGGTCGCTTGGGCTCCTGAGCTCCTAAAGCTATCATGTTTCTCTAATCCTCACATTATAGTATCCTTATTCTGAAGGCAGAAAGAGCCTAAATTTGCTGTGCTCTAAATTGCTTTTTGTCCTAAAACTACATATATTTTCTCTTTCCCTTTTCTAATAAAACTCTTGGTGTTGATCTCAGACATTTGAAAAAAAAAATCAATGTATTTTATACTAAAACTTGGGTTAGAGGTTTAAAAGAGAATATTTACAAATCTCATTAATTTCTAATAGAATTCCATTAAAAACAAAAATCTATAAGACAATATGGGGAATGTATTTTGGGAGGCAATTTAAAAGCAATTTAGGCCTACCTAGAAATCATCCCTTGAGGTTAACTTCCTATGCTGTTCCTTGCACATTTTTATTCTACAAAAAATCCTCCAAGTTGTATTTATTACTTTTAAATATCAGCTGTCATGGAATTATGAGTAATTGTAGCAGGAACTAAAGGGAGAGGCAAAGGGACTCATGATTAGAAGGAGGATTAAGATAAATATGATTGAATACCAGATTCAAAGTGGCTTTTTTGTAGAATTATCTGTAGAGCATGGCCTAAGAAAATCAGACTTTGCAGTGAAAGGATCTAATACGTTGCCATAATTGAGAAGAAGACATACTAAGCATTGCAGTGGGTATTAAATTGCATATATTGATGATCTTCTGTGTTCTTGGAATTGTTTACAAATTATCACTTTCGCATTGTATTATCTCAAGCGTATGCTTTCTCTCCAGCCTGGAATCTGAAGTTCAATTTAGCACATGATTGTGGATACTCCATTTCAGAATTAAATGAAGATGACAGGAGGAAAGTAGAAGAGATCAAGGCAGAGTTGTTTGGTCATGGAAGAACAACTGACTTGTCCAAGGTATAAAAGAAATCTGGAAATGAAAAAAGTAAATATGAAAGAATGGGTGATGGAATTAGGATCTCTTACTTGGGCATCAGTTGAGTTGCTGATAATATTTGGCTAAAGCCTTTTTTGGTTTTGTTTTTGAGACAGAGTCTCGCTCTGTTGCCCAGGCTGAAGTGCAGCAGTGCAATCACAGCTCACTGCAGCCTTGAACTCTTAGACTCAAGGAATCCTCCCACCTCAGCCTCTCAGGTAGCTGGGACCACATGTGTCACCCTGCTCGGCTAATTTTTAAATTTTTGGCAAAGACAGAGTCTCTACGTTGCCCAGGCTGGTCTTGAACGCTTGGGCTCAAGTGATCCTCTTGCCTTGGCCTCCCAAAATGTTGGGATTACAAGCATGAGCCACTGTGCGTAGGCAGGCATCTTAATTTTTCAAAAGTTAAGATGTAAGTATTAGATTCTTACAGTCTAGATATGTTAAGTTTTTATTGATTCCAAGTTGATATTTTGAAAAATTTATCTTCTTAGAAAAATAAGAACCGATTTGCTTGTTTTATCAATTTTTTTTAGAACAGAGAAGACTAAATGTCACCCTTATTTTCTCTTGAAAGTGGTATCTTGAAATCCAGATGAAGTCCAGCTATTTTCAAATGTTTATTTTAAATACTTGAGTACACAGCTATAATAGCTTATGTATAAATGACTTTCATTTTAATAGTACATATTTTCCTTCTATTAACTATTTCATATGTAGAAAAGAGTATATATGAATCATTTATGTAAAGAATAGCAGCAAGTAAAAATAATTCCCATATATTGACTATCGAGCTTGAGAAATAGAACATTACCAAATACTGTTGAAGTTTTGTGTTTCTCCTTTCCCAGTCATATCCTTTTTATTTCTTATTTTGATATATAATGATTTTCCTTCTCTTCAGTATGGTTTTGAACTCTATAGATGGAATCAATATGATACATATTCTTTTGAGAACTGAGTGTTTCACACAGTCTTAGGGTTTTGAGCTGCTTCTATGTAGATATGCATAGTTTTCATTTGTTCCTTATTACTGTACAGTATTCCAGTGTGTGATTACATGATAATTTATTCATTCTCCTGTGGATAAGGCATTTTGTCTGCTATTTTGCACAGTAATAGGGTATAATAATGCCTATCTTAGAGGGTTTTGGTGTGGATTATGTGAGATAATGCCTATAAAATGCTTAGTAGAATGTGTGATGTCTGGTTAGTACTCAATAACTGGCAGCTATTATTACTATTATTAATCCTGAAAGAATTGATATAGCTATCATACAAGAATTTCATGGCCTGATTCATACAAAGTTTCTTAGAAAACTATTCTCCAGTGATACAGTTTATTTGGATTATCTCAATTTTGGAAAAGTGTTTGAAAAGTACAAATTAGATTGGATTTTAGGTTTTACGTATATGCTTGTGAAAAACAAAATTGACAAAATAATAAGAATAATAAAATGGGCAATTGGTTGTCTTAGCACCATTTGTATATATGCTGCCAAAGTGAGCACTATCCTAGCATCATTTGTTTAAAAGTATATAGTTTTCTCAGTGATCTGTGTTTCCCTATTTTTAAAAATTATTTTATTGCGTTCATATTTCCAGATCCCTCAGCAAGCAAGTTGCCTTCCTTTGGGTAGACTTTAGTTTGTCTGTGTTTTTCTTAAAATAAGGTGTCCTGAATTAGATGAAACACAATTTCACTTCTGATCTGACCAGCATGAAATATATTCAGTAATTCTCTTTCTGTCAATGTACTGTGAGATCTTTAATGGTCACAGCATAATTGGGCATTAAAAAAAAAACCATGTACTGCTTTCAAAACTTAAAGTTGTAGGAAAAAAGCAAAACCAAACCAAACAAAAACCGTGAACTGCTGCCAAGATTCCTATTCTCTAGTTCTAGATCCCTGAGGAATCGCCACACTGACTTCCACAATGGTTGAACTAGTTTACAGTCCCACCAACAGTGTAAAAGTGTTCCTATTTCTCCACATCCTCTCCAGCACCTGTTGTTTCCTGATTTTTTAATGATGGCCATTCTAACTGGTGTGAGATGGTATCTCACTGTGGTTTTGATTTGCATTTCTCTGATGGCCAGTGATGAGGAGCATTTCTTCATGTGTTTTTTGGCTGCATAAATGTCTTCTTTTGAGAAGTGTCTGTTCATGTCCTTTGCCCACTTTTTGATGGGGTTGTTTGTTTTTTTCTTGTAAATTTGTTTGAGTTCATTGTAGATTCTGGATATTAGCCCTTTGTCAGATGAGTAGGTTGCAAAAATTTTCTCCCATTCTGTAGGTTGCCTGTTCACTCTGATGGTAGTTTCTTTTGCTGTGCAGAAGCTCTTTAGTTTAATGAGATCCCATTTGTCAATTTTGGCTGTTGTTGCCATTGCTTTTGGTGTTTTAGACATGAAGTCCTTGCCCACGCCTATGTCCTGAATGGCATTGCCTAGGTTTTCTTGTAGGATTTTGATGGTTTTAGGTCTAACATTTAAGTCTTTAATCCATCTTGAATTAATTTTTGTATAAGGTGTAAGGAAGGGATCCAGCTGCAGCTTTCTACATATGGCTAGCCAGTTTTCCCAGCACCATTTATTAAATAGGGAATCCTTTCCCCATTTCTTGTTTTTGTCAGGTTTGTCAAAGATCAGATAGTTGTAGATATGTGGCATCATTTCTGAGGGCTCTGTTCTGTTCCATTGATCTATGTCTCTGTTGTGGTACCAGTACCATGCTGTTTTGGTTACTGTAGCCTTGTAGTATAGTTTGAAGTCAGGTAGGGTGATGCCTCCAGCTTTGTTCTTTTGGCTTAGGATTGACTTGGCGATGTGGGCTCTTTTTTGGTTCCATATGAACTTTAAAGTAGTTTTTTCCAATTCTGTGACGAAAGTCATTGGTAGCTTGATGGGGATGGCATTGAATCTATAAATTACCTTGGGCAGTATGGCCATTTTCACGATATTGATTCTTCCAACCCATGAGCATGGAATGTTCTTCCATTTGTTTGTATCCTCTTTTATTTCATTGAGCAGTGGTTTGTAGTTCTCCTTGAAGAGGTCCTTCACATCCCTTGTAAGTTGGATTCCTAGGTATTTTATTCTCTTTGAAGCAATCGTGAATGGGAGTTCACTCATGAAATACCATTTGACCCAGCCACTGGGTATATACCCAAAGGACTATAAATCATGCTGCTATAAAGACACATGCACACGTATGTTTATTGCGACACTATTCACAATAGCAAAGAGTTGGAACCAATCCAAATGTCCAACAACGATAGACTGGATTAAGAAAATGTGGCACATATGCACCATGGAATACTATGCAGCCATAAAAAATGATGAGTTCATGTCCTTTGTAGGGACATGGATGAAACTGGAAAACATCATTCTCAGTAAACTATCGCAAGGACAAAAAACCAAACACCGCATGTTCTCACTCATAGGTGGGAATTGAACAATGAGAACTCATGGACACAGGAAGGGGAACATCACGCTCCGGGGACTGTTGTGGGGTTGGGGGCGGGGGAAGGGACAGCATTAGGAGATATACCTAATGCTAAATGACGAGTTAATGGGTGCAGGAAATCAACATGGCACATGGATACATATGTAACAAACCTGCACATTGTGCACATGTACCCTAAAACCTAAAGTATAATAATAATAAAAATTTTGATTAAAAAAAAAATTCCTATTCTCATTTCTTGTATCTATATAATACTTTTTAAAAAATCCTCTTATTTTTGAGACAGAGTCTCACTTTATTGCCCAGGCTGGACTGCAGTGGCGTGATCTTGGCTCACTGCAACCTCCACATCCCAGGTTCAAGTGATTCTCCTGCCTCAGCCTCCTAGGTAGCTGGGATTACAGCTGCGTGAGTGGCGCATGACACCACGTCCAGCTGATTTTTGTATTTTTAGTAGAGATGGGGTTTCACTATGTTGGCCAGGCTGGTCTTGAACACCTGACCTCAAGTGATCCGCCCGCCTCGGCCTCCAAAAATGCTGGGATTACAGGCATGAGCCATTACGCCTCACCCTGTATAATACTTTTTAACTCTCCTGTATTTCTTTTTATTGCTTTTATATCAGTGTTCAAGCCTATTGGAATGATTTTTAATCTAAATTTGGTCATTTATTTTATTAAAATATCCCTTTCAGCTTTATGCCATTTGTGTATTTGATAAGCATTTTTATCCAAATTAGCAATAAAAATGTTTACTAAGGGCTATGGATAAAAAGTCTAAAACTTTTGGCTGGGTGCGGTGGCTCATGCCTGTAATCCTAGCACTTTGGGAAGCCAAGGTGGGTGGATCACTTGAGGTCAGGAGTTCGAGATCAGCCTGGCCAACATGGTGAAACCCTGTCTCTACTAAAAATACAAAAATTACCTGGGTGTCATGGTGCATGCCTGTAATCCTAGCTACTCGGGAAGCTGAGGCAGGAGAATCGCTTGAACCTAGGAAGTGGAGATTGTAGTGAGCCGAAGATTGTGCCAGTGTACTCCAGCCTAGGCGACAGAGGGAGACTCTGTCTCAAAAAAAAAAAAAAAAAAAAAAAAAAAGTCTAAAGTCTAAAACTTTTGAATAAGATTACTCTCACACCTCTGTTGAGTACTTCACTACACTGTCATTCAACCATCTTGTATTTCACCATCTTATGATTGACTTTCTTCAGTCTATTAACCGAGTAGTTGCGAAATAGTGTTTGTCTAGATATGCCTTGTTCTTAGGGAACCCATATTGGCCACACTGTGTACAATTTTGGACCTTTCATTTTTTTAACTTAAATATATTAGGATTTCCCTTTAAAACTTCTCTAAAAGCCTAATTTTACGGGTATATAATATCCCATTGTATGAACTTAAGAATTTATTCACTACCCTACTGTTGGACATTTATTCATTCATTCCAAAAATACATATTGAATGCCTGATATGCACCATCACTCATCTATAGGCTGAGGACACACCACTGAACAAAATAGACAAACATTTCTTCATCATGAGCTTACATTAAGGAAGAGTATATGGATAACAACCAAACAAGTAAAATAAATGTCAGATGGTGGGATAAGAGCCAGGGAGACAAAGCAGAATGGTCAACGCAGAACCTGAGAAAGAGGTATTGAATTAAATATCTGAGTAAGGTGAGAAAGTAAGGCAGTTATCAGTGACAAGAGCATTCCAGACAGAAATAGCATGCACACAGTTGCTGAGGTAGAGTGTGTGAAAGGAAAGGGAGTGTTAAAGGAAAGGGAGGACGCCAGTGTGTTTGGAGAGTGAGAGTGAAAGGGAGAAGACTAGATTGTGGAAGGCAGTGGTTCTTGACAGGGGTAGTAAATGCCTCCCAAAGAGGTGTTTTGGAAAATTATGTGATTTTTCTTGGGTCATCACTGTAATTGGGGATTGTTTCTGGAATGCAGTAGATAGGTGTCAGGTATGTTACTATTTCTATAATGTACAAGACAGTTCCACACAATGAAGAGTTGTCCCTTGTCACATGCAGCTTTTGAATGTCCCTGTAGATATTAATGTTGATGAAAAACCTGTTATAAATTACTTCAGTGTTTGTCATGTTTTAAATGATTTTTTTTTTAGTATAGAGTGTTTCTTCTGTTTTTTCTTTCTTTCATGACTGACATTTTTGAAGAGTACAACCTAGTTACTTTGCAGATTTCCCTCAAATTGAATTTATCTGCTGTTTTATCATGATTTGATTCAGATTTGATTTTTATGTAGGAAAGCCACAGAATGATGTGCTTTTCATGCTTGTCAGGAGGCACATTATGTTGATTTGTCTCAATACTTGTAATGTTAACTCATACCACTTGCTTAAGGTGGTGTCTGCTGGTTTGTGTATTTTACATATTAATTAATAAGTTAATAAATATTAGGGAGAGATTCTTTGAGACTGTAAATATCTCTAGTTTAGGATCTAGTGTTTATACTTGCCTGAATAATTTATTAATAAAATAGCTTTAATTTGGTTATTGAAAAAAATTCCATAATCGCTTCAACATTCATTCATTGGAATTCTGTGGTAAGTTAAAAGTGTCCCTTCTCCATTTATTTATTTATATCATTATGGACTCTCGGATTTTTCTTTTACTCAGAGGTTCACAACCTATCACTATCATTGTTTATTTTGATACTCAAATTATCCCACACTTGCCCATTGGAACCATTTTAAGCTGGTTCCTGTGTGTTTTTCTCATGATCCCCTCATTTCATGAGCATTCACCCACTTTCTGAGATAGGAAGATACTCTAGGAATATCTTATATTTTCTTTTCACCAACCCTAGAGCTGTCCATTTCTCCAAGGGGCCCTGGTTCTTTTTAGCAGAGAGTGGCATGTGGAAACTAAGATCTGTATGCTTGGTGTGCTTATTGATACTATGATGCTGTTGCCTTTATGCCCTTTCAGCAGACAATGTGTATGTACATAATTACACACACCCCCCTCTCCTCTGTATGCCTGTTTCCTTATCTATTACTTTTATTGTAAAATGAGAGCTGAGTTTATACTAGTACATCCAATTCCATTCCAGTACTACAGGGTTATTCTAGCCTTTTTTTCTTTCTTTATTTGTAACTCACTTCCCTGATAGTAAGAAACTTGGCTCCCATTATCCTTCATATATTTACTTGTTTAAACTCCCTTGTATGTTTCTCCCTCAGCCCCACTCTTCATCATGCCTGCAACAGATTGAATTTCTTTCCCAGCCCCAACTCTGTCTTTCAACCCACAAGTTTTATATGTAATATAATTATTAATTATACCATTCCAGATATTTTTAAATTTCCATTATGATTTCTTTCAACAATGAAAGGTGATATATTAGGATGATACCTTCAGTGTGCTGAAAGAAAATAAATTATATCTACCTAGAATTGCATGTCAGTGAAAATCTGTTTTAAGAATGTGGTAATATAAAAATGATTTTAGACAAAAACAGTTCATTCAGTACTCATTAAAAAATTCTAAGTGGTTATCTCAGACTAAAGGGAAATAATCTAATATGGGAAATTTGTGATGTAGGAAATATTAAAGAGCAAAAGATGTGTTAAGTCTGTGGATAAATAAAGCTAAATACTTAAGTATATGAAACAAAAATACTAGGACCTTCATGACTGAGATAAAATGTTATAAACTTAAAATATATGACAACAATATCTTACAGGTTAGAAGCTGTATAAATGGAGTTAAGTTTTTCCAAGTTTCTTAACTGTTTGGGAAAAAGTTAGGTATTATTTAGTTTAGCTTGATAACTATATGTGTTACAATTTCTATAATAACCCTGTCCCCTACATCATACCTTACTACAAAATTAATTTGAGATGGATCATAGACTTTACATTGAAAGGTAAAATAAAGTTTCTTGAAAATCTCTTCATGATGTTGGGTTAGGCAAAGGTTTCTTAAACAAGAACAAAAATACACTATCCATAAAAGAAAGGATTGCTAAATTGCTCTTCATGAAAATTAAGAATGTCTGGTAATCAAAAGGCACCATGAAGAGTGAAAAGTCAAGCTACACAGTGGAAGAGGGTATTTCGGATACATATATTTGATAAAGGACATAAATTCAGAATATATAAGGAAGTCATGCAAATCAATTCTTCCTACCCAAAGACTTCAGTAGGTGTCTCATAAATGAAGATATCCAAGTGGACAGTAAGAATTTGAAAACATTCTCAGTATCACTGCCTGTTAGGTAATGCAAATTAACCATAATGAGATACTGCTTTATATCAGAGTAGCTAAAATTAAAAAGAGAACAATACTAAATATTGGTAAAGTTATGAAGCAACTGGAACAGTCATTTATTGCTGATGGGAAGGTAAACTGGTACAAAACTCTTAAAATAATTTATAGTTATTTCATAATGGTAAACATATGCCTAACCTGGGACACTTCATTCCTACTTCTTTTTAGGTGCGTACTCAAGAAACATCAGTACATATGTTCAATAGAAGACGTGGTCAATAATAATTATAGTAGCCCCAAACTGAAAACTACATAAATGTATATCAAGAGTAGAATAGATGAATCAATTATGCTTTATTCATACAGTGAAATCCTGTGTAGCCATAAAAGAGAGCAAACTACTACTGCCTCAACAACCTTGAAAGCTGTCACACACGTTATGGTTAGCAAAAAAGCCAGACACGAAGGAGTCATACTGAATAATTCCATTCATATGAAATTCAAAAACTAATCAATGGTGAGAAAAGTGATAAGAATGGTTACCTCTGGTGGAGTCAGGTGTGTGGTATTGACTGGGAAGAGGCACAAGAGGTCTTCTCAGGTATAGGAAGTTTTTGTATATTTGGATATGGGCAGCATTTACATTGCTGTCAGCACATATAAAAAATAAACTGCCTGACTTCAGATTTGTACACCTTATTAAAGATTTATTATATATTAATTAAAAGGAAACATTGAAAAAGAGATACAATTGAAATTGTAGAAAAGGAACTTAAGGCAACCATTTCTAATCATAGCAAAAACTTTATAAAAAGCATCAAGGCATAAATCTAACAAGATTTACGAGATCTTTTATTGGAGAATAGTAAAATTTCTTTTGAAAGGCTAATAGAAGTCCTAAGTACATAGAAAGTACATTGTATTTATTAATAAGGCTCTATATCCAGCTGGCACAGACTGCTTCAATGAATCAAGGCAGATGTTTCTTTAAATTTTTTTTATCATGGTAAAATACACATAACACAAAATTTACCTCTTAACTGTTTTTAAGTGTGCAGTTTACTGGTGTTAAGTACATTCATATTGTTGTGCAACCACCACCACCATCCATCTCCAAGACTCTTTTCGTCTTGTAAAACTGAAACTTATACCCATTAAATAATAACTTCTCATTCTGTCTCCCCATCTGCCCCAGGCAACCACCATTTTCCTTTTCGTCTCATGATTTTGATTACTCTGAGTACTTCCTATAAATGGAATAATACAATATTTGTCTTTTTGTGACTGGCTTATTTCACTTAGCCTCATGTGGTTCATCCATGTTGTAGCATGTTAGAATTTTATAAAGTGAGTCTATTGTAGACAGTATATAGTTGGATCATTCTGCCAATCTCTTTTGATTGGATAATTTATTTACTTTTAAAGTAATTAACAATAAGGAGGAACCTGTTTCTGTCCTTTTTCTATTTATTTTCTACATCAAGGTACAACTTTTATGTTCAGATACAATTCCAAACCACGGTGAGGATTTATCTTAACTGTCCTCTACCCCACAGAAATGCAGAGGCCAACAAATCACATTCGTAGGCTCCTAAAGGAAACTCTCTTAGATTACTTGTTGTCAAAAACTATTGAGATCATTTTGGCCCCTTCCATGCTATGAGAACGAGATCCACACTGTACCCAATGATTTACTGACTTCTCTCGGCAGAATACTCTCTTCTCCTTCTCTCTTCTGTTTGGTAATAGAAGAAGAGAAGTTTGGCCAGGCGCGATGGCTCACGCCGGTAATCCCAGCACTTTGGGAGGCTGAGGCGGGCGGATCACGAGGTCAGGAGATCGAGACCATCCTGGCTAACACGGTGAAACCCCGTCTCTACTAAAAATACAAAAAATTAGCTGGGTGAGGTGGCGGGTGCCTGTAGTCCCAGCTACTCGGGAGGCTGAGGCAGGAGAATGGTGTGAACCCGGGAGGCGGAGCCTGCAGTGAGCCGAGATTGCGCCACTGCACTCCAACCTGGGCGACAGCGAGACTCCGTCTCAAAAAAAAAAAAAAAAAAAAAAAAAAAAAAAAAAGAAGTTTGAAGTCAGTACTTTATATCATTTAGTATATGGACCAGTAACTCAGCAAGTTTAGAAAAAAAACCATGAAATAAACTTTACTTGTACTCTAAAATAAACCAAACCAAACTACGAAAGTAGTAAGAAGGAAATTATAAAATAAAACCTATCAGTTAATGAACTAGAAAACAGAAAAATGATAGAATTGAGCATTAAAATCTAGATTTGGACCTTGGAAAAATTCCAAATCAAAAGACAAGCTCTGACTAGCTAGAAGATGAGAAGGAAAAACATACAATGTTATAAATGAAAAGGAGCATGCCAGATATACCACTTAGAAAATTTGAAATAATAAGAGAATATAATGTATAACTCTTCTTAGGTATAAAATTTTCATGAAATGACTGATTTTCTTAGATAATGTAATTAAACAGAAGCGTGTAATAGATTAAATATGATGAGAGAGAAAAACTTTATTGATCAAACATTTAGCTTCCAAGAAAAGTACCTGACCTACCTCAATATTAGGTAACATTATGAAGTATTTCCTGGGTGTGATAATGACATTGTGGTTATATGATAGGTGAATTATTTAGGGTTGAAGTGTCAAATCACAGTGTCTTTGTGGAGGGATAAATCTTTGTGGAGGGATAAAGCTTTGTGGAGGGATAGCGGAAAATGTTCGACAATTGTTGAATCTAAATAGAAGGAATTCACATGTTTATTTTAACATTCTATCAACTTTTTGGTATATTCTTAACGAAAAGAAAAAAACAATGCCTGACTTAGATGTTTGTATGGGTGACTCAAGCTATCAAGTAATAGATAACTCCTGTGCTGTATAAACAGTTCTAATACACTAATAAAAACTTCGTAATTTACTTGAGGACATTAACAAAAACCTCAGAAGACATACCTGAAATTGTGAATCTTTCACATCAGTGTGATGTCTCCACTTTTATTTCTGATTTTATTTATTTGAGTCTTCTAGTTTTTTCTTAGTCTAGCTAAATGTTAACATTGTTTTTACCTTTTCAAAAACTAACAATTTAGTTGATTTCTTCCTGTTTTTCTATTTTTTATTTCTGCTCTAATTTTTATTCTTTCCTTCTTTCTGCTAACTTTGGGCTTAGTTTTGTTCTTTTTTTCTAGTTCCTTGAGGTGTAAAGTTGAATTGCTTATTTGAGATCTTTCTTCCTTTAAAAATAGGCAATTATCATTAGAAACTTCCCTCTTAGTCCTGATTTTGCTTCATCCTGTAAGTTTTCATTTGTTGTGTTTTTGTCTTTTTTTAAATTTTCCTTGATTTCATCTTTGATCCACTGGTTGTTTTAACAGTGTGTTGTTAATTCCCACATAATTGTGATTTTCCCAGTTTTCCTTCTGTTACTGATTTCTAATTTTAGTCTCTTGTGCTTGGGAAAAAAAGCTTGGTATCATTTCAGTCTTCTTAAATTTGTTCAGACTTGTTTTATGACTTAATATGTGATCTATCCTGGAGAATGTTCTGTGTGCAGTTGAGAAGACTGTTTTCTGCAGCTGTTAGGTGGAATATTCAGTATATGTGTGTTCTATTCATTATTGAAAATGGGGTACTGACATCTTCTATTGTATTGCTATTTTTCCCTTCAGTTCTGTCAGTGTTTGCTTTATATATTTAGGTACTCTAATGTTGGGTGTATATATGTTTATACTTGTGATATCTTCCTAATGAATTGACTCTTTTATCATATGACCTTCTTTGTCTCTTGGGATGGTTTTTTATTTAAAGTCTATATCGTCTGATAGTATGGCCACACTTGTGCTCTTTTGGTTGCTATCTGCATGGAATATATTTTCCTATTCCTTCACTTTTAGCCTGTGTGTCCTTAAATCTAAAGTGAGTCTCTTGTAGATAGTATATAGTTAGATCTTATTTTTAAAATTCATTCAGCCACTATATGTCTTTTGATTAGGGAGTTTACTCCATTTACATTAAAGTAGTTATTGATAGAGAAAGACTTACTAGTTCCATTTTGTAATTATTTTCTTTTTTGTAGTTCTTTTGTCCCTTTTCTCCTCTCTTGCTGTCTTCCTTTGTGATTTGTTGATTTTGCTTTGATCCTTCCTTTTTTTATTTTTTCTTTCGTATATCTTCTGTAGGTATTTTCTTTGTGGTTATTACCAAAGTCTTAACAGAAAACAACTTATAGCTACAGAAAAAACAATTAAAAAAATAGACAAACAGGACTGCATCAAATTAAAAAGCTTTTGCACAGCAAAGAAAACAGTTAAGAGAATGAACTGGTAATCTATGGAATAGGAGAAAATACTTGCAAACCATGTATCTAATGAGGGGTTAATATCCAAAGTATATAAGGAACACCTGCAACTCAACAGCAAAAAAAAAAAAAAAAAATCCCCAAAACAAAAAACAAATAACCTGGTTAAAACATGGGTAAAGGACTTGAATGAACATTTCTTAAAACATACAAATGTGTAAGGTGCTGTATATGAAAAGATATTCAACATCGCTAATCATCGGGAAAATGCAAATCAAAACCACCGTGACTTAACACTTCATATCTGTTAGGATGGCTGATATCAAAACAAAACAAACGGTAACAAGTGTTGGAGAGGATATGGAGAAATTAGAACCCTGTACACTGTAGATGGGCATGTAAAATGGTGTAGCTGCTGTGGAAAATAGTATGGAGATTCCTTAAAAAATAAGAATAGAATTACCACATGATCCCACTTCTGGATACATATCCAAAGGAAATGAAATCGGAATCTTGAGGAGATCCCATGTTCACAATAGCATTAATCACAGTAGCCAAGATATATAAACAAGATGTATAAACATCGATAGATGAATGGATAAAGAAAATGTGGTATATACATACAATGGAATATTATTCTGTCTTAAGGAAGTCCTGCTGTATGTGACAACATGGATGACCCTGTAAGACATTACACTATGTGAAAGAATCCAGTCACAGAAAGACAAATACTGAATGATTTCACTTATATGAAATATCTAAAAATAGTCAAATTTAGAAAACAGAGAGTAGAATGGTGATTGCCAAGGACTGGGAGGAAGGGGAAATTGGGAACTGATGTTACATAGGTATCACAGGGAAAGCAGATAGTTTAATATTAGGAAATTTATAAACAAGTTTTTACATTAGATCTAATGGAGAAATCATAATTATTTCATTAAGCTCCAAAAAGTATTTGGGAATAAAAATAAAATCTATAATTAAAAATATTTCTTTAGAGTAGGATATTTCTTTATAGTAGAATAATACCTCAAATATGATAAAGAATGTGTATTTGAAATTTGCAATCAGCAAATCAAAGTCAAATACTTTTGTTATGCATATAAGACATTTGTGAGAAAAGTCATATAATATGGTGGAGTAGGGAACTCTAGGGCTCTTACAAAAACACCTAATAAGCTTCCAGAAACTATCAGGATTAGTTTTCATAGAACTCTGGAATTTAGTTAACATTAAAAACCAGGAAAAGTAGGGAGCTGTAGCGCTGCAGAAAGAGAACACTATGGCACCTTAAATTGCTCACCTACCATTCCTTGTGCCTAGATTAACAATGACTTTGAAGACAGCAGCTTGCACTCATGGTGCAGGCTGTTAGCACCAGAAGGATTAGTACAGATCTTGCTCTCAAAAAATTGTGATCGTTTTAACCTGTCTGAAGTATCTGAAGGACCAGTATAGCGCTTCCTTTTGTTTTACACAACTCAGAGCTTTCCTGGGACTGGGGTGGCTTGTCTGTCATCATGTGTCAAAAGTATTTAAAAGCCAGAGTATCAGCTGTAGAAGCCTGAGTCTGGGGATAAAAATTAGGACAATGAATAGGTAGACAAAAAGCCAGGAAGGAACAGCTGAAAAGGAGACGGGGTGGTATAAGGACTTTTAAATGCATTTGTGTATGCTGAGAAATTGAGAATGCTATGCACATGCCTAGGATTGGACAACTCCTCAGAGAAGGCTTGAGAAGACCCTAAGCTTTCACCACTAGCTGACCTTCAGGCTCTGCCTAAGTAGGATGTGAAGGCTAAGATATAGTTGTAAACAGCCTGGCTTAGGTTTGATGGAATGCCCCAACACAGAGCAAAAAAGACTGGGAGTGTTTTTTTTCTTTCCTATTACCTTTTTTCTTTCCTTAGCTGCAGGTGTTTAAGGAAACTGTCAAAATAGTAGTTGACCCTGAAGCTAAGTGAGCACAGACTTCAGTTCCATGCACAACAAAGAATGTAAGCTTTATGAAATAGTCACTAAACAACACTTACAACAAGCAGTAACAGCAAACTCCAGGGAAAGGGGAGAATCCAGTATCCAGAGTTGTCACTTTATGATATTCAATATGTCCAGTTTTCAACAAATTATAAGGCATGCAAAGAAATAAAGTGTGACTCATTCAGAGGAAAAAAGAGAAATTAATGAAACTATCCCTGAGGAAGCCCACCTTAAAGTACTCAATGAGCTGAACAAAACCATCAGCAAAGAACTAAAGGAAACCAAGGAAAGGATTTCCCACCAAAAAGAAATATCGACAGAGAAATTATAAAAAGGAAACACATAGAAATTCTGCAGCTGAAAAGTACAGTAACAAAAATTCTTTAGAGGGATTCAATAGCTGAGTTGAGTTGTCTGAACAAAATCAGTGAACTTGAAGAAAGGTCAGTTGATTTATTCATTCGAGGAGCAGAAAGAGAAAAGAATAAGGAAAATGAACAGGGCTATGGGACATCCCCAAGCATACCAACATATGCATTAGGGGATTCTTAGTGGGAAGAGAGAGAGAAAGGGGCAGAAATAACATTTGAAGAAATAATGGTTGAAAACTTCCCTAATTTGATGAAAAATGAATTTCAAATGGGTTAAACTCAAAGAGACCCACACCATGACACATTATAGTCAAATTGTTAAATATTTAGCATGGGTGTTGGTTCTATTAGTAGAAATATACTTTCCCTAATGAAGTCAGCTTTAACAGATTTTTTTTTAATCTGGTTTTGAAGTCATAAAATACAAAACTATGAGCTTCTTACAAAGTTATTCCTGCCATAAATACTGTAGTAATTTATATATTAAAAAAATTGAGACAACTATTTTTTTAAACAAGTGTTTCCAAAAGCTTATTGATCTTTAAGTAAGTTTTGTATCACATGGTAATACATTTCTTTTATATGTAGAAAGTAGATTTTTACTTTTTAGTGCTTGTTGACTCTGTGTGTGTGTGTGTGTGTGTGTGTCTGTGTATTGGTTTACATGATGGTGAAGAACTACTTATTTCTTTTTTGGTTTGTTATATGAAGTCTTTGACATTGTTTGTTTGTTTGTGACAAGGTCTTGCTCCGTCACCCAGGCTGGAGTGTAGTGGCTGGATCATAGCTCACTGCAACGTCCGCCTCCCGAGCTCAAGCTGTCCTTCCACTTCAGTCTCTCAAAGTGCTGGTATTACAGGCTTGAGCCACTGCACCTGGCTGATGTGTCATTAAGCTGGATGATGAGAGAATAATATAACCTGATAAAACTCATGTAGATCTATTGAGAAGAGATAATTTTAATTGTAAAATAGTCTCTGGAAATTAGTAAAAGACATATTTTAGCTAACCAGTAATTTCATAACATCTTTATCTCAGTATAGTTTACTGTAATACATAAGGTTTGCCCATTTAAAGTGTATAGTTTATTTATAGAATTTTACAATAGCATAATTTTAGAACTTTGTTGTCATTCACCCCTCTCCCCCAATTCCCTAGCCCCAGGCAAACACCAGTCCACTTTCTCTCCCAATTCTTTTTTGCCAATTCTGGACATTTTATATAAACAGAATTGTAATATATGATCTTTTGTGACTGCCTTCTTTTACTTAGCATAATGTTTTCAAGAGTCATTCATGTTGTAATGTGAATCAGTACTTCATCCCTTTTTATTGCCAAATTATATTTCATTGTATAGATATTTTGTTTACTCATTAGTTGGTAGACATTTTGATTTTCCACTCTGGCCATTGTGAATAGTGCTGCTATGAACATAGTAAGTGTTTATGTGTTAGGGTGGGCATTTCATTTCTCTGGGGTATATACCTAACAGAATTACTGAGACATATAGTAACTCCATGTTTAACATGTTGAGGAACTTCTAAACTTTTTTCTGAAGTAGCTGCACTATTTACATTCCCATGAGCAGTATATGAGGGTTTCAATTTCTCCATATCCTTTCCAACATTTGTCTTTTTCTGTCTTTTTGATTATAGCCTGGTTGGGTGTTAAGGGGTATTTATTGTGTTTTTTACCTAGTTCTAACAACTAATGGTGTTGAACATCTTTTCATGTGCTTGTTGGTCATTTATCTTTTCTGATGAAATACCTATTCAAATTCTTTACCCATTTATAAATTTATCACTTTACTACTTTGTTGAATTGCAAGCATTCTTTTTATATTCTGGATATTAGACCTTTAGCAGATTTATGGACTTACCAATATTTTCTCCCATTCTGTAGACTTTTTTACTTTCTTGATGGTGACCTTTGATACACAAAAGTTTTAAATTCTGATGAACTCTAACTTATCAGACTTTTATTCTTTGCACTTTTGGTGACATATCTAAGAAATCAGTACATAACCCAGGGTCACAAAGATTTAGCGTTTTCTTCTGAGAGATTTAGTTTTTATATTTAGATCTGTGGTTCTATTTGAGGCAATTAAAATGTTTATTTTTTTAATTGTAATAAAATATACATGAAATTTATCATCTTAACCATTGTTAAGTGTATGGTTCAGTGGTGTTAAGTACATTCATGTTGTTGTTTAACCAATCTCTGTAGCTTTTTAAATCTTGTAATACTGAAACTCTATATTCATTAAACAACAACTCCGCATTTTCCCCTTCCCCTTAGGCCCTAGCAACGACCATTCTACTTTCTGTCTCTATGAATATGGCTACTCTAGGTACCTTATAGTAGCAGAATCACACAGTATATGTCTTTTTGCCACTGGTTTATTTCATTCAGTAGTATATTCTTAAAATTCACCCAGAATTTTAACCAGAAGAAGGTCAGAATTTCCTTCTTTTTTAAGATTATATTATTCCATTGTATGTGTATGCCACAAACAAAAGTTTATCCATTCATCTGTTGATAGACGCTTGAGTTGCTTCTGCCATTTGGCTATTGTGAATAGTGCTGCTGTGAACATGCTTGTTATAATTATGTTTTCAAGATCCTGCTTTCACTTCTTTTGGGTATAGACCCAGAAGTGGAATTCCTGGATCATATAATCATTCTATTTTTAAGTTTTTGAGGAAGATCCATACTGTTTTCCATAAGGGCTACACTGCTACATTCCCACCAGCAGTGTTCGAGGGTACTAATTTCTCCACATCCTTGCCAATACTTGTTATTTTCTGTTTTTTTGTTTGTCTGTCTGTTTGTTTGTTTCCTTCTTAATAATGGCTATTCTAACAGGTCTGAAGTGATGTCTCATTGTGGTGGTGATTTTCATTTTCCTTATGATTAGTAATATTGAGCTTCTTTTCATTTTTGGTTGGCCAGTTGTATACCTTCTCTGGAGAAATGTCTATTATTTTTGCCTATCTTTGAATCAGGTTTTGTTGTTGTTGTTCTTGAGGTGTAAGTGTCCTTTATATGTTCTGGACTGGTGTGTCAGTGCTGTCCCAAGTGTGCGCACACCTGGCTGGGTCGCGACAGTGCCTGGGCTTGGCCTCAACTTTGCTCTATAATTGGAGCGGGAACCAGGAGTGGGGAGAGGCCTGGCAGTGGGAGCAGGCACTTCTGAGCCTGCAGGGGCCAGGGGGAGTTCCAAGATCCGTGAGAGTGCAGTGGTGGGTCCACAGCTGTGACTGGGCAGCTGCAGCTGTGCCCAGGAGGGTAGGGTTCCCGCCCCTCCAACTCAGAAGGGAGTGGGGCTTCTGCCTGTTCCTGGCTCCCACCAGCTTGGTAGAGCGAGCAGCCCTAGCTGCTCCTTCCCCACTGCAGCTGGCATCATTGCAGCAGCCACTCCAGATGGGATGCTGCTGCCATCAAAAATATATCTATTCCATCACCTGGGGAGTTGCAGCATAATTTAAAATATTTTTATATGAAATCAGATGTGGCTATATCATCAAATAGAATACCAAGTTATAATGACTTTATAGGTAAAACACAGAAACCTCAAAGAAATGTTGTATTTATGGTAGCTTTGAGTACTGATGCTATGTGCCAGGAAACAAGGTCTTGGTTTTTTTTCCCCCCATTCTTAGGGGTAAAATATTAGGATGTAGGTCAGGCTTCTGTAATAGCCAAACATAGAGTGGCTCAAATAAGATAGAATTTTATTTTTTCATGTAATTGTTCATGTTAGGAAAGTGAGCTCTGTTCCTTGATGTCATCCAGGGACCCAAGCTGGCTGGACAACTAAGCTGTCTTACACATGACTTCCAAGGTTGTTCCATGCATTACCATTTTCAGCAGGCAAGAAAAATAGTGATGATAGTGGTGGTGATATTGGGGGAACATGCAGGTCAAGAAATTGATTTTAAGGACAGGAAGCAGAAGTTGTACTTGATGCCTTCATTCATATCCCATTGGCCTTAACCTAGTAATGTGGTTACAACTAGCTGCAGAAGAAACAGGAAATGTCTCCCACTTGGTGACTATGTGGCTAGCAAACATTTGAGTAAGGGATTTCTATTATTAAAAGAAAGGTGAGAATACTTACTGGTGGACAGTAGTAATCTTTGCTGTTTACTTTAGTGGAAATTTTTTAGAAGAACTCTCTGAGTGGTGTTAATCATTGTGAGCCATTTTATTCTGTAGTTAACTGTCTTTTTTCTTGCTGTGCTCTTTGTCCTGTTATATTATAAAAGAATGACATGACCTTCATGGTCTAATCTTAGTGTGGGTATAAAACTGATTTGTATAAAACTGATTTGTATATAACTACTTGGACTACTTCAAATAAGAACCTGCTTGTTTATATCTTCTAGGGTTTACAGAGTCCACGGGGAATGGGATGCAAGCCAGAAGCTGTATGTAGTCACATTATTATTGAGAGCCATGAAAAAGGATGTTCCCGGACTCTAACTTCTGAACATCCACAACTAGATAGCCACCTTTGTGCTTTCAGATCTGCTGAACCCTCAGAAATGACCAGAGGATGGCAGAGCCCATCATCATGCAGAGCCAAGCACGTCAACCTTTCTGCATCTTTAGACCAGAACAACTCCCATTTCAAAGTTTGGAATTCCTTGCAGTTAAAAAGTCATTCTCCATTTCAAAACTTTATACCTGATGAATTCAAAATCAGCAAAGGTCTTCGAATGCCATTCCATGAAAAGATGGTCCCTTGGCTGTCAGAATTAGTAGAACCTGCTTTTGTGCCACCTAAAGAAGTGGATTTTCATTCTTCATCACAAGTGTCATCCCCAGAACCCGTGAAAAAGTTTTCTACCTCCATCACTGTTTCGTCTCACCGACATTCTAAATGCATTTCTAATTCCTCTGTTGTTAAGGTTGGTGTTACTGAAGGTAGCCAGTGTACTGGAGCATCTGTGGGGGTATTTAATTCTCATTTCACTGAAGAACAAAATCCTCCTAGAGATCTTAAACAGAAAACCTCTTCCCCTTCATCATTTAAAATGCATAGTAATTCACCAGATAAAGAAGTGACTATTTTAGCAGAAGGTAGAAGGCAAAGCAAGAAATTACCTGTTGATTTTGAGCATTCTTTTCAAGAAGAAAAACCCTTAGAAACATCAGACTTTACAGGCAGTCATTCTGAGCCCAGTACCAGTGCAAATTGTAGCAATTTCAAGGAAACTCAAATTTCTGATAACCATACCCTTATTAGCACGGGCAGACTAAGTTCCACCCTAGGAGTAGGCAGATCGAGTTCCAGACTAGGAGTAAAAGAGAAGAATGTAGCTGTAACTCCAGATCTTCCTTCTTGCATTTTTCTTGAACAACGAGAGCTCTTTGAACAAAGCAAAGCCCCACATGCAGATGACTGTGTGAGGAAACACCATTCTCCCTCTCCTCAACATCAGGATTATGTAGCTCCAGACCTTCCTTCTTGCATTTTTCTTGAACAACGAGAACTCTTTGAACAGTGCAAAGCCCTACATGTAGATCATCAAATGAGAGAAAACCATTCTCCCCTTCCTCAAGGTCAGGATTCTATAGCTTCAGACCTTTCTTCTCCCATTTCTCTTGAACAATGCCAAACCAAAGTGCCAGTTGTAGAAGACCTAATGAATAAACACCATTTTCCCCTTCCTCAAGGTCAGGATTGTGTAGTGGAAAAGAATAATCAACATAAGCCTAAATCACACATTTCTAATATAAATGTTGAAGCCAAGTTCAATACTGTGGTCTCCCAGTCAGCCCCAAATCACTGTACATTAGCAACATCTGCATCTACTCCTCCTTCAAATAGAAAAGCACTTTCTTTTGTTCGTATAACTCTTTGTCCCAAGACTTCTTCCAAGTTGGATAGTGGAACTTTAAATAACAGATTCCATTCATTGGATGCTGCTTCTAAAGCGAGGATGAATAGTGAGTTTAATTTTGACTTACATACTGTATCTTCGAGATCACTGGAACCAACCTCCAAATTATTGACCAGTAAACCTGTAGCACAGGATCAAGAATCTTTAGGTTTTCTAGGACCTAAATCTTCACTGGATTTCCAAGTCGTACAGCCTTCTCTTCTAGACAGTAACACTATTACTCAGGACTTGAAAACCATACCTTCTCAGAATAGCCAGATAGTAACCTCAAGGCAAATACAAGTGAACATTTCAGATTTCGAAGGACATTCCAATCCAGAGGGGACCCCAGTATCTGCAGATCGGTGAGTCTCATTGTGATAACAAGCAAGCTGGATGGACTTTGTGATAAAGGGTTTCAAATACTTAAGTAGATATCGGTTCTTGGGGGAAAGGCAGTGTGATTTCTCTGAGTGGAGGTTGTGTCTGGCTAATTACTACAAGTCTTTCAAAGAATAAATGTGTCAAGTAAGAGAGAACATATGACAGTAATGCGTTTATACTTTCAGAGGGCTTTTGGCAAGACTTGACATCAAGTGTTTTAAAAAATTGAATGACCTTGAAAAGAATCTTTGATCATCCAATGATACTGATTTACTGTGTTGGACATATGCTGAAGATCTCCTTTGGAGGTTGCACACACGTACACGGGTGCTTGGTCGCTCTCTCTCTTCTGCTCTCCCTCTCTCTCTCTCTTCTCCAGCTCTCTGGTTCCATTTTATGACTTCCCTCAAATATTTAGTATTTACAAAGAAAGTGGCTTTACAGTGGAAAATCCTGGCAGATACCAGTTTAGTCAAATGATGAAGATTAGCATCACCAGTAAAACATCTGTCAACATAATGTGCTCCCTGATATGATGCCCCACCTCATAGAGTATTGTAGGAAAGGAAACCCAATTCAGGGATAAGTCCGTTAGATTTATATTATTCAGCCCAATTTTAGCACTTTGCCATTAATTCAGTTTTACTTTAATGAGCCTCTTACAATATGGTGAAGCAGAACTACCTGTATGTTTAGTATTTTAAGAGGCATCATACCACAGTGGAGAGCACTAGGCTTGGAAAGGAGGAAGAGAGAAATGTTTATTCATAATCTACATGTGGTAGTAGTCATGGCAATAAGGAACTTAGATATGCTATCTTAATTAGTTCTCATCATGATCCTATGAAGCAGGTGATGAGATCTCTATTTTCCTACTGGGAAACTGAGATGCTGACTGTTACTTGTGCCAAAAGATGTTGTTTCTAGGCAAGAGAAAGAGCATTCAAATGCATTCTGTTAATCAAAGTAAGGATTTGTTCCCCTACACAGTACTCTGTCCTAGAATTTGAACCCTAATTCCAACACTTCTAACCATGATCCTGGACAACTGACTTAATATCCTTGGCACTCATGTAGAAGGAAAGGGTTGGAATGCTGAAAAGTCCCTTCTAGCTCTAAAAGTTAGGGATTGAGATAATAGATTCGGGCAAAAAAACAAGATCAATCTCTGATTTCAATGTTAAAAATAGTAGAGTGCTATAGAGATCAGTAATGATACCTTTAAAAATTTTTTTCTTTGAGACAGCGTCTCGCTCTGTTACCCAGGCCAGAGTACGGTGATGTGATCTTAGTTCACTGCAACCTCCGCCCCCTGGGTTCCTCTCCCGCCTCAGCCACCTGAATAACTGGGACCACAGGTGTGTACCACCATGCCTGGCTAATTTTTGTATTTTTAGTAGAGACGAGGTTTTGCCATGTTGGCAAGGCTGGTCAGTATTGATACTTTAAAAAAAAAGAGAAGTTTAGAAATTAAAACATTGACAATTTCATATACAATTTTTAAACTCTTCAAAGGTTAAATGCTAAGATATTGTTCTGAATACCTTAAAAATCAGATAAAGCTATGAATGAGAAGAAAATAATAATGATTATATATGTGAACTAACAATAATGCCATGGGTTCAGGGTGTACATTTGTAGTGGATGCTTATACTTAGTGTAATAATCAGAAATAGATATTATTACCTCAGTTGTGGATTCAAAAAACCTGAGACTTAGAGAAAATATTTTGCCCAAGATCACATGGCCATTGAGCGTCGGAGGTGGCATTTGAACCTAGGTTTATCGAACTCCACAGTCCATAAATAATTCAAACTACACACACACACACACACACACACACACAGATGCATAAAACATATATATAAGTAAATATATATATATAATACCTTATAAAATATTTATAAAGGGCTGGGTGCGGTGGCTCACACCTGTAATCCCAGCACTTTGGGAGGCCAAGGTGGGCGGATCACCTGAGGTTGAGAATTTGAGACCAGCGTGATCAACATGGAGAAACCCCATCTTTACTAAAAATACAATATTAGCTGGGCATGGTGGCGCACGCCTGTAATCCCAGCTACTCAGGAGGCTGAGGCAGGAGAATTGCTTGAACCTGGGAGGCGGAGGCTGCAGTGAGCCAAGATTGCACCACTGCACTCCAGCCTGGCAACAAAGCGAGACTCCGCCTCAAAAAAAAAATTATGAAGTATGTGTGTATAAAATATTTATAAAGTATATGTGTATAAAATATATTCAAACTTTTTCATTTTGAGATAATTTTAGACTTACAGAGGAGTTGCAGAAATAGCACAGAGAGTTTCTGTATTATCTATTGCTGTGTGTCATGTTACCCTGATATGTAGCAACTTAATAAACATCTGAAAATTTATGTAGGTCAGAAATCTAAATGTAGCTTATTTGGGTACTTCTGGCTTAGGTTGTCTCACAAGGTTGCAAACAAGGTATTGGCTGCAAGGTATGTGGTCTCATCACAGGGCTTGCCTGAGAGGATGTGCTTCCAGCTTCACTCACATGGCCATGGCTTTGGCCAGAGACACGGGCTTTTTGATTCTATAAGGCACTCATATAATATGACACCTAAGCTTCCCTTAGTGAGTCAGTGAGAGGGCAAGAGAGGGTGCCCAAAACAAAAGCCACAGTTTTTGTAACCTACCCTTGGATGTGTCATCCTGTCACCTCTGCCACATTCTTTTCAGTAGAAATGAGTCACTGTCTAAAGCTCTCACCCAAGGGTTGGGAATTCCACAAGGTCCTGAATACCAGGAGGTAGGTGTCATTGGGGGACATCTTAGAGGTTGTCCATGTAACCTTTACTGAAGCTTCCATTTATGTTAACATCTTACCATAACATCATAACCATAAAATATTTATCAAAATAAGAAATTATTATTGGTATAAAACTATATAGTCTAACTTTGATTTCACCAGGTTTTCCCACGAATGAACCTTTTTTGTTTCAGATCCAACCCAGGATTCCATCTTGCATTTTAGTTGTCATGTCTTAGACTCCTCTAATCTATGACAGTTTCCCAGTCTTTTGTCTTTCATGACCTTGACGCTTTGAAGAGTGCTAATCAGTTATTTTGAAGAAGCTTCTTCAATTTAGTATTGTTTGATGGTTCAAGGTTAGATTAGGGTTATGCATTCTCAGTACATCACAACAGAGAGCACATTATGTTGATATACATTACTGGTGATGTTAACCTTGGTCACTTGGCTAAAGTGGTATCTGCTAGGATTCTCCACTGTAAAGTTACTGTTTTTCCTTTGGAGATACTAAACATTTGAGGGAGATTTTGTTAGACTATACAAGTAACCTGTTTCTGTTTAAACTTTGACTACTAATTTTAGCATTCATGAGTGGATCTTGGCTGTAGCAGTTATTACTCCAGTGTTTTAATTTTTTTATGTCTTTCATCTCTTCTACATTTGTTAATTGGAATTCTTTTGTAAGGAGAATTGTTCTTCCCTCATTTATTCCGCCCTAGGTTATTTATTTACATTACTGTAGGCTCATGAGTGTTTATTTCATTATTTGGATTATAATCCAATGCTACCATTACTATTTTGTTGCTCAAGTTCTCTTTTTAGCTATTTAGAGCACTTTTAGGTTGGCTCCTGTACCCTGCCCCAGAGCTGAAATCAACTGTTTCATTAAAAAACCCTCTTTTTTTTGGTGGTTGTTGTTGTTTTCTTTCTTTTTGAGGCGGAGTCTTGCTCTGTCGCCCAGGCTGGAGTGCAGTGGCGTGATCTTGGCTCACTGCAACCTTCACCTCCTGGGTTCAAGCAATTCACCTGCCTCAACCTCCAGAGTAGCTGGGATTACAGGTCTGCACCACCAAGCCCAGCTAATTTTCTGTATTTTTTAGTAGAGACAGGGTTTCACCATGTTGGCCAGGCTGGTCTTGAACTCCTGACCTCAGGTGATCTGCCCACCTCAGCCTCCCAAAATGCTGGGATTACAGACGTGAGCCACCATGCCCAGCCAAAAAACCCTCTTATTTTTGAAGGGAGGAAGGAGTATAGTATTTAGAAAGCAAGATGTAAGTACCTGGCATGCTCATTGCTGGTGGGATGTTGCTGTGTCTAGCCTTTCTCGGTGAATAAAGCTAAGAAATATAGGTAGATTTGTAAATTTATGTGTATACTCATATCTGTACCTTTTAACGTGTGTGTGTGTTTTAAATCGTGTGTCCATATTGATACCTCTGACTCCAGTACACATCCACAGAGTTGATTCTAGCCTTTCCCCTTTCATTATTTGTAACTTCTGTCTCTAATAGCAATAAAACTGCCTCTCATTATCTGTAATATATTTACCCTAGTATATAAATAAAGTAGTTTCAGAATTCATAGCCCATACCCACATGGAAAACAAATTCTGCATCTAGAGTACAGTGTTAATCTGCAGTTTCGAATTTAAATCATTAAAATATCTAGACAAAAATGCTGTTTGCTAAAGTTTCTTAAGTCAGCATCTCCCTTCCGCATATTCTTCAGTATGAGTACGTGATTCATTTATAATATAGTTAGAGTCATTAGTCACATTCTGCATTCCATCTTTGCCTCATATCCTGGTTGACCTTTAAAAATTTACGTACTTATAAACTTCACTTTCTGTGCTTTACGATTCTATCCATTGCTACAGTTTCATATGAGCAGTTCCATCAATCCCCAAATTCCCCCATGCCGTTCCTTTGGAGACAGTCTTTCCCCTGATCCCTCACCCCTGGCAGTCCCTGGTCTGTTTTCTTCCCTGGAGTTTTGCCTTTCTAGAGTGTCACACAAATGGAATCATAAAATACGTAACAGCCTTTTGGGTCTGATTTTTTTACTTTGCAAAATGCATTTGACTCATCCATCTTGTGTGGATCAGTAGTGCTTTTGTATTGCTTTATTAAAAGCAATAATATTTTATTGTAATTCAGTTCGTTTATCCATTCACTCACTGAAGGATATTTGAGTTGTTTCTATTTTGGGACCATTAAAATTAGAACTGCTGTAAACATTTATATACAGGTTTTTGTTTCTCTACAGTAAATACTAAGGAAGAGGATTCCTGAGTTATATGGTATAGGTGTATATTTAACTTTGTAAGAATTATTCAGAGCTAAACTAATACTAGTTTTTCAGAGTGTCCGTATCATTTTGCATTCCTGCTAGCAATGGGTGAGCATTCTAGTTACCCCACATCCTCACCAATGCGTAAATTGTCAATATATTTTAGCCACTTTTATAGTTGTACAGTGGTATCTCAACATAGTTTTAATTTGCATGTCTTTCCTTAATGGCTAATTATTATGAATACCGTTTCAAGAGCTTATTTACCATCCTCTTTGGTGAAGTGCTTTTTAAATAGGGTTTTTGCTTTCTTATTGGTGAGTTTTGAGAGTTCTTAATACATTCTGGATACGAGTCTTTTCTGGATATGTTATTTGCAAATATCTCTTCACAGTATGCGACTTGTCTTCTTATCCTCTTAACAAAGTCTTTCAACGAACAAAGGTGATTCCTTTTGATCAAGTCCAATTAATTGATTTTTAAATGGATCATGTGATTGGGTTGGCAGTACTTTTCTTTCAGCACTTAAAAAATATGCTCCTTCCTTATGGATTCCATGGTTTCTGACAAAAAATTCATAGTCATTTGAGTCATTGTTCTCTATGTAAGAACAATGTGTCATTTTCCTCTAATTATTTTAATTTTTTTCCAGCACATTGATTATGCTTCTAGATATGGGTTTCTTCTTTTTTTTAATTTTTAAATTTTCATTTCAATCGTTTCTGGGGTAAAGATTGTTTCGTTTACATGGATAAGTTCTTTAGTGGTGATTTCTGAGATTTTAGTGCACCTATCACCCGAGTAATATGCACACCATACCCAATATGTAGTTTTTTTAAGCCTATAGGTTTACAGACATACCTCAGGTATATTGCAGGTTCAGTTCCAGACGACTGCAATAAAGCCAGTCACATGAATTTTTTGGTTTCCCAGTGCATGTACAAGTTATGTTTACACTATACTGTACTCTATTAAGTGTATAATAGCGTTATGTCTAAAAAAATATACCTACCTTAATTTAAAAATTGTCATTGGTTGATGGTCACTTAGGTTTTTATGAGTTACTTCACTTAGAATAATGGCCTCCAGCTCCATCCAAGTTACTGCAAAAGACATTATTTCATTCCTTTTTATGGCTGAGTAGTATTCCGTGGTGTATATATACCACATTTTCTTTATCTACTCATTGGTTGATGGGCACTTGGGTTTTTATGTCTTTGCAGTTGCAAATTGTGCTGCTGTACAAGTGTGTGTACGTGTCTTTTTAATGTAATGTCTTCTTTTTCTAGGTATAGATTTCTTTGGTACATCTTGTTCAGGGTTTGCTGAGTTTTTTTAAGCCTATAGGTTTACAGGCATACCTCAGATATATTGCAGGTTCAGTTCCAGACCACTGCAATAAAGCCGGTCACATGAATTTTTTGGTTTCCCAGTGCATATACAAGTTATGTTTACACTATACTGTACTCTATTATAAAGTGTGTAATAGCGTTATGTCTAAAAAAAGTACATACCTTAATTTAAAAATTCTTTATTGTTTAAAAATGCTAACAATTATTTGAACCTTCAGTGAGTTACTTTTTGCTTGTGGCAGTCTTACCTTGATGTTGGTGGCTGCTAACTGCTCTGGGTGGTGATTGCGAAAGATTGAGGTGGCTGTAGAAATTTCTTTTTTTTTTCTTTTTAATTTTCATTGGTACATAGTAGGTGTATATGTTTATGGGGTACATGAGATGTTTGATACAGGCACGCAGTGTGAAATAAGCACATTGTGAAGAATGGGGTATCCATCCCTTCAAGCATTTATCCACTGAGTTGCAAACAATCCAATTACACTCTCTAAGTTATTTTAAAATGTACAGTTATTATTGACTATAGTCACCTTTTTGTGTTATATAGTAGGTCTTATTCATTCTTTCTATGTTTTGTGTGTGTGTGTGTGCCCATTAACCATCCCCATCTCTCCCCAAACCCCTCACCACCCTTCTCAGCCTCTGGTAACCATCCTTCTACTCTCTATGTCCATGAGTTGAATTGTTTGGATTTTTAGATCCCACAAATAAGTGAGAACATGCAGTGTTTGTCTTTTTATGCCTGGTTTATTCCATTTAACGTAATGATCTCTAGTTCCATCCATATTGTTGTAAATGACTGGATCTCATCGTTTTCTGTGTCTGAATAGTACTCCACTGTGTATATGTACCACATTTTCTTATCCATCTATTGATGGACACATAGGCTGCTTCCAAATCTTAGCTTACCACAAACAGTGCTGCAACAAACATGGGATTGCATTGAATCTGTAGATTGCTTTTGAGTAACAAAATCAGTCTTCCATATACTGATTTCCTTTCTTTTGGGTATATACTCAGCAGTAGGATTGCTGGATCATATTGTAGCTCAGTTTTTAGTTTTTTTTAAGGAACCTTCAAACTATTCTCCTTAGCGATTGCACTAATTTACATTCCAAGCAATAGTATACAAGGGTTCCCTTTTCTCCACATCTTCACCAGCATTTGTTATTGCCTGTCTTTTCGATATAAGCCATTTTAACTGGGGTGAGATGATATCTCATTGTATTTTTTAGTTTTAGTGTTTTGATCGGATTATTAGATTTTTTTCCTGTGGAATTTTTTGAGCTCTTTATATATTCTGGTTATTAATCCCTTGTGAGATGGGTAGTTTGCAGATACTCTCTCCCATTCTGTAGGCTGTCTCTTCACTTTATTGATTGTACCCTTTGCTGTAAAGAAGCTTTTTAATTTTATGTGATCCCATTTGTCCATTTTTGCTTTGGTTGCCTGTGCTTGTGGGGTATTGCTCAAGAAATTTTTGCCCAGACCAATATCCTAAAGATTTTCCTGGATGTTTTTCTGTAGTAGTTTCATGGTTTGAGGTCTTAGGTTTAAGTTTTTAATCCATTTTGATTTGATTTTTGTATATGGCGAAAGATAGAGGTCTAGCTTCATTCTTCTGCATGTAAATATCCAGTTTTCATTTATTTCTGCTGTTTTATAGTTTTTGTCAGGGAATTCTGATATCTCTTTTATCCTAGCCTTGGTGTCTGTTCCCATGTGATTTAGTTTTGATATTTGTCTCTTCAAAATCTCATATTGAAATTTGATCCCCACTATTAGAGGTGGGACCTAAAGAGAGATATTTGGGTTATGGGGGCAGATCCCTCATGAATGGCTCAGTGACCTCCCTGTGGTAATGAGTGAGTTCTGGCTCGTAGTTCACCCAAGAGCTGGTTGTTTAAAAAAGAATGACTCCCCTCCTCCCCACCTTCCACTTCTTTTCTCTTCCCGTGTGATGTGGGCTCTCCCCTTCCACTTCTGCTGTGATTGGAAGCTTCCTGAGTTCCTCACCAGAAGCAAATGCTGGTCCCATGCTTCTTGCCCAGCCTGCAGAACTGTGAGCCAAATAAACCTTTTTACTTGGTAAATTACCCAGCCTCAAGTATTCCTTAATAGCAGTGCAAACAGACTAAGACATCATTTGAGCTGAGATTTTTCTGGTTCTAAATATGATGAATAATTTTGGATTGTATTTCATAATGACATGTAATGAAATGACAAGTCTTGTTTAAATGCTATAGAGAATGTTGATGTTTTTGTTTTAGCAGACAATGACCCAACTAGTTTCAGGTTAAAAATTCCAGCCAGCCTTCTGTAGGTTGTTGTTCCAAGTCCATTCAGTTTTCAGAGATTTTGCAGTGCTGTTCACATCTGTCCTCCATGTGTATGCCTAGTGGCCCTTTTCTAGGTACTTTTATCCTTTTTCTATGTACTTTCTGTGTCAGGGCCAAGTGGCACAGGACAGAAGGAGAAAAAACCAACCAGGTGTGGTCACTCTTGAGACCACATTTCCTTTGGTGTAAGTTGAAGGTTTCCCTTCCTCAGAACTTTAGGCTTCTGCCAGCCTGTTACTGCTTGTACCATTACCACCCTGAGATTACTGGGATGCTATGACTAATATACAGAGATAAGGAAAAAGGGGATTCCACACTCTAGAGTATTGGGAGACCCTTCTTTCATTCCTGAAGCCTGAACTAGAAGGCTTTGCTGTGAAGTCTTTCTGTCTATGCTAATACCCACCTTAAGGTTTCAGGCTATATTGAGTTCAGGCCAAGGAATGACAGAGGAAACAAAAATGATGGCAAACTCATTGCCATTTTGATGATATTTCAAATATTGTGTTCTTCAATCTGCCTGCTTCTGTTATTTTCCAGAGTCTTCCAATAGCTACTCCATGTAGTCTATCTAGGTTTTATAGCTCATCTCATCTAGGATTAGATATGCTAACCTGGAACTAGAACCACTTGTACTGTTTTTTGTTCCCATTAACTGCATATGTGAGTTTCAGTTGTTCCACATCCTTGCCAACACTGGGTATTAACAGTTATTTTTAATTTCACTCGTTCTAAATGTGAGTATGAAACAGTATGGTATTGTAATTTTAATTTGTATTTCCATGATGACTAATGATGCTGAGCATCTTTTCTGTGTCTCTTGCCCATTTGCATGATTTTATTTATGAAGTATTTGTTCACTTTTGTCCATTGGATTATTTGTCTCAGTATTATAGGAATTTTTATAATATATTCCAGATACAAATCCTCTGTGTATTGTGAATATTTTCTCATAGTCTGTGGTGTGATTTTCATTTTCTTAATGGTGTCTTTGGGGAACAGAAAGCTTTAATTTTGATGAAATCTACTTTGGTAATTTTTTTTTAATGATTAGTACTTTTTTGTGTCCTAATTAAGAAAATGTTGCTTAATCAAGTGTTGTAAAAGTTTTCTCCTGTATTTTCATGTAGAAATGTTATGGTCTTAACTTTGTGATCAAGTCTGTGATCTATTTCCAGATTTTCATTTGTGATGTAAGTTACGCAGTTGAGGATCATTTTCTTCCCTAGGAATATTCTAGCACCACTTTTCAAAAAATGATTATTTCCTTATTGAATTTAGCTGGAACCTCGGTCAAAATTATTTGGCCTTATATGTGTAAGTTTTAGAGTTTCTACTCTGTGTCTTTGTTCTTTTTATTTATCTTTACACCAGTACCACAATGTCTTGATTACTGTAGCTTTATAGTAGTCTTGAAGTCAGGTTATGTCCTCCAACCTTGTTTTTGTTTTCAAAATTATTTTTGCTATCAAGTCCTTTGCATTTTCATACAAATTTTAGAATAAGCATACTGGGATTTTTTTTGGGATTGTATGGAATCTGTAGATAAATTTTGTAGACTGGCATTTGAATTTCCAGTCTTCCTATGCATAACCATGGTGAGGTTTTTCTTCCCCACTTATTTAAGTCATCTTTAATGTTTCCCAGTAACATATTGTAATTTTCATTGTGTAGATTTTATACATCTTCTACTAAATATATTCCTAAGTAGTTAATATACTGTGGTATATGGCATTTTAAAATTTAAGCTTTCTCATTGTTCGTTGCTTATATATAGAAATACTGTTGTCATGCCAATTTGTAGGTCCCAACAAGTTAATTTTAATTTTAATTTATTATTCTTTGGGTCAGAGCTTTCATGCCTACTGTGGGATGTTTTAGGGCAATGAGTGCTGTAGAGAATTTATACAAGGCAAAAGTTCCAGTGGTTGAAATATATCTATTTGTTCTCTGTTTTATGTTCAGTAACTCCTCTAAGATTTCAAGAGTTTCTTGTTTAAATTTACTGGGATCCTCAGGTATAAAGTCTATTCTTCATACATAATCATTTCACCCGAGAACAGAGCAGTTTTACTCCTTCCTTTGCAGTTCTCATGCCTTTTCTTTCTTTTTCTTGCCTAATGCACTGGATAGAACATTGAATATGATACCAAAACAAGTAGTAAAAGCAGACATCTTGCCCTGTTCCCTATTCTTGGAGGGTAGGGGAGTAGAGTTAGTATTTCGTCATTAAGTTTAATATTACCTGTAGATTTTTAATGGGTGCCTTCTATCAGGTTGAGGGTGTTTTCTAAGTGAGTTTTATCATGAATGGATATTTAATTTTTCAGATGTTTTTCCTGCTCTATGGATATGATCATACATGTTTTCTCCTTTTTTCTACTGATGTAGTGAATTACATTGGTCCAGTTGATCAACTGTATTGTTGAAATTGTCCTCTTTACTGAATTTTTATCTGCTTGTTTAATCAGCATTTGAAAACAGCATACATCTCCAGTTATTTTTGTTATTTTCTGTTTCTCCTTTAGATCTTCTTTGGAGTATTTTGTGGGGAGGGGAACAATTACAAAGTTATAGAAAAGGTAAATATGGCACAAGGAACTTCTCATTCTCCTTAGTTATTTGGGAATAGTTGTTGACCTGCTGCACAATCACTTTTGTGTAATATATTCTCATTTCCTATAAAAGGACATTCTCCTATATGACCACAATAAAGCCATGAGAATTAGGAAATTCATACTAGTGCATTACAGACATTATTTAGATTTCTCCAGTTCTCCCAGTAATGTCTTTTATAACAACAGGAAGCAGTTCAGACTCATATGTTGCATTTAGTTATCATGTATCTTCCATTTCTTTTAGTCTGGAACAATTCTTTAGTCTCTTCTTAACTTTCATGATGTTGACACTTCTGAAGATTACAATCCAGTTATCTTGTGGAATGTCCCCAATTTGTTTTCTCTGATGTTTCCTCAGGATTACATTCAGGTTAGTTATCTTAAGTAGGAAAATCAAAGAAGTAACATTGAATTCTACTCATTGCATCCTATGAAGTGTCATGCAATTTTAATTTGTCCTGTTGTTGACAGTTATCACTTTAATACTCAATAAGGTTGTGACTGTTAGGTACCTTTATCACTTTAAAACTCAATAAGGTTGTGGCTGTCAGGTACCTTTTCATCCCACAGTAGGCATGAAAGCTCTTAGGCACCTTAATACCCCAAACAAGCTACTCTTTTCTCTTTTGTAATTAAGTGTTTTATGGAAAGGTACATTTAAATTATGTAAACATCTTATTCATCAGCAAGCTTACTTGTTTATTTATATCTGTACAGAATCTTTCTTATTCAGTGAGTTATGATCAATTGCTACCTTTTTTCTTTTTATCTTGTTATTTGAAAATACATATAGACTCACAAGAAAAATATGTGACTCACAAGAGGTTACAAAAATAGCCAAGGGAGGTCCCCACTCAGCTTCCCCATTGGTAATGTCTTACAAACTATAATGCATTATCAAAACCAGTAAATTGATATTGGCACAATACAGTCAACTGTACTACAGACGCTAATTAGATTTCACAAGTTTGCACTCAGTTATTCTAATGCATATATGTATAATTCTGTAAAATTTAATCACATGCATAGCTTCATGTAACCACCATCACAATCAAGATACAGAAGTGCTCTGTCACTGTGAAGGAATTCCCTTGTGCCTTCCCTTTTCTAGTCACACCCTGTTCCCTCAAGCCAGCCTTCTTTAACTCCCGAAAGCTAGTGATCTGTTTTTCTACTGTATAATTTTGTCATTTTGAGAAGTTATATAGATGGAATCCAGCGTGTTACATAGATGGAATATAACATGTAAACTTTGAGATGTGTTCTTCTTACTCAGCATACTGACCTGGAGATCCATTCAACTTGTGTGTATCAGTAGTTAATTTCTTTGTATTGGTCAGTATTCCATTATATGGAATTTATACATTATGTTTATCCATTCACCTGTTGAAGGACATTGTTTCCAATGCTTATTACTAATAAAGCTGTTATGAGCATTCATGTACTTTTTTTTTTTTATACTTTAAGTTTTGGAATACATGTGCTGAACGTGCAGGTTTGTTACATAGGTATACATGTACCATGGTGGTTTGCTGCACCAATCAACTTGTCATCTACGTTAGGTATTTCTCCTAATGTTATCTCTCCCCTTGCCTCTCACCCCCCAACAGGCCCCAGTGTGTGATGTTCCCCTCCCTGTGCCCATATATTCTGAACTCTCACTTATGAGTGAGAACATGCAGTGTTTGGTTTTCTATTCCTGTGTTAGTTTGCTGAGAATGATGGTTTCCAGCTTCATCCATGTCCCTCCAAAGGACATGAACTCATTCTTTTTTGTGGCTGCATAGTATTCCATGGTATATATGTGCCACATTTTCTTTATCCAGTCTAATATTGATGGGGATTTGGGTTGGTTCCAAGTCTTTGCTATTGTGAATAATGCTGCAGTAAACATATGTGTGCATGTGTCTTTATAGCAGAATGATTTATAATCCTTGGGATATATACCCAGTAATGGGATTGCTGGGTCAAATGGTATTTCTAGTTCTAGATCCTTGAGGAATCGCCACACTGTCTTCCACAATGGTTGAACTAATTTACACTCCCACCAACAGTGTAAAAGCATTCCTGTTTCTCCACATCCTCTCCAGCATCTGTTGTTTCCTGACTTTTTAATGATTGCCATTCTAACTGGCGTGAGATGGTATCTCATTGTGGTTTTGATTTGCATTTCTCTAATGACCAGTGATGATGAGCTTTTTTTCATGTTTGTTGGCTGCATAAATGTCTTCTTTTGAAAAGTGTCTGTTTATATCCTTCGCCCACTTTTTGATGGGGTTGTTTGTTTTTTTCTTGTAAATTTGTTTGAGTTCCTTGTTTTCATTCTTAAGTAAATTAAATTTCCTTGATTTTTGTTCTTTTGCATTTGCTGAGGAGTGTTTTACTTCCAATTATGTGGATCTCAGCCCTTTTTCAGATGGATAGACTGCAAAATTTTCTACCATTCTGTAGGTTGCCTGTTTACTCTAATGATAGTTTCTTTTGCTGTGCAGAAGCTCTTTAGTTTAATTAGATCTCATTTGTCAAGTTTGGCTTTTGTTGCCATTGCTTTTGGTGTTTTAGTCATGAAGTCTTTGTCCATGCCTATGTCCTGAATGGTATTGCCTAGGTTTTTTTGTAGGGTTTTTATGGTTTTAGGTCTTATGTTTAGTCTTTAATCCATCTTGAGTTAATTTTTGTATAAGGTGTAAGGAAGGGACCCAGTTTCACTTTTCTGCATATGGCTAGTCAGTTTTTCTAACATTTATTAAATATGGAATCCTTTCCCCATTGCTTTTGTCAGGTTTGTCAAAGATCAGATGGTTGTAGATGTGTGGTGTTATTTTTGAAGCCCCTGCTCTGTTCCATTGGTCTATGTATCTGTTTTGGTACCAGTACCATGCTGTTTTGGTTCCTGTAGCCTTGTAGTATAGTTTGAAGTCAGGTAGCATGATGCCTCCAGCTTTGTTCTTTTTGCTTAGGATTGTCATGGCTATACAGGCTCTTTTTTGGTTCCATATGAAATTTAAAGTAGTTTTTTTCTAATTCTATGAAGAGAGTCAATGGTAGCTTGATGAGGATAGCATTGAATCTATAAATTACTTTGGACAGTATGGCCATTTCACAATATCAATTCTTCCTATCCATGAGCATGGAATGTTTTTCCATTTGTTTGTGTCTTCTCTTATTTCCTTGAGCAGTGGTTTGTAGTTCTCGAAGACGTCTTTCACATCCATTGAGTGTTGTATTCCTAGGTATTTTATTCTCTTTGTAGCAATTGTGAATGCGAGTTTGCTCATGATTTGGCTCTCTATTATTGGTGTATAGGAATGCTTGTGATTTTTGCACATTGATTTTGTATCCTGAGACTGCTGAAGTGACCTATCAGCTTAAGAAGTTTTTGGGCTGAGATGATGGGGTTTTCTAAATATAGAATCGTGTCATCTGCAAGCAGAGATAATTTGACTTCCTCTCTGCCTATTTGAATACCCTTTATTTCTTTCTCTTGCCCAATTGCCCTGGCCAGAACTTCCAATACTATGTTGAATAGGAGTGTCGAGAGAGGCCATCCTTGTGTTGTGTCGGTTTTCAAGGGGAATGCTACCAGCTTTTGCCCATTCAGTATGATATTGGCTGTGGGTTTGTCACAAATAGCTCTTATTTTTTTGAGATATGTTTCATCAATACCTAGTTTATTGAGTGTTTTTAGCATGAAGGGGTGTTGAATTTTATCGAAGGCCTTTTCTGCATCTATTGAGATAATTGTGGTTTTTTGTTATTGGTTCTGTTTATGTGATGGATTACATTTATTGATTTGCATATGTTGAACCAGTCTTACATCCCAGGGATGAAGCCAACTTGATCTTGGTGGATAAGCTTTTGAATGTGCTGCTGGATTAGGTTTGCCAGTATTTTATTGAGGATTTTTGCATCGATGTTTATCAGGTATATTGGCCTGAAATTTTCTTTTTTGTTGTGTCTCTGCCAGGTTTTGGTATCAGGATGATGCTGGCCTCATAAAATGAGTTAGGGAGGAGTCCCTCTTTTTCTGTTGTTTGGAATAGTTTCAGAAGGAATGGTATCAGCTCCTCTTTGTACCTCTGGTAGAATTCGGCTGTGAATCCATCTGGTCCTGGGCTTTTCTTGGTTGGTAGGCTATTATTGCCTCAATTTCAGAACTTGTCATTGGACTATTCAGGGATTTGACTTCTTCCTGGTTTAGTCTGGGGAGGGTGTATATGTCCAGGAATTTATCCATTTCTTAGATTTTCTAGTTTATTTGCATAGAGGTGTTTGTAGTATTCTCTAATAGTAGTTTGTATTTCTGTGGGATCAGTGGTGATCTCCCCTTTATCATTTTTTATTGTGTTTATTTGATTCTTCTCTCTTTTCTTCTTTATTAGTCTGGCTAGCGGTCTATCTATTTTGTTAATCTTTTCAAAAAACCAGCTCCTGGATTCACTGATTTTTTTGGAAGGGTTTTTTGTGTCTCTATCTCCTTTAGTTCTGCTCTGATCTTAGTTATTTCTTGTCTTCTGCTAGCTTTTGAATTTGTTTGCTCTTGCTTCTCTAGTTCTTTTAATTGTGATGTTAGGGTGTCGATTTTAGATCTTTCCTGCTTTCTCCTGTGGGCATTTAGTGCTATGAATTTCCCTCTACACACTGCTTTAAATGTGTCCCAGAGATTCTGGTATGTTGTGCCTTTGTTCTCATTGGTTTCATAGAACTTACTTACTGCTGCCTTTATTTTGTTATTTACCCAGTAGTCATTCAGGAGCAGGTTATTTAGTTTCCATGTAGTTGTGCGGTTTTGAGTTTTCTTTTCTTTCCTTTCGTTTCCTTTTCTTTCGTTTCCTTTCCTTTCCTTTCCTTTTTCCTTTCCTTTTTCCTTTCCTTTCTCCTTTCCTTTTTTTTTTTCTGAGTCTCGCTCTGTCACCCAGGCTGGAGTGCAGTGGTGCGATCTCAGCTCACTGCAAGCTCTGCCTCCTGGGTTCACGCCATTCTCCTGCCTCAGTCTCCCAAGCATCTGGGACTACAGGCACCTGCCACCATGCCCAGCTAATTTCTTTTTGTATTTTTAGTAGAGACAGGGTTTCACTGTGTTAGCCAGGATGGTCTCGATCTCCTGACCTCATGATCCGCCCGCCTCGGCCTCCCAAAATGCTGGGATTACAGGTGTGAGCCACTGCGTCCGGCTGAGTGAGTTTCTTAATCCTGAGTTCTAATTTGATTGCACTGTGGTCTGAGAGACTGTTTGTTATGATTTTCATTCTTCTGCATTTGCTGAGGAGTGTTTTACTTCCAATTATGTGGTCAATTTTAGAATAAGTGCTGTGTAGTACTGAGGAGGATGTATATTCTGTTGATTTGGGGTGTAGAGTTCTGTAGATGTCTGTTAGGTCTGCTTGGTCCAGAGCTGAGTTCAAGTCCTGAATATCCTTGTTAATTTTCTGTCTCATTGATTTGTCTAATATTGACAATGGGGCGTTAAAGTCTCCCACTATTACCATGTGGGAATCTAAGTCTCTTTGTAGGTCTCTAAGAACTTGCTTTATGAATCTGGGTGCTCTTGTATTGGGTGCATATATATTTAGGATAGCTAGCTCTTCTTGTTGCATTGATCCCTTTACCGTTATGTAATGCTCTTCTTTGTCTTTTTTGATCTTTGTTGGTTTAAAGTCTGTTTTATCAGAGACTAGGATTTCAACTCCTGGTTTTTTTTGTTGTTGTTTTTTGTTGTTGTTGTTGTTGTTGTTTTGCTTTCCATTTGCTTGGTAAATCTTCCTCCATCCCTTTATTTTGAGCCTATGTGTGTCTTTGCACATGAGATGGGTCTCCTGAATACAGCACACCAATGGGTCTTGACTCTTTATCCAGTTTGCCAGTCTGTGCATTTTAATTGGGGCATTTAGCTCATTTACATTTAAGGTTACTGTTGTTAGGTGTGAATTTGATCCTGTCATTATGATGCTAGCTAGTTATTTTGCCCATTAGTTGATGTAGTTTCTTCATAGTGTTGATGGTCTTTACATTTTATTATTATTATTATTATTATTATTTTTGCAGTGGCTGGTACTGGTTTTTCCTTGCCATATTTAGTGCTTCCTTCAGGAGCTCTTGTAAGGCAGGCCTGGTGGTGACAAAATCCCTCAGCATTTGCGTGTCTGTAAAGAATTTTATTTCTCCTTCACTTATGCTGCTTAGTTTGGCTGGATATGAAATTCTGGGTTGAAAATTCTTTTCTTTAAAAATGTTGAATGTTAGCTCCCACTCTCTTCTGGCTTGTAGGGTTTCTGCTGAGAGATCTGCTGTTAGTCTGATGGGCTTCCCTTTATGGGTAACCTGACCTTTGTCTCTGTCTGCCCTTAATATTTTTTCCTTCATTTCAACCTTGGTGAATCTGACTTTTATGTGTTTTGGGGTTGCTCTTCTTTTTTTTTTTTGAGACGGAGTCTCGCTCTGTCACCCAGGCTGGAGTTCAGTGGCACGATCTCAGCTCACTGCAAGCTCCGCCTCCCGGGTTCACGCCATTCTCCTGCCTCAGCCTCTCCGAGTAGCTGGGACTACAGGCGCCCGCCACCACGCCCGGCTGATTTTTTATATTTTTAGTAGAGACGGGGTTTCACCATGGTCTCGATCTCCTGACCTCGTGATCCGCCCGCCTCGGCCTCCCAAAGTGGGGGTTGCTCTTCTTGAGGAGTATCTTTGTGGTGTTCTCTGTATTTCTTGAATTTGAATGTTGGCCTGTCTTGCTAGGTTGGGGAAGTGCTCCTGGATAATATCCTGCAGAGTGTTTTCCAGCTTGGTTCCGTTCTCCCTGTCACTTTCAGGTACACCAATCAAACGTAGGTTTGGTCTTGTCACATAGTCCCATATTTCTTGTCTTCACACTTTATTTCATTAAGTTGATCTTCAGTCTCTGATATCCTTTCTTCCACTTAGTCGATTCAGCTATTGATACTTGTGTATGCTTCTCGAATTTCTCGTGCTGTGTTTTTCAGCTCCATCAGGTCATTTATGTTCATCTCTAAACTGGTTATTCTAATTAGCAATTCCTCTAACCTTTTATCAAGGTTCTTAGCTTCCTTGCATTGCGTTAGAACATGCTCCTTTAGCTTGGAGAAGTTTGTCATTACCCACCTTCTGAAGCCTACTTCTGTCAATTCGTCAAACTCATTCTCCATCCAGTTTTGTTGCTGGTGAGAGTTGTGATCCTTTGGAGGAGAAGAGGCATTCTGGTTTTTGGAATTTTCAGCCTTTTTGCACTGGCTTTTCCTCATCTTCGTGGATTTATCTACCTTTGGTCTTTGCTGTTGGTGAACTTCAGATGGGGTTTTTGCATGGTCATTCTTTTTGTTGATGTTGATGCTTTTGCTTTCTGTTTGTTAGTTTTCCTTCTAACAGTCAGGCCTCTCTGCTGCAGGTCTGCTGGAGTTTACTGGGGGTCCACTCCAGACCCTGTTTGCCTGGGTATCACCAATGAAGGCTGCAGAACAGCAAAGTTTGCGGCCTTCTCCTACCTCTGGAAGTTTCGTCCCAGAGGGGCACCCGCCAGATGCCAGCCAGGGCTCTCTTGTGTGAGGTGTCTGTTGACCCCTGCTGGGAGGTGTCTCCCCACCAGGAGGCACAGGGGTCAGGGACCCACTTGTGGAGGCAGTCCGTCCCTTAGCAGAGCTCGAGGGCTGTCCTGGGAGGTCTGCTGCTCTATTCAGAGCTGGCAGGCAGGAACGTTTAAGTCTGCTGAAGCTGCGCCCACAGCTGCCCCTTCCCCCAGGTGCTCTGTCCCAGGGAGATGGGAGTTTTATCTATAAGCCCCTGACTGGGGCTGCTGCCTTTCTTTCAGAGATGCCCTGCCCAGAGAGGAGGAATCTAGAGAGGCAGTCTGGGCTTCGCCCAGTCGGAAATTCCCAGCGGCTTTCTTTACACTGTGAGGGGAAAACCACCTACTCAAGCCTCAGTAATGGTGGACGCCCTTCTCCTCACAAAGCTTGAGTATCCCAGGTCGACTTCAGGCTGCTGCGCTGGCAGTCAGAATTTCAGACCAGTGGATCTTAGCTTGCTGGACTCCTTGGGGGTGAGATCCACTGAGCTAGACCACTTGCCTCCCTGGCTTCAGCCCCCTTTCCAGAGGAGTGAAGGGTTCTGTCTTGCTGGCATTCCAGGCGCCATTGGAGTATGAAAAGAAAACTCCTGCAACTATCTCGGTGTCTGCCCAAATGGCCACTCAGTTTTGTGCTTGAAACCCAGGGCCCTGGTGGCATAGGCACCCAAGGGAATCTCCTGGTCTGTGGGTTTCGAAGACTGTGGGAAAAGCCTAGTGTCTGGGCCAGAACAGTCCTCATGGCTTCCCTTGGCTAGGGGAGGGAGTTCCCCAACCCGTTGTGCTTCCTGAGTGAGGCGACACCCCACCCTGCTGCTGCTCACCCTCTGCGGGCTGCAGCCACCGTCTAACCAGTCTCAATGAGATGAACTGGGTACCTTAGTTGGAAATGCAGAAATCACCTGCCTTCTGCATTGGTCTTGCTGGGAGCTGCGGACTGGAGCTGTTCTATTTGGCCATCTTGCCCGGGAATCCCTCATGTACTGGTTATTACATGACCATAAATTTTTTATTTCTCTATGACAGTGGGTCTCAACTAGGAGTGATTTTACCTCTCAGGGAACATGGGAAATGTCTGAAGACATTTTTGATTGTAATGACTAGGAAAGAAATGCTACTGGTGTCTAGTAAATAAAAGACAGAGGTGCTGTGGAATATCCTAGAATGCACAAGACAGTCCTCCACAACAAAGAATTGTTTCAAAATGTCAGTGCTAAGGTTGAGAAACTGCACTAGGATTAATACCCAGGAGTGTGATTATTGGGTTGTATGTAAGTATATGTTTAATTTTATAGGAAACGGCCAGAGTGTTTTCCAGAGTGGTTATAACATTTTGCATTTCCAATAACAATGTATGAGAAATCAAGTTCCTCCACATCCTCATCAGCATTTATACTGTCAGTATTTTTTATTTTTTTATTTTTTTGAGATGGAATCTCACTCTGTCACCCAGGCTGGAGTGCAGTAGCACGATCTCAGCTCAGTAGCGTGATCTCAGTTCACTGTGACCTCTGCCTCCCGGGTTCAAGCGATTCTCCTGCCTCAGCTTCCCGAGTAGCTGGGACTATAGGTGCGTACTACCACACCTGGCTAATTTTTATATTTTTAGTAGAGATGGGGTTTCACCATATTGGTCAGGCTGGTCTTGAACTCCTGACCTTGTGATCCGCCCACCTTGGCCTCCCAAAGCCCTGGGATTACAGGCGTGAGGTACCACGCCTGTCCACTGTCAGATTTTTTTTTTTAATTTAGCCTTCCTGATTGGAATATAGGGGTTATCTCATTATTGCTTTAATTTGCATTTCTCTACTACTGACAATGAACATTTTTAATATGCCCATTTACTATCTATATGTTTTCTATTAAAATTGTTTTGCTCCTTTTCTAATTGCATTTTTTTTACTGTTGAATTTAGAGAATCTTTATATATTCTGGATACCAATTCTTTATTAGATTTCAGACTTGCAAATTTTTACATTGTACAAAACCAAGTTTTCTTGTTCTATTTATTATTACTATTGTAATTTGTTTTGATGCTCAAAATACAGATTTGGTGGCTAGTGGCAGCCCCTTCAAGCTGGCTCTATATCCTTTTCATATGTCCCTGTCATCTTTTGATCATGTCTTTGCTTTCTGGCACAAGATATTTCAGACTCATCTTATACTTTTCCTTCTCCAGCTCTGGAATCAACCACTTCTCCAAGAAGCCTGTTCTTCCAGTGGAATGTGCTATTTAGAGGTTAGGATTTAAACACTAGGCATATGTGTTGCTCCCAGCCCTACACTTATTTACATTAATATTTATTTTTCTATCTGTATATATTAAAAACCATATGTTCTTCTAATTTTTATTTTACTTTTTTCTTTGTTTTCATAACTTTCATATCTAATAGTGAGTAACCTCACTTCCAGTATGCTTTATGTAACGAATTCTCTCATCTCTTGCCACCCTCTCCCCAGCAAGGATGACCCTAACTCTCCACTTGGATTCAAACACTTTATTCAATCTGTCTCCTTGGGTGGATGCTCTTTTCACCCTGCTTGGGCTTTGGCACTCCATGCTAGACCACTCCTCAACATGTATACCACCCCTCCCTACTTGGTCTCTGACTTCCTCGTGTCAGAATGCTCATCACCCTCAACATATGGACACTGTCCCCACCCCACTTAGGTTCTGACTCCCCATGCTGAAGTACCCCCTCACATGGATTTCTTCCTCATACTACATAGGCTCATGACACCTCACATTGGTCTCCCTCTACTTGGATGCCCTCATCTTGTTTAGGATTTGACTCAAGATGCCAGGCTACATCATTTAGACAGCCTCCTCACTCAGGTTCTGACATTCAAGGTCAGACTGACTCCTGTTACCTTGCTTGCGTAGTGACTCACCACACTGCCTTTACCCTGTATGACAACCTTCTCATCCTGCATGGGCAAGGACTTCATGTCTAAAACACCAAAAGCAATGGCAACAAAAGCCAAAATTGACAAATGGGATCTCATTAAACTAAAGAGCTTCTGCACATCAAAAGAAACTACCATCAGAGTGAGCAGGCAACCTACAAAATGGGAGAAAATTTTTGCAACCTACTCATCTGACAAAGGGCTAATATCCAGAATCTACAATGAACTCAAACAAATTTACAAGAAAAAAACAACCCCATCAAAAAGTGGGCAAAGGATATGAACAGACACTTCTCAAAAGAAGGCATTTATGCAGCCAAAAAACACATGAAAAAATGCTCATCCTCACTGGCCATCAGAGAATATAACTTCCATGATAAAGAAAAATCTAATGGACTTTTAAAAATTTGATCTTGTGTCTTGCAACTTTTCTAAAAAATTACTTACATCCTAGTAAGTTACATGTAGATTCTTTTGGATTTTTCTATGTACACAATTATCAAATATGAAAAGTAACTATTATTTCTTCCTTTCTTATCCATACCTCTTCTTTTTTCCTGCCTTACTGCTAATACCATTTAACACCTTTACTAAAATATTGAATAGAAGTGGTAAGAGTTGGCATCCTTATTTTGTTCCTAATCTCACAGGCAGTATTCTCAACATTCTACTGTAAAACAATGATTGCTTTAGGGTTTTTTGTAGTTTCTCTTTGCTGTGAGTTTTTGTCACACATAGTTACTGAGTTTTATTAAATGCTGTCTCTGCCTATATTGATATGGTCATGTGTGTCTCTCCTTTATTCTGTTGAGGTGGTTAATCACTTTTTTTTTTTATGTTAACTCACCTTGCATTCCTGGGGTAAACTATCGTGGTAGAGATTCAACTACACACAAATGTATGTGTGTGTAAAATGAGAGCAAGCACACAGCATACGCACACATGCATTACATTTTGTTGTCTAACATTTTGTTTAGGATTTTTGTATTTATGTTCATAAGAGAAATTGACCTTTTTTTCTTTTCTCATAATTGTCCTTTTCAGTTAGTGAATGGTAGGAGTATGGTAGAGACTCAAAAGTTCTACTTTTGTGATGTATTCTAGATATTACTCTAATACAATACAACATTGTTCTCTTTTCTTGAAACTTTATTTTCAAGTGATTTTTTGAAAGTTTTATTCTTCTTATTATTTTTTTTTTCTTATAGAGACAAGGTCTTGCTCTGTTACCCAGGCTCTGGAGTGCAGTGGTGCAGTCATAGCTCACTGCTGCCTCGAACTCTTGGTCTCAAGCAATCCTCCTGCCTCAGCCTCCTCAGTTGCTGGGTCTATAGGCGCATGCCACTGTGCCTATTTTTTTTATGTTTTGTAGAGACCGTCTTGCCGCATTGCCCAGGGTGGCCTCTAACTCCTTGGCTCAAGTGATCCTCCTGCCTCAGCCTCCCAAAGAACTGGGATCACAGGTGCGAGCCACTGTGCCAGGCCTTATTTTCAAGTAATTTTAGAGTTACAGAAAAGATACACATATAATAGAGTTCCTTATACCTCTCTCCTAGCTTCTCCTGTTGTTAACATCTTTTTTTTTTTTCATTTTATTTTTATTTTTATTTTTTTGGAGACAGAGTTTCGCTCTTGTCACCCAAGTTGGAGTGCAATGGCGCAATCTCGGTTCATTGAAACCCCTGCCCCCTGGGTTCAAGCGATTCTCCTGCCTCAGCCTCCTGAGTAGCTGGGATTACAGGCATGCACCACCACGCCTGGCTAATTTTTGTATTATTAGCAGAGATGGGGTTTCACCATGTTGGCCAGGCTGGTCTCGAACTTTTGACCTCAGGTGATCCACCCACCTCGGCCTCCCAAAATACTGGGATTACAGGCGTGAGCTACCACACCTGACCTACTTTTTATTTTTAAACTTTTAGGTTCAGGGGGTACATGTTCCAGTTTGTTCTGTAGGTAAGCTTGTGTCATGGGGGTTTGTTTACAGATTATGTCGTCACCCAGGTACTAAGCCTGGTACCCAGTAGTTTTTTTTTTTTGTTTGTCTCCCCTGTCCCTTCACCCTCAAGTAGGCCCCAGTGTCTGTTGTTCCCCTCTTTGTGTCCATGACTTCTCATCATTTAGCTCCCACTTATAGATGTGAGGATGCAGTATTTGGTTTTCGTTCCTGCATTAGTTTGCTAAGGATAATGACCTCCAGCTCCATCCATGTTCTGCAAAAGACATGATCTTGTTCTTTTATATGGCTGCATAGTATTCTATGGTGTAAGTGTACCACATTTTCTTTATCCAGTATGTCATTTATGGGGCATTTAGGTTGATTCATGTCTTTGTTATTGTGAATAGTACTATAATGGACATTTGTGTGCATGTGTCTTTATGGTAGAATGATATATATTTCTTTGGGTATGTACACAGCAACGGATTGCTGAGTCAAATGGTTCTGGTTTTAGCTCTCTGAGGAATTGCCACACTGCTTTCTACAATGGTTGAACTAATTTACACTCCCACAAACAGTGTATAACCACTCCCTTTTCTCTGCAACCTTGACAGCATCTGTTATATTTTGACTTTTTTATAACAGCCATTCTGATTGATGTGAAATGGTATCTCATTGTGGTTTTGATTTGCATCTATGTAATCAGTGATACTGAGGTTTTTTCATATGCGTGGTGGCCGCATATATATCTTCTTTTAAAAAGTGTCTGCCATGTCATTTGCCCACTAAGTTCCTTGTAAATGGTGGATACTAGACCTTTATCAGATGCATAGTTTGCAAATATTTTCTTCCATTCTATAGGTTGTCTGTTTACTCTATTGATAATTTTTCTTTTGCTGTGCAGAAGCTCTTATGTTTAATTAGATCCCACTTGTCAGTTTTTGCTTTCGTTGCAATTGCTTTTGGTGTCTTCATCATGAAATTGCCCGTTCCTGTGTCTGGAATGGTATTGTCTAGGTTGCATATGTGGTATCCACATCATCACTGGTGATGTTAACTGATCACTTGGATAAGGCAGTGCTTGCTAGGTGTCTCCAGGATGGAAATAAGTTACTATTTCTTCCTTCTTATATTCTGTTTTTTGAAATCCGGTCACTCAGTTCAGTGCATACACAAAGGAGGAGGGGAAGATTAAGCTTAACCTTCTTTGATGGGAGGTATTCACATCTGTTATCTGGACTTCTTCTTAAAGCAGAATTTACTGCTTCTTTCCAATTATTTATGTATTCAATTATTTACTTGCTCCACTCTGTTTTAATATTAATTCCCTATGATCTCAAGATATAACTACAACCTTGAAAACTCCTGGTTCTCCCAGAACTCCTTGACAGAATGCTCTGTTTCTTGTTTATCTTTGTACACTGTGTGTATTTAGCACAGGTCCCCTAATTTATAGTGGACATCCAGTAATTTAAAAAAAATGTATTTTCAATTCAGCTGAAAAATAGCATTTCCTCAACTAAATTATATAATTTAACATTCTAAATTAAAAGTAGGTTTTAAGATAAAAGTAAACGTGTGATAACATTGTATCAAACAAAATAAAGGGTACTGCTGAAATTTTACCTTAATAATGTTTGACATTGATGTGTCCACAATATATTCCTATAGCTACTTAAATATTCCTTGAAACCACTTTTGGAAAGAGATTTCAGTCTCTAATAGACCAAGGATATAACCTGCTGTATTCTTTCTCTTTTTTGGTCAGATTACCAGAGAAGATGAAGACTTCACTTTCTGCCTTCTCTGAAAAATTGTCATCTGATGCAGTCACTCAGATAACAACAGAAAGTCCAGAAAAGACCCTATTTTCATCTGAGATTTTTATTAATGCTGAAGATCATGGACATGAAATTATAGAGCCTGGTAACCAGAAGCTACGCAAAGCTCCTGTCAAGTTTGCCTCATCATCTTCAGTCCAGCAGGTTACTTTTTCTCGTGGCACAGATGGTAAGAGAATGTGATTGCATTTTAGATTGTTAGACCAGCTCTTTTGTGTAGTTATCTTAGAAATTTGTGGTTGTGTCTTTCTAGTCAGAAAACCTAATTTTAATTTAAGAATTAGGGTCCATATGATTATATCTGTCTTTTATTTGCATAGCTGTCAAGAGAATATGATTTATTATATTTTATCTTAATTTCTAGCAGAGTTAACATGTAGAACTCATGCCGTTTGTGGTTAAAACTTATTTTTGTCTCATATTTGCAATAAAAATGCAAGTAGTTCATAACAACTGAAAGTAATTGAGGTCTGCTTTTAAAAGGGCAGATAAATATCTTGTATTATAGTAATGTTACTACTATTAGTGTGTATATAGAGAGAGTATATATATATACTAAATACTATAACAAATAGATGCATAAACATGTGACAGTGCAAACACAATAGCAGTTTATCTCTTACTTATAAAGCAATCGCCAGAGACCCAGGTTGTCTTCTTGCTCTGTTTTCTTTAAAATACATAACCCAAGGTTATGTTGGATTTACCTTCATGGTCAACTGGAAGGAACAAAAAGCATGGAGGAGCACATATAGGAGATGTTTACATGTCAGGTCTGGAAGTAACCCAAATCACTTTCCGCTGGCCAGGAATGTGGTTTAGCTGTGTTTTCCAAAATGAAGAAGAAATGGATTTTGGTGAATAGGTAGCAGTCTGTACCATAAGGTGAACATTTAGAGTGTTTTATATGCTATAGTTTCAGTGATATTTTGATAGTACCATATAACATTTAGAATTAGAGCAAATTGTAAATTATTTTCTTTTTTGGGTAAGTAGCAGGAAAATTAACAATTAAGTTTCCATTCTTCCCCAAATGAAGATGGAGACTTTACTTATTTTTAAAATATTTACTATTTTGGACAAATCTATTCAAAGTACATCTTATGTTTCTCTACTTATACAAAAAACTTGTCCATCTACACATATAGATGGAATATACCTAAATGTAAAGAAAATTGTTTGGTTCAGCATTTAAATTGCATTGAATTTAAGTAAGTGCATTTATATACTAAGATGGTTATAATTCTTGAACATTTTTCTTGTGAAATTAAAGCATACCAAAAATATATATATAGTTTAATAAATTATCACAAAGAACACCTTTATGTGTTGGTTACCTGTTGTTACAGTGATACAGTATAACAAACAACCTAAAAAATCTCCATGATTTATAACAGCAGACATTTGTTTTTCCTACTCACAGGCTTATGGGTCAATTGAACTTTGGTTGGGCTGGCTGTAAGCTGCAGAAATGGTTTGGGTCTGTTCCAGATACTTCTTTCTGAGACTCAGGCTAATGGGTCAATAGCTATCCTAGAGTGTGGTGTTCTCAGGGTGGTGGCAGAAACACAAGAGAGGAAACAACTATAAAAGCAGTGCATGGTGGCTCACGCCTGTAATCCCTGCACTTTGGGAGGCCGAGGTGGGCGGATCACGAGGTCAGGAGATCGAGACCATCCTGGCTAACACAATGAAACCCATCTCTACTAAAAATACAAAAAAAAAAATAGCCGGGCACTGTGGCGGGCGCCTGTAGTCCCAGCTACTTGGGAGGCTGAGGCAGGAGAATGGCATGAACCTAGGAGGCAGAGCTTGCAGTGAGCCGAGATCATGCCACTGCACTCCAGCCTGGGCGACACAGCGAGACTCCGTTTCCAAAAAAAAAAAGCATATTTTAAACTTCTGTCATCAAATGGATCAATTTATAGAGGCCATGATTTATGGTTCATATAAACTTTTTATCAAAGAATCAATATTATTTGGTTTAGTAATAAGTGTTGTTTTCAACACTGTGGGTCAAAAGTAAAATTTTATGAGGTGTTTGTTTTTTGTTTGTTTTTTTTTTTTGTACAAAACATTTTAAGGTACAAAGAATCGTATGTTAACTACGTGACTACTTACCCATTAGTCTGAATTAACAAGTTCCTCTACCCCTCTCCAGTGCTTTTTTCCTTTCCCAGAAGCAGCCATTATTTGCTATGTATTCACTTCTTCCCCTAGACAGGCAGTCCAGTGTAACCTTAAGACTACTGCATCCAAACAAAGTTTTGGAGAACTTCAAAAAGTTCTTTATTTGTCTCAGGTCCATCCCCATGTGATAGTCATTTCTGCTCTGGGTCCCTTGTAATTTTGTCCAATCGTTGCTGTTAATTTTCTCCAACCCTGTGAACTGCATGACATATTCAGCCATTGCTATCAAGCTTAATATATACCGATGGAGAAAGAAAATTAATAAATAAGTATTCTAACAATAACTATGGGAACGACTAAATAGAATTGGAGGCTACAGCTTTTTTTTTTCTTTTTTCTTTTTGCCTGATAGAGTGGTACAAATATTCCTAAGTTGTCTCAGACTAAGGTTGAGGTCCATTTTTTTTTTTTTTTTTTTTTTGAGATGGAGTCTCGCACTATCTCCAGGTTGGAGTGCAGTGGCATGATCTTGGCTCACTGCAACCTGCACCTTCTGGGTTCAAGGATTCTCCTGCCTCAGCCTCCCAAGTAGCTGGGACTACAGGCGCGCAACACCATGCCCAGCTAATTTTTGTATTTTTAGTAGAGATGGAGTTTCACCATGTTGGCCAGGATGATCTTGATGTCTTCACCTCGTGATCCGCCCACCTCAGGCTCCCAAAGTGTTGGGATTACAGGTGTAAGCCACTGCGCCTGGCCAAGGTCATTTTTTATTAATTTCTTGACTGGACTTTCTTTAGAGGTCACTTTGCCATGCCCAGTGATAGAAATTAATACCTCTAGGTGTTAATCTTACTTCTTTTTAAAAGTAACCTTATTTCTTCTGGATAATTCAGGTCAATCATAGATTTAGTCAGCAATCTGTAAGCTGCTCTATGTTTTGCTTTAGTGATATAAAAAATGTTAAGTAGCTAGGTGGCTCCTGTCCCTGGTGGAATTGTCCCTTTCTTATTTCTAAGATCTTCCATCTAACAACACTCATAGTCACAAAGGTTGAAAGCAAAAACTTCTTAAAAAGCTTCTTTGTTCCCAAATGCATGCGTTCTATGTGGTGCTCGGTATAGGCAAGTACCATCTATGGTTCAGAGCATATCCCAAATCCCATAAGAAAGCATTATAGACTCAGAAAGTGGTGTCCCCCAGCTTATGCCATAACACTTTTCAGTAAATAGCTCACTCACTTTATTTATTTATTTATTTTTTTAGGTTTAGCATAGTTATGGTCCATAAGGCATGGATAAGGACAGTAAATCCCTTTAGGCATCAACTTTTTGTCTCATTTCCTTCATTTGGAAGTGAGTTTCTTCCTTAGAAGCAGGCTACTAACAATGTGGAATTCATTGCCAAAATGTCATCAGAATGATAGAGTTGCCAAGGATGGTGACACAGTTCTAAGTAATATAAAGATTATTGTTTCTGGCCAGGCGTGGTGGCTCACACCTGTAATCCTAGCCCTTTGGGAGGCTGAGGAGGGTAGATCACTTGGGGTCAGGAGTTTGAGACCAGCCTGGCCAACATGGTGAAACCTCATCTCTACTAAAAATACAAAAATTAGCCAGGCATGGTGGCACGTGCCTGTAATCCCAGCTACTTGGGAGGCTGAGGCAGGAGAATTGCTTGCATCTGGAAGGTGGAGGTTTCAGTAAGCAGAGATCGTGCCAGTGCACTCCAGCCTGGGTGACAGAGTGAGACTCCTTTCCCGCTCCCCACCAAAAAAAGAAAAGATTATTGTTTCCAGAGAAGGAGAGCTCATTCTACTCCAGGACAATCAGAATCAGTCTAGAGGATTTTGGGTTTTATTAACTAGAGATGAGCAACTAGGAGTCCATCTAGAAATGGTTACAGGATATAAGAGAAAACCGTGGTCTATAAGAATAAGGATAAACGGAAGGAGCTGGAGGCGTTCGGCCATGAGAAATGGTAGCTACATTGAAAATTCATAATCATATGAGCAATACAACCCTATGAAATGCTCAGAAATAACCTAAACAAAAATTTTAAATGACCTAATGCAGGAAACACTAATCCTTTTTGTAAAGATAGAAAATAATAATTGACTAAATTAAAAGAAAGGTATGATTCTAGAATGGAAGGCTGAATATTGTAAAAATATCATTTATTCCCACATAAATTTATACTGTAATTCTGCACAAAGTTCTAATGGAACTGTTTTTTTGAACTGCTTAATTTATCTTTACAAATTTATTTTTATTTTTAATTTTTCTGGGTATATAGTAGACATAGATGTTTATGAGGTACATGAGCTATTTTGATATGGGCATACAGTGTATAATAATCCCATCAAGGTAAATGGGATATCCATCACCTCAAGCATTTATCCATTCTTTGTGTTAACAATCCAGTTATATTATTTTGGTTATTTTATTTTATTTTTTATGTATTTATTTTTTTGAGATGGAGTCTTGCTCTGTCACCCAGGCTGGAGTACAGTGGCATGATCTCAGCTCACTGCAACGTCTGCCTCCTTGGTTCAAGCAATTCTCTTGCCTCAGCCTCCTGAGTAGCTGGGATTCCAGGCACCCGCCACCATGCCTGGCTAATTTTTGTATTTTTAGTAGAGATGGGGTTTCACCATGTTGGCCAGGCTGGTCTCGAACTCCTGATCTCAAGTGATCTGCCTGCCTCGGCCTCCCAAAGTGCTGGATTACAGATGTGAGCCACCATGCCTAGCTGTCTTTTGGTTATTTTAAAATGTACAATGAATTATTGACTGTAAACCCTGTTGTGCTATCAAATACTATGTCTTACTGATTGTATCTAACTATATTTTTATACCCATTAACAATCCTCACTTTCCCCACACTGCTCACTACCCTTCCCAGCCTCTGGTAGCCTTCTTTCTCTCTCACGTGTGTCCATGAATTCAGTTGTTTAAATTTTTAGATCCCACAAATAAGTGAGAGCATGTGAAGTTTGTTTCTGTGCCTGGCTTATTTCACTTTATATAATGACCTCCAATTTCATCCATGTTGCTGCAAATGACAGGATCTCATTATTTTTTATGGCTGAATAGTATTCCATTGTGTATATGTACTGCCTTTGTGTATATGTACTACATTGTGTATATGTAATAGATTAATTTATCCATTAATCTATTGATGGACACTTAGGTTGCTTCTAAATTTTAGCTATTGTGAACAGTGCTGCAATAAACATGGGGTGCAGATTTATCTCTTTGACATACTGATTTACTTTATTTTGGTTATATACCTAGCAGTGGGATTGCTGGATCATATGTTAGCTCTAATTGTAGTTTTTTGAGGAATCTACAAACTAACTGTTCTCTGTAGTGGTTGTACTAATTTACATTCCCAGCAACAGTGTACAAGGGTTCCCTTTTCTGCACATTCTTGCCAACATTTGTTGTTGTATATCTTTTGAATAAAACCATTTTAACTGGGGTGAGATGGTATCTCATTGTAGTTTTGCTTTGCATTTCTCTGATGATCACTGATGTTGAGCACCTTTTCATATGCCTGTTTGCCATTTATATGTCTTCTTTTGAGAAATGTTTGTTCAGATCTTTTGCCCATTTTTAAATTGGATTATTAGTTTTTTTTCCTGTAGAGTTGTTTCAGTTCTTTATACATTATGGCTACTAATCACTTGTCAGATGGATAGTTTGCAAATGTTTCCTCCTATTCTGTGGTTTGTCTCTTCACTGTTGTTTCCTTTGCCATGTGAAAGCTTTTTAACATAATGTGATCCCATTTGTCCATTTTTGCTTTGGTTGCCTGTGTATGTGGGGTATTAGTCAAGAAATCTTCGCTAATCTTTAATGTCCTAGAGAGTTTTCCCAGTGTTTTCTTCTAGTTGTTTCATAGCTTGAGGTCTTACATTTAAGTCTTTAATCCATTTTGATTTGATTTCTGTATATGGTGAAAGACAGAGGTTTAGCTTTATTCTTCTGCATGTAGATAACCAGTTTTCCCAGCACCATTTGTTGAAGAGACTGTCTTTTTCTCAGTGTATGTTCTTGGCACCTTTGTCGAAAATGAGTTCACTGTAGGTGTGTGGATTTGTTTCTGGGTTCTCTGGTTCTGTTTCATTGGTTTATGTGCCTGTTTTTAAGCCAGTACCATGATGTTTTGGTTACTATAGTATTGTAGTATAATTTGAAGTTAGGTATTGTGATTCTTCCAGTTTCGTTCTTTATGCTTAGGATAGCTTTGTCTATTCTGGGTCTTTTGTGGTTCCATATAAATTTTAGGATTTTTTCTATTTCTGTGAAGAATGTTATTAGTATTTTGATAGGGATTGCCTTGAATACAGATTCAGTGGAATACCGATTGCTTTAGGTAGTATGGACATTTTAACAATATTGATTCTTCTAATTCATGAACATGGAATATTTTTCCATTTTTTTGTTGTCCTCTTCAATTATTTTCATCAGTGTTTTATAGTTTCCTTTATAGAGATCTTTCACTTCTTTGGTTAATTGCTAGGTATTTGATTTTATGTGTGGCTATTGTAAATGGGATTACTTTTTAAATTTCATTTTCACATTGTTCACTGTTGACATATAGAAATGTGAACTGATTTTTGTATGTTGATTTTTGTATTCTGCAACTTTACTGAATTTATTGATTGTGGATGCTCTAGGTTTTTACAAATATAAGATTGTATCATCTGCAAACAAGGATAATTTGACTTCTTCCTTTCCAATTTGGATCTCCTTTCTATCTTTGTCTTGTCTGATTGCTCGAGCTAGGACTTCCGGTGCTATGTTGAATAATGGTTTTGAAAGTAGGCATCCTTGTCATGTTCCACATCTTAGAGGAAAGGCTTTCAGTTTCTTCCCCATTCAGTATGATACTAGCTGTGGGTCTGTCATATATGGCTTTTATTATGTTGAGGTATGTGTTCTCTATACCCAGTTTTTTGAGGGTTTTTATCACGAAGAGATGTTGAATTTTAAGAAATGTTTTTTCAGCGTCAATTGAAACGATCATGTGGTTTTTGTCCTCCATTTTGTTGATATGAGGCATCACGTTGATTGATTAGCATATGTTAAACCATCCTTGCATCCCTGGGATGAATCCTTCTTGGTCATGATGAATGATCTTTTTAATGTGTTGTTGAATTTGGTTTGCTAGTATTTTGTTGAGGATTTTTGCATCAATATTCATGAGGGAGATTGGCTTGTAGTTTTCTTTTCTTTTCTTTTTCTTTTTTTTTTTTTTGATGTGTCTTTGGTTTACTGGTCTTGTAGAAGGAGTTTGGATGTATTCTCTCCTCTTCCATTTCTTGGAATAGTTTGAGTAGGATTGGTATTAGTTCTTCTTTAAATATTTGGTACAATTCGGCAGTTAAGCCATTGAGTCCTCAGCTTTTCTTTGCTGGGAGACTTTTTATTACAACTTTGACCTTGTTGCTTGTTATTGGTCTCTTTCGATTTTGGATTTCTTCCTGGTTGATCAGTTGTATGTTTCTAGGAATTTTTTTTCTAGCTTTTTCAATTTATTGGTGTAAAGTTGCTCATAGTAGTGTCTCATCGTCCTTTAAATCTCTGTGGTATAGGTTGTAATGTCGCCTTTTTTAATCTCTTATTTTATTTACATGAGTCTTCTCTCTGTTTTTCTTAATCTGGCTAAAGGTTTGTCGATTTTGTTTATCTTTTCAGCAAACAAACTTTTTGTTTCATTGATCTTTTGTGATGTTTTTCTCATTTCAATTTTATGTATTTCTGCTCTGATCTTTCTTTTTTTCTACTAATTATAGATTGCATTTTCTCTTTTCTAGTTCATTAGCATACATTGTTAGGTTGTTTATTTGAAGTTTTTCTATGTTTTTTTTAATGTAGGTGCTTATACCTATAAACTTTCCTTTTAGTACTGCTTTTGCTGTATCCCATAGGTTTTGGTATGTTGTATTTCCATTATCATTTGTCTCAAGAAATTTATAAATTTCTTTCTTGATTTCTTCATTGACCCACTGGTCATTCAGAAACATTATTTCATTTCCATGCATTTGTATAGTTTCCAAAGTTCCTCTCGTTACTGATTTCTAGTTTTATTTCACTGTGATCAGAGAAATGACTTGATGTAATTACAGTTATTTTTAAATTTTTGAACACTTGTTTTGTGGCCTAAAATATGACCTATCCTTGAGAATGATCCATGTGCTGAGAACAATGTGTATTCTGCAGCCGTTGGATGAAATGTTCTGTAAATATCTATTAGGTCCATTCAATGTATCTTTGTTGATTTTTCTGTCTGGATGATCTGTCCAATACTGAAAGTGGGATGTTGAAGTTTGCAGCTATTATTGTGTTAGGTTCTATCTCTCTCTTTAGCTGTAAGAATACTTGCTTTATATATCTGGGTACTCCAGTGTTGAGTCCATATATATTTACAGTTGTTATATCCTCTTGCTGAATTGACCTCTTTATCATTAGATAATGACCTTCTTTGTCTGTTTTTATACTTTTTGTCTTAAAGTCTATTTTGTCTGATATGAGTATAGCTATTCTTCCTCTCTTTTGGTTTCTATTTGCGTGGGATATCTTTTTCCATTCCGTTATTTTTAGTCTATTCGTGGTCTTTAGAGGTTAATTGTGTTTCTTGTAGGAAATAGATGGTTGGGTCTTGTTTTTTTATGCATTCATTCAACCACTGTATGTGTTTGGATAGGAGGATTTAGTCTACTGCTTTTTATTTTTTATTTTAGATTTGCCCTTTTGAGGCTATTTTCTAGATCCTGTAGGCATGCTTTATTCTTTTTTATTCCTTTTTTTCTTTTGTCTCCTCTGACTGTATTTTCAAATAGCCTGTCTTCAAGCTCACTGTGTTTAATCAATTTTGCTGTTAAGAGAGTCTGATGCATTCTTTAGTGTGTCAGGTGTATTTTTCTACTCCAGTATTTCTGCTTGATTCTTTTTAATTATTTCAGTCTTTTTGTTAAATTTATCTTATAGGATTCTGAGTTCTTTCTCTGTGTTATCTTGAATTTCTTTGAGTTTCCCCAAAGCAGTTTTTTTTTTTTTTTTTTTTTGAGATGGACTCTTGCTCTGTCACCGAGGATGGAGTACAGTGGTGCAGTCTCAGCTCGCTGCAGCCTCTGCCCTCTGGGTTCAAGCAATTCTCCTGCCTCACCCTCCCGAGTAGCTGGGACTACAGGGGTGTGCCACCACACCTGGCTAATTTTTGTGTTTTTAGTAGAGATGGGGTTTCACCATGTTGGCCAGGCTGGTCTCGTACTCCTGACCTCAGGTGATCTGCCCGCCCCGGCCTCCCAAAGTGTTGGAATTATAGGCGTGAGCCACTGCACCCAGTCAAAACAGATATTTTTGAATTCTTTTTCTGAAAGGTTCCACATCTCTGTTTCTCCAGGATTGGTTTTTAGTGTCATATTTAGTTCATTTGGTGAGGTCACGTTTTCATAGATGGTCTAGAAGCTTGTGGATATTTGTTGGTGTCTGAGCATTGAAGAATTAGGTATTTATTGTAGTCTTCACAGTCTGACTTTTGTTTATACCCATCCTTCTTGGGAATGCTTTCAAGGAATTCAAAGGGAGTTGGGTGTTATGGTGAGTTTTTGGTCACTGTAGCCATATCTCCATTAGGGGGCACCTCAAGCCTGGTAACACTGTGACTCTTGCAGACTTGTAGAGGTACCACCTTGGAGGTTGTATTAGTCCATTTTCAAACTGCTGTAAGTATGCTACCTGAAACTGGTTAATTTATAAAGAAAGGGAGTTCAATTGACTCAGTTCTGCATGGCTGGGGAGGCCTTAGGAAACTTACAATCATGGCAGAAGGTGAAGGGAAAGCAAGGCACGTCTTACATGGTAGCAGGAGAGAGCGAGAGCTCAGGGATAACTGCCATGTTAAAACCATCAAGATCTCATGAGAACTCCCTCACTATCACAAGAACAGCATGAGAGAAACTGCCCCCATGATCCAATCACCTCCCACCAGGTCCCTCCCTCAACATGTGGGGATTACAATTTGAGATGAGATTTGGCTAGGGACACATATTATTCCACCCCAGCCCCTCCCAAATTTCATGTCCTTTTCACATTTAAAAACCAATCATGCCTTCCTAATAGTCCCCCAGAATCAACTCATTCCAGCATTAACCCAAAAGTCCAAGTCCAAAGTCTCATCTGAGACAAGGCAGGTAGGTCCGTTCTGCCTGTGAGCCTGTAAAATAAAAAACAAGTTAGTTAGTTCTAAGATACAGTGGGGGTACAGGCATTGGATAAATGGTCCCATTCCAAATGGGAGAAGTTGGCTAAAACAAAGGGATTACAGGCCCCATGCAAGTTGGAAACCTGGCTGGGCAGTCATTAAATCTTAAAGCTCCAAAATTTCTTTTGACTCCATGTCATACATCCAGGGCATGCTGATGCAAGGGTTTGGCTCCCACGGCCTTGGGCAGCTCCACCCCTGAGGTTTTGCAGGGCACAGCTCCCACAGCTCCCACAGCTACTGTCATGAGCTGGTGTTTAGTGCCTGTGGCTTTTCCAGGTGCACAGTGCAAGCTGTTGGTGGATCTACCATTCTGAGGTCTAGAGGATGGTGGCCCTCTTCTCACAGCTCCACTAGAGAGTGCCCAAGTAGGGACTGTTAGTGGGGGCTCCAACTCACATTACCAGTCTGCATTGCCCTAGTAGAGGTTCTCCATGAGTGCTCTGCCCCTGCAGCAGACTTCTTCCTGGACATCTAGGCATTCATATATCCTCTGAAATCTAGGTGGAGGCTCCCAAAGCTCAACTCTCGTCTTCTGTGCACCTGTAGGCCCAACACCACGTGAAACTGCCAAAGCTTTGGGCTTGCACCCTCTGAAGCAATGTCCTGAGCTGTCCTTTTAGCCACAGATGGAGCTGGAGCAGCTGGGACACAGGGCACCAAGTCCCAAGGCGGCACAGAGCAGCTGGGCCCTAGGTGGGGCCCACAAAACCATTTTTCCCTCCTAGGCCTCCAGGCCTGTGATGGAAGGGACTCTCATTAAGATCTCCGACATGCCCTGGAGACATTTTCCCCATTGTCTTGGCTATTAACATTTGGCTCCTCATTACTTATGCAAATTTCTGCAGCCAGCTTGAATTCCTTGAATGGGTTTTTCTTTTCTACTGCATAGTCAGGCTGCAAATTTTTCAAACTTTTATGCCCTGCTTCCCTTTTAAACATAAATTCCAATTTCAAACCCTCTCTTTGTGAATGTATGTAACTGAATGCTTTCAGAATAAGCCAGGTCACCTCTTGAATACTTTGCTGTTTAGAAATTTCTTCCACCGGATACCCTAAATCATTTCTTTCAAGTTCAGATCTCCAGGTCAGGGGCAAAATGCTGCCAGTCTCTTTGCTAATGCATAGCAAAAGTGACCTTTACGCCAGTTCCCAACAAGTTTCTCATCTCCATCTGAGACCACCTCAACCTGGACTTCATTGTCCATATCACTGTCAGCACTTTTGGTCAAAACCATTCAGTAAGCCTCTAGAATGTTCCAGACTTTCCCACATCTTCCTGTCTTCCTCTAAGCCTTCCAGACTGTTCCAGTCTCTGCCTGTTACCCAGTTCCCAAGTTGCTTCCACATGTTCAGGTTATCTTTATAGCAGTGCCCCACTTCTGGCACCAATTCTTTGTATTCATTTTCACACTGCTTTAAAGATACTACCTGAGACTGGGTAATTTATAAGTAAAAGAGGTTTAATTGACTAACAGTTCCACATGGTTGGGGAGGCCTCAGGAAACTTACAATCGTGGCAGAAGGTGAAGGGGAAGCAAGACACATCTTACATGGCAGCAGGAGACAGAGAGCTCGGGGAAACTGCCACTTTTAAATCATCAAAATCTCATGAGAACTCCCTCACTATCATGACAGCAAGGTGGGGGAACCACACCCATAATCTAATCACTTCCCACCAGGTCTCTGCTTCAACACATGGGGATTACAATTTGAGATGAGATTTGGTTGGGTACTCAGAGCCAAACCATATCAGAAGTTTTTGATAAGATCCAGAAAAATTCTCTGGATTACCAGGTAGAGACTCTTGTTCTTTTCCTTTACTTTCTCCCAAAGAAATGGAGTCTGTCTCTATGCTGAGCTGCTTGGAGCTGGTGTGACCCAAGCACCCCTGTGGCTACCACCAGTGGGACTGTTCTAGGTCAGACCTGAAGCCAGAACACGCCTGAGGTCTACAGGAACCACTTGCTGGATACTGCTTATGTTTGTTCAAGGGTCTGGGGCTCTACAATCAGCAGGTGGCAAAGCCAGGCAGTCTTGTGTGCTTTCCTTCAGGGTGGCGATTTCCCCCTGGCCCTAGGCAGGTCCAGAATTGCTGTCTGGGAGCCATGACCTGAAGTCAGAAACCTTAGTGCTTTATTCTGCTGTGGCTGAACTGGCATCCATGCCACAAGACAAAAAGTTCTTCTTATTCTTTCCTCTTTTCCACAAACAGAGGAGTCACTCCCCATGGCCACCACTGCCCCAGGCTTGTGGTGACTGCTGGCTGCCTACCACTGATATTCATTCAAGGCCCAAGGGCTCTTTCGTCAGCTTGGGTGAATGTTTCTAGGCCTGAGTCTCTCACTTCAGGGCAATGGCCTCCCTTCTGGCCCAGGGCAGGTCCAGAAATGCCATCCACAAGCCAACACCTGGAATCAGGAACTCCTGGAGCTTACTTTGTACTCTACCCCTCTGTGGCTGAGCTGGCACCTAAGCTGCAAAACAAAGTCCTATTTAATCTTCCCTCTCCTTTTCTCAAGCGAAAGGGAGTCTCTCCTCATAGCCACCATAGCTGGGAAATGTGCTGGGTCACACCTGAAGCAAGCACATCTCTGAGTCTCACCCAGGTGAGTACTGCCTGGCTACCACTGCTGACTATTCAGGACCCAAATACTCTTTAGTCAGCAGGTGATGAATCCTGCCAGGACTGGGTCCTTCCCTGCAAGGCAGCAAGTTCCTTTCTGGCCCAGGGTGTGTCTAGAAATGTTGTCTAGGAACTAGGTCATGGAATGGAGGCCTCAGGACTCTGCCTGGCATCTCTATCATACTGTGGCTGAGCTGGTATCCAGGTTGCAAGACAAAGGTCTGTTTAATCTTCCATCTTCCCAAGTGAAAGGAAAGACCCTCTCCTGGAGCTGCAAGCTGTGCTGTCTAGGTTTGGGTATGGAGTGGCGCAAGTGCTTCCCTTGGCCATTTTGGCTGGTGTCTTACTAGGTTGCATACCCCCAAGTCAACTGGCTCTGATTCCAGCATATCACCAAGACTTTCCTGGGAATGGAAGACTTTTCTTACTGCTTTAGGCTATGGTATAAGCTATTTTATCACAGAAACCCTAAATTACAGGTAAGTAGTCTAGAGCAGATAGCTGAGTTGCATATCTGGTGGCTCTGGCATCCTTCCATCTCTGGAAATGTGACTTCCATTTCTGGGTCTAGAGTAACTGCTACAGCTATCATGATCTGCAGTATCTAGGAAGTGAGGGGCTTTAATGGGATGCCTTTACTGGAATGCCTGGAAGTTTCACATATTCTTGCACTCTTCCCATGGGCTGAACAAAGTCACCCATACGTTCACACATGGCTGTAAGGGAGATTGGAAGTGTATATAGATGGATAGATGTAAGGAGGGAGGGAAGTTGGACATGAGGGTATATTTGACAGTTTCTACCAATCATGAAAGAAAAACTAGTATATAGAAAAAAAAGTCCATAATAGTAAGATGAGGGCATATTTTTAAAATGAGGTTCCATTTACCCCTATTAGCAATTAATCATTTCTTAATGACTATACAGGTGCTGTTGGAGGAAGACTAAATTGTCACAGACATATTAATAAACAATTTAGCAGTCAGTACTTTTTTAAAAACATCATGAGGCCGGGCGCGGTGGCTCACGCCTGTAATCCCAGCACTTTGGGAGGCCGAGGCGGGTGGATCACGAGGTCAGGAGATCGAGACCATCCTGGCTAACACGGTGAAACCCCGTCTCTACTAAAAATACAAAAAATTAGCCGGGCGAGGTGGCGGGCACCTGTAGTCCCAGCTACGCGGGAGGCTGAGGCAGGAGAATGGCGTGAACCCCGGGGGGTGGAGCCTGCAGTGAGCTGAGATCGCGCCACCGCACTCCAGCCTGGGTGAAAGAGCGAGACTCCGTCTCAAAAAAAACAAACAAACAAACAAACAAACATCATGAATGGTATAATTTTTCACTTTGTAAAAAGAATTTACCTCAGGTGGGTGATGGGGGAGAATAAGTATAAACGGGAAAATCTTTATTCACAGAATTCTTTGTAATTGAACATTTTAACACAACCTGCATTTTCAACATTAGGCTAAGAGTTGACTATATTTAATCTGTGGTATAACCATAAAAATATGAAGAATAGGAAGTAAAATGAATATTTTTATTACAAATAGAAAGTAGAAAAGCTGAATTTCAAATTATGCATACCATATGCAGACAACTTTGTAAACAAATAAAAAACAAGAAAAGATCGGTAAGTTATACATTAAAATGTTAACAATAATTATCCTTGAGTGGTAGGACCTTGTAATTTTTACTTTTATGTATTTTCTTAATATTGAAAATTCATACTCTTGCACTGGAAACTATGTTTTGAAGCCCTGTCACATAGATGAGAATTAGACTTATTGTCTATGACTCTGGAAGCAGAATAAGACCAGTATAAGGGCTTAATTATGACCAGGTTAGGGTTCAATGTAAGATAAGATGTTTTTTAGTTAGAGTTATCTATATATGGAATGGATTGCAAAAGATCATCTCAATGAAACCTATCCCTACCATCCTACTTAAACTGTTTCCCCTGCATTTAAACCCCAATTTCTCCTGTATTCCTAATTACCTTCAGCATTTTTATATTTTCCCTGTATCACTTATAATTTATTAAAATGCTAGATAATTTACTCATTTAGTATGTTAATTATTTACTGTATATTTTCCTCCTCTAGAATTCTCATTCTTCTTGAAGGCAGAGATAAATTTCTCTTTGTTCACTCATAAATTCCAAAAGTCATGAACACTGCCTGAAACATAGAAGGCATTCCATATTTGTTCAGTGAATTAACAAATGTTTTTCATATTAATTGTTCTGATTTTTACCTCCTTAGGCCAGCCTTTATTATTGCCATATAAGCCTTCTGGTAGTAAGAAGATGTATTATGTTCCACAATTAAGACAAATTCCTCCATCTCCAGATTCCAAATCAGATACCACCGTTGAAAGCTCCCATTCAGGTATTATGCAGAAATTATTCAAAGTTTTATTATTTGATATTTTATTTGTGTATTGGCTAGTTGATTCTGGAGTGACAAAAGTCCAGTGCTCTTTAATTTTTCAGTGAAATATGGAACTTTTCATACCTTGATCTCTGGTTCAGATAGGTGAGTTATTTGATCAGATATATTATATACATATAAGCATTTATAAATATTTGATGAAGGAAATTGTATGGATCATTATTTGGGTTAGTGGGCTCTGTCTAGGGCAAAGTTTCTAAGCTTTCTTGGTTCACAGTACCCTTATTGTTTCATTGATTTATTTTCTCCGCTTTAATAAGCAATTTTTTTTTTCAAATAGCAACTAAAAAATTAGGACATAAATACTAATTGTTTTCCTCTAACAACTAATTTAACAAATTTGTTATTTATTTTTGGTTTTGATTTTTGAAAAAAGAATTTGTTCATAAATAACAGTGATTACTTACTAATGACATATGTGTAGCTGTTGGACACTGTGCAACTTCCCAAACCATGAGATGAGATTGAACCCTTTTATTTTCTGCTTTTTATTACAGCAGCTGCCAAAAATCCAGCTTTTGCCAAGGCACAACAGCATTGAAAGGAACATAGCACTATCTGATGTTGACACTTTGACCTTGAGCTAGTAGTTTATCACTGTCCTTTTCCTAGAATTTTAAACTATCCTGCAGCATCCCTGTGAATCCATTACAGAAGAGCTGCAGAGTTAGGAAATGAATAATACCCCATGGAGGCACTAGATAAATATTTCCTATGGAGATTTTAAGTTAAGGGTGCAGAGTTGGTGTGGTGTAGGGTTTTGATTGGTGGGACAGTATTTTGAGTTGTTGACAGGATGTGACTTGGTTCACTTTAGACAAATTGTTTTTTCCATGATTGTCTATAAATATCATTATATGTGTAGAAATTACAAAGAAAGGAGAAGTTGCTCCTGGTCTTAGGCAGACATTTTTGTTACTTTTATATGAAAGAGAACCAAACTAGCTTCTGATAGTAACTACATTAAAGCCTCTGATATAACCTCGCCTAATTTCCCACAATGATGGCATTGAAAAAAAAGAACCACAAAAATACTCACCAAAAGTTAAGATTGTTAAGTTTATAGCCATAAATGAAGAAATGTTTACTCCTTGCAAGGCTATGGTTTTAAAAATACTGTTAATGGCTACTAGAAAGAAAACAAGCTCACTTAATTGATTGTAGGTAGGAAAATCTTCTATCCCACTTACTCATAGTTCAGAAGACAGAATGTCTGTAAACCATAGAAACCTGGTCAGATGTGCCAGTATTTTCTGAGGCCTCCAGTGTCCTGCTATCGATATACATCACTAACACTTCCGTCTGGTTGGAGAGATTAACTTAGAGAAAGATTGAACAGTGTAGGTGATGGGAGGAGAAAATGACTCAGGACTGGCACACTGTATCCTGAGAAATATAGTTTCTGTAATAAAGTACTGTAAGCATCAGTACGACAAAAAGAGATCTAGTTGCCATACACACTTGAGATTGTTTTTTCATGTTCTTCATCTATTCTGAGAGTGAGGAAGTTGGGAATAGAAAACAATCCTTTCTTAGACCAGTAGACCTACACTGGATGAAAGCCTAGGAATTGTTCTAATTCCTAGCCATTATCTATGGATATGTTGTACATCTATAGCTATGAGAGGAGCCAATTAGAGTTTGGGGCCAAGAGCAAGACATACATCATTGTTAGCAAATATTTGGGCCAAATAACTGTTCTTCAGTTGAAAATAGATAAATAATAGAATTCATGCAAACAACAACGATGGCAAAAAACTGGGGCAAAGGAAACAGCCATCCAAAGAAAGAGATAAATGTCTGCAAATAAACCAGTCTTAATAGCAACCCAGGGAGTATTTATTCAAGAAAAATGGGCAAATCCCACTAAGCACAGTAAGCGTTAGCATTTTAACTTGCCCTAGTCCCATTCCCAGTACCTCAGCTCAGTGATAGCCTTAAGAAATATAGCTTTCTTTTCCAAGACCAGAGGATGCAAAATGGAGCTGGGCCTCTTTTAAAACTTCCTTCCCAAAGAATTGTTAATATTTGACCTATCTAGTGGTTCCATGAAGATTCCACACAAAAGGCTTATCTTTACTTGACCTGACTGGGGGCCATCCAGTGCTAAAGGCCTCTGGTGAAGGGTAGGGAAAGATGTTTATCAAAAACATTTACAGACAAGTATTTTAATATCATAGTGGCTGAGGTGCGGACTAGCAGTTGAGGTAAACAATAAACTAACTGAAAAGCTTAAAAGGAACAGTTGAGGATAAGATGTTGATAGATTCTTTGAAAGGCTCTGACATATTCCTAAGACTCTGGGAGACGCCATACATGCATAGGCCTGTGTATGCTCGGGAAAGACCCAAGGTGCTAGGTCTTATCTCTGGCTAACCTTGAGGATCTGTACAAGAAGAAAAGGGAAGGCTAAGGTAGAGTTGACAGCTGCCTAGGTCAGTGTTGAAAGTACATCCCAACATATGTGTGGAGCCATTTGATGAAGGCTGGGAGATTTATTGGTCCTAGGCATTTAAGGAAATCCCTGTTCAGGCATTAGCTGACCACTAAGCTAATTGAGTAGTAACTTCAGTGGCCATGTATAAAAAGAATATAGACTTTACAGAATTAGTTCAGAGAAGTTATTAAAACAACATAAAGCAACAACACCAAACCCTGGGATGGAAGTAGAATCTGGTTTCCAGAGTTGCTGCATTGTATTATTTAAATGTCCAGGCTGGGTGCGGTGGCTCATGCCTGTAATGCCAGCACTTTGGGAGGCTGAGAAGGGAGGATTGCCTGAGCCCAGGAGTTTGAGATCAGCCTGGGCAATATAGCAAGACCCTGTCTCTACAAAAAATTAAAAATTAGCCAGGCATGATGGCCTACGCTTGTAGTCCCAGCTACTCGGAAGGCTGAGGCATGAGTATCACTTGAACCCTGGAGTTTAAGGCTGCAGTGAACTATGATTGCTCCACTGCATTCCATTCTGGGCAACAGAGTGAGACCATGTCTCAAAGAACAAAAACAAAAACAAAAAAACAAAGGCAACAAAAGAAAAATATATATGTGAGACTTTATAAAAATTCAAAACTTTTGTACACAAAATCCAGTCAACAGAATGAAAAGGTGACTCACAGAATAGGAGAAAATATTTGCAAATCATTTATCTGATGAGAGATTAATACCTAAAATATGTGAGGAACTCTTACAACTCAACAATAACCCAAACAATCTGATTCATAAATGGGCACAGAATCTGATGGATGTTTCTCCAAGGAAGATGTGCAAATAGCCAATAAGCACCTGAAAATCTTCTCTACATCATTAATCATGAGGGAAATACCAAACAAAACCATAGTAAGATACCACTTCACACCCATTAGAATCACTGTTATTTTAAAAAACAAGCAGAGGGAGCTAAGGTGGCTGAACAGGAACAGTTCCAGTCTACAGCTCCCAGCGTGAGCGACCCAGAAAACGAATGATTTCTGCATTTCCAACTGAGGTACTGGGTTCATCACGGGGATTGTCGGATAGTGGGTGCAGGACAGTGGGTGCAGCGTACCGAGCATGAGCCGAAGCAGGGCGAGGCATCGCCTCACCCGGGAAGCGCAAGGAGTCAGGGAATTCCCTTTGCTAGCCAAGGAAAGGGGTGACAGACGGCACCTGGAAAATTGGGTCACTCCCACCCTAATACTGCGCTTTTCCAGCAGTCTTAGCAAATGGCACACCAGGAGATTGTATCCCATGCCTGGCTTGGAGGGTCCTATGCCCACAGAGCCTCGCTTATTGCTAGCACAGCAGTCTGAGATCAAACTGCAAGGCGGCAGCGAGGCTGGGGGATGGACACCCTCCATTGCAGAGGCTTGAGTAGGTAAACAAAGCGTCCAGGAAGCTCAAACTGGGTGAAGCCCACTGCAGCTCAAGGAGGCCTGCCTGCTTCTGTAGACTCCACCTCTGGGGGCAGGGCATAGCCAAACAAAAGGCAGCAGAAACCTCTGCAGACTTAAATGTCCCTGTCTGACAGCTTTGAAGAGAGTAGTGGTTCTCCCAGCACACAACTTGAGATCTGAGAACAGACAGACTGCTTCCTCAAGTGGGACCCTGACCCCCAAGTAGCCTAACTGGGAGGCATGCCCCAGTAGGGGCAGAGTGACATTTCACACAGTCGGGTACTCCTCTGAGACAAAACTTCCAGAGGAACGATCAGGTGGCAACATTTGCTGTTCACCAATATTCGCTGTTCTGCAGCCTCCGCTGCTGATACCCAGGCAAACAGGGTCTGGAGTGGACCTCCAGCAAGCTCCAACAGACCTGCAGCTGAGGGTCCTGACTATTAGAAGGAAAACTAACAAACAGAAAGGACATCCACACCAAAACCCATCTGTACGTCACCATCATCAAAGACCAAAGGTAGATAAAACCACAAAGATGCGGAAAAAACAGAGCAGAAGAACTGAAAATTCTAAAAATCGGAGCGCCTCTTCTCCTCCAAAGGAACGCAGCTCCTCACCAGCAACGGAACAAAGCTGGACGGAGAATGACTTTGACGAGTTGAGAGAAGAAGGCTTCAGATGATCAAACTACTCCGAGCTAAAGGAGGAAGTTCGAACCCATGGCAAAGAAGTTAAAAACCTTGAAAAAAGATTAGACGAATGGCTAACTAGAATAACTAATGCAGAGAAGTCCTTAAAGGACCTGATGGAGCTGAAAACCATGGCACGAGAACTACGTGACGAATGCACAAGCCTCAGTAGCCGATTCGATCAACTGGAAGAAGGGATATCAGTGATGGAAGATCAAATGAATGAAATGAAGTGAGAAGAGAAGTTTAGAGAAAAAAGAATAAAAAGAAACAAAGCCTCCAAGAAATATGGGACTATGTGAAAAGACCAGATCTACATCTGATTGGTGTACTTGAAAGTGACAGGGAGAATGGAACCATGTTGGAAAATATTCTGCAGGTTATTACCCAGGAGAACTTCCCCAACCTAGCAAGGCAGGCCGACATTCAGATTCAGGAAATACAGAGAATGCCACAAAGATGCTCCTTGAGAAGAGCAACTCCAAGACACATAATTGTCAGATTCACCAAAGTTGAAATGAAGGACAAAATGTTAAGGGCAGCCAGAGAGAAAGGTCGGGTTACCCACAAAGGGAAGCCCATCAGACTAACAGCTGATCTCTCGGCAGAAACTCTACAGTCCAGAAGAGAGTGGACAGTCAAGAAGAGACAGTCCAGAAGAGGCCGATAGTCAACATTCTTAAAGAAAAGAATTTTCAACGCAGAATTTCATATCCAGCCAAACTAAGCTTCATGAGTGGAGGAGAAATAAAATCCTTTGCAGACAAGCAAATACTGAGAGATTTTGTTACCATCAGGCCTGCCCTAAAAGAGCTCCTGAAGGAAGCACTAAACATGGAAAGGAACAACTGGTACCAGCCACTGCAAACACATGCCAAATTGTAAAGACCATCAAGGCTAGGAAGAAACTGCATCAACTAACGAGCAAAATAACCAGCTGACATCATAATGACAGGATCAAATTCACACGTAACAATATTACTCTTAAATGTAAATGGACTAAATGCTCCAATTAAAAGACACAGACTGGCAAACTGGATAAAGAGTCAAGACCCATCAGTGTGCTGTATTCGGGAATCCCATCTCACATGCAGAGACACACATAGGTTCAAAATACAGGGATGGAGGAAGATCTACCAAGCAAATGGAAAACAAAAAAAGGCAGGGGTTGCAATCCTAGTGTCTGATAAAACAGACTTTAAACCAACAAAGATCAAAAGAGACAAAGAAGGCCATTACATAATGGTAAAGCGATCAATTCAACAGGAAGAGCTAACTATCCTAAATATGTGTGCACCCAATACAGGAGCATCCAGATTCATAAAGCAAGTCCTTAGAGACCTAGAAAGAGACTTAGACTCCCACACAATAATGTGGAGACTTTAACACCCCACCGTCAACATTAGACAGATCAACGAGACAGAAAGTTAACAAGGCTATCCAGGAATTGAACTCAGCTCTGAACCAAGCAGACATAATAGACATCTACAGAACTCTCCACGCCAAATCAACAGAATATACATTCTTCTCAGCACCACACCACACCTATTCTAAAATTGAACACATAGTTGGAAGTAAAGCACTCCTCAGCAAATGTAAAAGAACAGAAATTATAACAAATTGTCTCTTGGACCACAGTGCAATCAAACTAGAACTCAGGATTAAGAAACTCACTCAGAACTGCTCAACTACATGGAAACTGAAAAACCTGCTCCTGAATAACTACTGGGTACATAACGAAATGAAGGCAGAAATAAAGATGTTCTTTGAAACCAATGAGAATAAAGACACAACATACCAGAATCTCTGGGACACATTCAAAGCAGTGTGTAGAGGGAAATTTATAGCACTAAATGCCCACAAGAGAAAGCAGGAAAGATCTAAAATTGACACCCTAACATCACAATTAAAAGAACTAGAGAAGCAAAAGCAAACACATTCAAAAGCTAGCAGAAGGCAAGAAATAACTAAGATCAGAGCAGAACTGAAGGAAATAGAGACACAAAATACCCTTCAAAAAATCACTGAATCCTGTAGCTGGTTTTTTGAAAAGATCAACAAAATTGATAGACCTCTAGCCAGACTAATAAAGAAGAAAAGAGAGAAGGATCAAATAGATGCAATAAAAAATGATAAAGGGCATATCACCACCGATCCAACAGAAATACAAACTACCATCAGAGAATACTATAAACACTTCTACGCAAATAAACTAGAAAATCTAGAAGAAATGGATGAATTTCTGGACACATATACCTTCACAAGACTAAACCAGGAAGAAGTTGAATCTCTGAATAGACCAATAACAGGCTCTGAAATTGAGGCAATAATTAATAGCTTACCAACCAAAAAAAGTCCAGGACCAGACAGATTCACAGCTGAATTCTACCAGAGGTACAAGGAGGAGCTGGTACCATTCCTTCTGAAACTATTCCAATCAATAGAAAAAGAGGGAATCCTCCCTAACTCGTTTTATGAGGCCAGCATCATCCTGATACCAAAGCCTGGCAGAGATGCAACAAAAAAAGAGAATTTTAGACCAATATCCCTGATGAACATTGATGCAAAAATCCTCAATAAAATATTGGCAAACCGAATCCAGCAACACATCAAAAAGCTTATCCACCATGATCAAGTTGGCTTCATCCCTAGGATGCAAGGCTGGTTCAACATACGCAAATCAATAAACGTAATCCAGCATATAAACAGAACCAAAGACAAAAACCACATGATTATCTCAATAGATGCAGAAAAGGCCTTTGACAAAATTCAACAACCCTTCATGCTAAAAACTCTCAATAAATTAGTTATTGGTGGGATGTATCTCAAAATAATAAGAGCTATCTATGACAAACCCACAGCCAATATCATACGGAATGGGCAAAAACTGGAAGCATTCCCTTTGAAAACTGGCACAAGACAGGGATGCCCTCTCTCACCAGTCCTATTCAACATAGTGTTGGAATTTCTGGCCAGGGCAATCAGGCAGGAGAAGGAAATAAAGGGTATTCAATTAGGAAAAGAGGAAGTCAAATTGTCCCTGTTTGCAGATGACATGATTGTATATCTAGAAAACCCCATTGTCTCAGCCCAAAATCTCCTTAAGCTGATAAGCAACTTCAGCAAAGTCTCAGGATACAAAATTAGTGTGCAAAAATCACAAGCATTCCTATACACCAATAACAGACAAACAGAGAGCCAAATTATGAGTGAACTCCCATTCACAATTGCTTCAAAGAGAATAAAATACCTAGGAATCCAACTTACAAGGGATGTGAAGGACCTCTTCAAGGAGAACTACAAACCACTGCTCAATGAAATAAAAGAGGATACAAACAAATGGAAGAACATTCCATGCTCATGGGTTGGAAGAATCAATATCATGAAAATGGCCATACTGCCCAAGGTAATTTATAGATTCAATGCCATCCTCATCAAGCTACCAATGACTTTCTTCACAGAATTGGAAAAAACTACTTTAAAGTTCATATGGAAGCAAAAAAGAGCCCGCATCACCAAGTCACTCCTAAGCAAAAGAACAAAGCTGGAGGCATCACGCTACCTGACTTCAAACTATACTACAAGCCTACAGTAACCAAAACAGCATGGTACTGGTAGCAAAACAGAGATATAGACCAATGGAACAGAACAGAGCCCTCAGAAATAATGCCGCATATATACAACTATCTGATCTTTGACAAACCTGACAAAAACAAGCAATGGGGAAAGGATTCCCTATTTAATAAATGGTGCTGGGAAAACTGGCTAGCCATATGTAGAAAGCTGAAACTGGATCCCTTCCTTACACATTTTACAAAAATTAATTGAAGATGGATTAAAGACTTACATGTTAGACCTAAAGCCATAAAAACCCTAGAAGAAAACCTAGGCAATACCATTCAGGACATAGGCATGGGCAAGGACTTCATGTCTAAAACACCAAAAACAATGGCAACAAAAGCCAAAATTGACAAATGGGATCTAATTAAACTAAAGAGCTTCTGCACAGCAAAAGAAACTAAAACTTAAAGTATAATAAAAAAATAAAAATAAAAAAGCAAAGAATGGAAAATTATCAGTGTTGTCAGGGACATGGAGAAATTGGAACCCAGAGTGAACAGGCAACGTACAGAATGGGAGAAAACTTTTGCAATCTATCCATCTGACAAAGGGCTAATATCCAGAATCTACAATGAACTCCAACAAACTTACAAGAAAGAAACAACCCCATCAAGAAGTGGGTGAAGGATATGAACAGACACTTCTCAAAAGAAGACATGCAGCCAAAAGACACATGAAAAAATGCTCATCATCACTGGCCATCAGAGAAATGCAAATCAAAACCACAATGAGATAGCATCTTACACCAGTTAGAATGGCAATCATTAAAAAGTCAGGAAACAACAGGTGCTGGAGAGGATGTGGAGAAATAGGAACACTTTTACACTGTTGGTGGGACTGTAAACTAGTTCAACCATTGTGGAAGTCAGTGTGGCGATTCCTCAGGGATCTAGAACTAGAAATACCATTTGACCCAGCCATCCCATTACTGGGTATATACCCAAAGGATTATAAATCATGCTGCTATAAAGACACATGCACACGTATGTTTATAGCGGCACTATTCACAATAGCAAAGACTTGGAACCAACCCAAATGTCCAACAACGATAGACTGGATTAATTAAATGTGGCACATATATACCATGGAATACTGTGCAGCCATAAAAAATGAGTTCATGTCCTTTGTAGGGACATGGATGAAGCTGGAAACCATCATTCTCACCAAACTATCGTAAAGACAGAAAACCAAACACCGCATGTTCTCACTCATAGGTGGGAATTGAACAGTGAGAACACATGGACACAGGAAGGGAACATCACACACCGGGGCCTGTTGTGGGGTGGAGGAAGGGGGGAGGAATAGCATTAGGAGATATACCTAATGTTAAATGACGAGTTAATGGGTGCAGCACACCAACATGGCACATGTATACATATGTAACAAACCTGCACGTTTTGCACATGTACCCTAGAACTTAAAGTATAATAAAAAAATAAATAAAAATAAAAAAGCAAAGAATGGAAAATTATCAGTGTTGTCAGGGACATGGAGAAATTGGAACCATTGCTTATTGCTGGTGGGAATGTAAAATGGTATAGCCATTATGGAAAACATTGTGGCTATTCTTCAAAAAATTAAACATAGAATTATAGTATGATCCAGTAATTCTACTTTTAAATATATACCCCAACAAAGTGAAAGTAGGATCTTCAAGAGCTATTTGTACACTCATGTTCATAACAGCATTATTCACAATGGCCAAGAGGTGGAAATAACCCAAGTGTCTACTGATCTATGAATGGATAACAAAATGTAACATATATGTGTAATGGAGTATTATTCAGCCTTAAAGAGGACTGAAATTCTGATACATGCTACAACATGGATGAACTCTGAAGACATTAGGCCAACTGAAATAAGTCAGTCTGCTTATATGAGGTACCTAGAAAAGTCAGATTCATGGAGACACAAAGTAGAACTGTGTTTACCAGTGGCTGGGGGTAGGGGGAGTGGGAAGTTACTATTTAATGGGTACAGAGTTTAAGTCTGGGAAGATGAATAAGTTCTGGAGATAGATGGTGGTGATGGTTGCATAACAGTGTGAATATACTTAATGCCACTGAAGTGTACACTTAAAAATGATTACTTTTTTGTGGGTTTTTTTTTTTTTTTTGAAACGGAGTCTTGCTTTGTTACCCAGGCTGGAGTACAGTGGCACAATCTCAGCTCACTGCAGCCTCCGCCTCCCAGATTCAAGCAGTTCTCCTGCCTTAGCCTCCTGAGTGGCTGGGATTATAGGCACCCGCCACCACGCCCAGCTAATTTTTGTATTTTTAGCAGAGACGGGGTTTCACCATGTTGGCCAGGCTGGTCTCAAACTCCTGACCTCAAGTGATCTTCCTGCCTCAGCCTCCCAAAGTGCTGGGACTATAGGCATGAGCCACCGCACCTGGTCATGGTTACATTTTATGTATATTTTACCACAGTTAAAAAAAACTTAAGAAGTTACCAAAAATCTTAATTGAATTTTAGAAGTAGATACCTGTCTTCCAAATCAGGGTTGAGTATACGAAATTAGCAAAGTAACAGAACGAGAAATATAGGAAACTTTAAGATAGCATAAACAATTAGATGAGTGGAATTCAGTGAGATGTCTTTAGCTGTGATAAATAATTTTAGCATACGTTGATATTGTCCCTTACATGTATTTAACTTAAGCAAGTTCAAATAAATATACTTAACAAAAGAGGAGAGAAAGAATTTTAAAAGTACAGGTGTTTTGTGCATGCACTCTACCCTTTATGAACATATGACTACAGAAGAGTATGTAATGAAAGATTGGAAACTTCATTCTCAGAGTTAATTGTAGTCCTCATTTGCCTTTTATGGTGTAAGCATCTTACCTGCTTATCTGGGTATGATTCTAGAGTTTGAAGAAATGTTTTTCTGGTACAATGTCAGGTACTTCATCAGGTGCTCAGATTCAGGCGCAGTGATGTGTTTCAAGCCTGGAGGAAAAAGTGGACCCTGATGGGTTTCTTGAGCAGACACAATGTCAGTTTCCACATATGCCTTCCTAAGGTACCTTCAAGGGTGATTTTGACCCTCTATAGCAAAGTTTTCACCTCACATGCTGACTTTAAACCCTAAATTCCATTTAAAATGTATCTCTACTTTAGTGAAAAAATAGTAATGAGACTATATATGGTATGATCCCTGTAAATGTTCACTTAGTAGGATATATAACCAAGGTTTAGTTGGGTTTTCTTTTATTGTTTCCTTCATACTTTCCTGAATTTTCTACAATGATCAGGTTTTTTTGTTTTTTTGTTTTTTTTTTTTTTTTTTTTTTTTTTTTTTTTAATGATAGCAAGCTGTCAGCTCATGTTCATTTGTTTATTCAAACAGTAGGTATTAAAGATGTTACTGTGTTCCAGGCAGATACACTGTGGTAGGTGTTACAATTTCAGTATTGCTCAAAATAAACTATAATGGAGTTTATATTCACGTTGGGTGACAGATATTAAACAAATAAACCATAAATAAGTACGTAATTACAAGTGATAAATGCTAAGAAAATAAAGAAGAGTTCCAAGATAAACAAGTAGACCCAGTTTTGTTTTATGAACTTATGAAGGTATTTTCCAGGAAGAAACTTTTGAGCTGAACTCTAGAGGATGAGAATGAATTAGGTAGGCAAAGAGTGGAGTGTGAGAATGTTCTGGCGAGAGGGAACAAGATGGGGAAAGCCCCTGAAGCAGAAAAGAGCTTGATGCATTTGACAAATGGAAAGAAGGCAGCATGGGTTGAAATTTCAACAAATTTAAAGATCTGATTGGTTTTTGTAGCGATTCATGAATCAGGCAACATCCCATACTATAATATAGAAAAGGTGCACTGGGCATGGAAGAGCAGTTGGTTCTGATAAGGTAGCCAGACCAGGAACAAGGAAACACAATACAGACAGTCCCCAATTTACAATGGTTCCGTTTAACTATTTTTTGACTTTACAATGGTATGGAAGTGATACACATTCAGTAGAAACTGTACTTCAGTGCGGTATTTAATAAACTATATGAGCTATTTGACACTGTATTATAAAATAGACTTCGTGTTAGATGATTTTGCCCACCTGTAGGCTATTTTAAGTGTTCTGAGTAGGTTTAAAGTAGGCTGGGCTAAGCTATGATGCTTGGTAGGTTAGGGGCATTAAATACATTTTGACTAACAATATTTTCAACCTATGATGGACTTACCAGGACATAACTCCATTGTAAGTGGTGGATCATCTGTAATACCAAAAAAAGCATATTGATTAACATAAGGTTACTTTCCTGGTAAAGATTAAAGCAGAGATAAGTTCCTTTTTACGCCAGCTCAGGGTGACTGGCCCCTTTTTCAGTTAGTTGCTGTGAATCTCTTGTTTTTAGAAAAGTCCATTTTGGATCTTTCCTTTTTCCTTAAAGTTTCAGTTGGATTGTATGGCATTTAGGACAAGTGACTACATTTTGGCTTGGTCTCCTGGGGCCTAGTGCAGGAGCTCAGTCTAAAGGAATGGACTCCCATAAATTTTATTTAACAGGGTAGAGCATAGTGATGGGTAGATATGGTTAAAGATAGGTAGGTTGAAGATCATGCAGGATCTTGTCAACTGTATTAAAGTGTTTGGATTTTATTATGGTACTACTGCAATTATGGTTTGATTTATACTTGTAAAGTTTATTCTTGCCACTATGTGGAGAAATGGTTTATAGATGGGAAGGCAGAGAGCCATGGTGGGCCAGGTTAAAGTGCAAGTAGAGACACCAGTTATTTAGAAGGCTGTTGCTGTAGACAGTACCATAGATGGTAGCATGAGTATCACAGTGTTATCTATGAGATAGGGAGAAATGGACAGTCAGCTTCCTTTTAGAAATAGTTTCTCCTAGATTTGGTGATAAGAGTATGGAGAGTGAGGCAGAAAAGCGTGAAGAAAATGTCTGGCGTGAGCAACTAGGTGAATAGAGGTGCCGTTTACTGAGGTGGAGATTGAGGAAGAAAAGCAGATTTGGGGAAGATGATCAAAATGTCTGCTTTGGACATGTTAAAAATGAGATTCCTGTTATACATCCACATAGAGATGTTGGGTCTACAATTGAATGTAGGCAGAGTTTCTTTACACATGTTAAGGTAATAGTGCCACATATAAGGTGACATTATTCACATTATAAATATATACTTTTATGAAAACACACAGATGGGCATGAATATTCCAGATCTTTAGTTAGAGTTCTGCAGCAATAATGTTAACTCTTGTGCTGCCCCAAACATAAATCTATACTCGCACATACTATAGCTATGCACAGGTACAGGAAAATAAGTATATGTACATTCACTGACACGCACACATGTGTGGTTGCACTCTCTCAGCTGCCTCTCACCTCCTCTGAGGTTGATTCTCTTGCTTATTCATTCACTGCTCTCAGGGACGTAATTGTTCCTCACCTGACTCTGAACTTGACGGGGTCATCTCTCTTGGAGAACAAGGGGTGGTGGTGCAGACTGTGCGTGTGCATGCTGCTGCTGGTGTGTACTCCCTGGGAGAATTTGTGAAGAGAATGACTACCATTGACAGTTGTTTGTGTTGTGCTACAATATATAGTAACTTAAACATTTTGATTTGAGAAAGAGACATCTTTTTCTAATTTCCATAAAAGTGCTGTAAGAGCTGGCCATGTCCCTGAATGCTGAGTTGGATGCTCAGAAGAAAGGTCTTGGCCAATGGTACATTATTTGTTGGTCATCAGCATATACCTTGGTGGTCGATAAGTTTACCTAGGAAGAGAAGAGAGGCCAGTTCTGACTCCTTGAGGAACTCCAGCACTGAGAGATTTGGTAGAAGAAAAGATAAAAAATAAGTTTCCGGAGAAGTAAGAGGCAAATAAGAGAAAGTGATGTTATAGAAGTTGAGAAGAGCCCAGTATAATCTATTTGGCCCAGAAGGCTTGGTGTTTTCCTTGCAATCTGTCCTGCAAAACTATTCATGGCTTATTGTGCACTGTACTAATGATACAGGTACTTACCCAGCTCTTATGGCCATGCACATACTAGGAGCTCAGGAAATACAGGATCTTAGAAAAATCATCTAAGATTAGTATAAGCCTTTATACGTCCAGAAATGTTCTTTTGCCTGTTAGATGTGGCATGGATTATAGATTATTTTATCAAGGAATGTAGAAATATCGAAATATATTTTAAAAGAAAATTAAATACTTTCAAATCTCTTTTACTTATCATCTGTCATTTTCCTTTTAGTGTTTTGTCTTTTGTATTGTCAGATGAATCTTCTGGAAACATAGCTAAATATATTATTATTTTATTTAAAAATATTCCATTATGTTGCATTTCATATACAATAAAGTTTATACTCTTCAGCTTGGGATCCCATGCACTGCTGAATTTTGTCCCAAACAACTATTTTTTAATATCTTCTCCCACTGTCCTTAATGTATTCTACAATCCAGCCTGACCATAAAGTGTCCACTATTCTTAAATACTTCTTGTCTTTGCTTATGCTATAACTTCTGCCTAAAATGCCTTTCTTCCTTCCTCTCTATATCAAAAAACTACTTTTTTTCTAAGATACAATCCATTTTCTCCTTCCTCCAAAACCATCGTGAGCTGGAAATATTCTCTCTCCTGAACTGATTCTCCATTTTACATCTTCTTTTATATCATTCGCATCTCTGCCTTGTATTATTAGAGTTTATTTTACATGGCTTATAACTTCAGTTTGACTGACATTTCCTTCTGATTATCCTACCCATTGTAGTGTAGTTTTTTTTGTTTGTTCTTTTTTTTTTTTTTTTTTTTTTAAAGACCGAGTCTCACTCCGCCACCCAAGCTGCAGTGCAGTGGCACGATCTCTGCTCACTGCAACCTCTGCCTCCCAGGTTCAAGCGATTCTCCTGCCTCAGTCTCCCAAGTAGCTGGGATTACACACACCTGCCACCACGCCTGGCTAATTTTTCTATTTTTAGTAGAAATGGGGTTTCACCATCTTGGCCAGGCTGGTCTTGAACTCCTGACCTCAGGCAATCCAGCTGCCTCCGCCTTCCAAAGTGCTGGGATTACAGGCATGAGCCATCGCACCCAGTCTGTAGTGCTTTTTTCATAGAATTGGTCTAAGAGGCAAATTTTTAAAAAGTCTTTCTCAATCTCATGTTGCTATTTGTGTTTTGTATTACTTCCCCATTTTTCTGTAGGATCCAATGATGCCGTTGCTCCAGACTTCCCAGCTCAGGTGCTAGGCACAAGAGATGATGACCTCTCAGCCACTGTTAACATTAAACATAAAGAAGGAATCTACAGTAAGAGGGTATTGACTAAGGCATCCTTGCCAGTGGGAGAAGAACCCTTGCGGAATGAAAATGCAGGTAACTGGATTGGCTTTGTATACTTTGTGGCTTTTTCTCCCCTTTTCATCCTAAATGAGATTACTGTCCAATCTTTATCCTTTTTTTCTGTTTCGTTATACAAGCTTTTCTCCTTGCTATTATATTGAGCATATACAAGAAGGCAAAATTTCATAAAATCCTTTATTGTGCTTCAGAGATTTTTGAAAACTATGAACTTCATTTTCACAACAGGGAATAAAATGTGATACAACTTTTGAAATGAAATAATACCCAATCAAGTATGTTTTAGATACTAAGATCCATAGAAAATCTTGATTAAATTGCCACATTAGTTTATCTCTGTCAGATATTACAAAGTAATGTCTTATAGGCTGGATTCTGTAGGGAGATATATAGCTGACATGATTTTTAAAAAAAATTTTTTTAAAGACAGGGTCTCACTGTGTCACCCAGGCTGGAGTGCAGTGATGCAATTATAGCTCACTGCAGCGTTGAACTCCTGGGCTCCAGTGATCCTCCCACCTCAGCCTTCTGAGTAGCTGGGGCCAGAGGCACACACCACTATGCCTGGCTAATACTTTTTATTAGTGATGGGGGGTTTTTTGTAGTGATGGGGGTCTCGCTATGTTGCCTGGGCTGGTCTTGAACTCCTGGCCTCAAGCTGTCTACCCGCCTCAGCCTCTCAAAGTGCTGAGATTACAGGCATGAACCACCACATCCAGCCCCCATGTTGTTTTAAAATTTTTAAAATTTTCCGCCAACATTCAAAACTAAGATTTTTGATTTTCCTTGAAAAATCAGAAAATCTGGCTGCCCTTTGGCTCACATTCATTCATGGTGGTAATCAGCTGCAGCTGAGCCATGGCTGTCCCCCTGCAGGCAGGACATCCATTCTCTTGTTTGCTTCCATCCCCACAGCTCTGAGACCCAGTCTGCTTCATTCATCCACCTTATCTGTCTGCTGGTCACTGTGGGTATTTGAGTTTCAATCTTTTTTTTTTTTTTTTTTTGAGTTGGAGTGTTGATCTCGTTGCCCAGGGTGGAGTGCGATGGCGCGATCTTGGCTCACTGCAACCTCCACCTCCTGGGTTCAAGCGATTCTCCTGCCTCAGCCTCAAGTAGCTGGGCGCGCCCGCCTCCACACTAATTTTTTGTATTTTTAGTAGAGGTGGGGTTTCACCATGTTGGCCAGGCTGGTCTTGAATTCCAGACTTCAGATGATCTGCCTGCCTCGGCCTCCTGAAGTGCTGGGATTACAGGCATCAGCCACTGTGTCCGGCCCCCACTATTTTATAAAAGCTTTTTTTCTTCTGCACCCCTGCCATTATACTTTTGTAGCTGATAGATGATAATGTTTATTAAATGAAAACTCCAGTAGCCACTGAAAATTCTGTATGTATAATTGCCTGTGTTTGTTACATTTATACTTTTTTGTTCCTGTGTATAACTATTAGCTAAATAGGTGCTACTGATCCCAGGGCAGTTTTTAAACATAGGGTGGCTCTATGTTCTAGTTTTGGCATAGTGTTAATGACTTCGTGTGATAGCATCAATGCCTTTGTGAGAAAAATAAATGAGGTCTGCTTGTTAAAGCACACATTTTTTTAGATAATTTTGTTCTACTTCAAAACACAGTGAAGTCTTTTTATAAATGTCTTTTGAAATAAGACAAAAGAAGCGGCCGGGCGCGGTGGCTCACGCTTGTAATCCCAGCACTTTGGGAGGCCGAGGCGGGCGGATCACGAGGTCAGGAGATCGAGACCACGGTGAAACCCCGTCTCTACTAAAAATACAAAAAATTAGCCGGGCGCGGTGGCGGGCGCCTGTAGTCCCAGCTACTCGGAGAGGCTGAGGCAGGAGAATGGCGTGAACCCGGGAGGCGGAGCTTGCAGTGAGCCAAGATCGCGCCACTGCACTCTAGCCTGGGCGACACAGCGAGACTCCGTCTCAAAAAAAAAAAAAAAAAAAAAAAAAAAGACAAAAGAAGCATATCTACCAGCTAACATTGACACTGCCAAGTAAATAAAAAAATAATTTTTTACAAAATATAGTTCATAAATGAAAACTCTTATGCACCAGGGAATCCGTTACATGTTTTCCACTATCCATATGCTAGTGGCAGTTTGGTTGAAACAGATAACCGTAAGATCCCAGTGTCAGATACTTCAGGTGAGGGTAGATGTGGAAAAATTGGCAGGAAAGAAGTGAACTCTGTCAGAAGTCTGCACAAAGAACTCACCAGCTTTACCTCACTCCCAGGCTTCATTTGGTAAGGATGATATGTTTGAAATAAAGTCAGGCTCAGTTATCTGAGGACCTCTACAATCTCCCATCTGTTGGTCTACTTACAGACTTTGCATCCTAAGGAAAAGCCCTCCTCCTGGCTTAGTCCTTAGTAGCCATTTCACCTTGAGAGAAGCCTAGCCTCAGAACCTCTCGCCTTAGAGAATTAAAGAAGAATAGAGGAGAGAATGCCTGCCTGGGAAACTGAACAATGACCTATGTAATAGCTAAATGAGCTCATAAAATATCATAAGTAAAATTCTCAGTGGAAGGGGTGGAATATAAAAGTGAGAAAATCTCTTCAAAAATACAACATAAAGAGAAGGGAAAAGATTTTTTAAAATTCAAGATTGTCCCCAAAGTTTCAACATCCAAAGCAGGTATTCTGTAAAGACAATAGAGAAGGCAAAAAAGAAGGAACCAAAGGACTAGTATAGGAGTAAATTTCAGAACTGAAAGATGTGAGGTTTCATACTAAAAGGGACTACCATGTACATAAAAATACACACCAAGGCACATGACCTTGACATTTTAAAACTTATTTGAAAAGAGATTCTAACAGCTTCCAAAAAGAAAACATACATTCCATATAAATAAATGGAAATGAGACTGGCATCAAACTTCTCAAAAGTGATAAACAGAGTTAGAAACCAAAGGAATAATACCTTGGAATTCTGAGAGAAAATTATTTCACTAAAACAAGGGAGTTTATTTAAGTTACAAAAGAAGGAAAGAAAGAAAACATGGGATTGAGGAAATGGAGGGGGCCAACACAGGAAATGGGAAATGCATTCTCACTGTGGCGGTGGTACACAAGGCCTAGAACCCATTCAGATTGAAGCTTGCAAGGAAAAAGTCAAATTTGTAGGATACCTTATGTGATTGACTATACTTACAGGAGATTTTCAGTTCTATTTGCAACTATAAGGATGAAGTAGGGATTGGCACATAGAAACTCAGAAAATGCAAAAACAAAGCGGTTATTAATTCTTCAGGAAAAGCAGAAGTTTGTAATAGAAAATAAATGTAATTACAGTATACTAGCTGGCTTAGCTGTGAATAATAATTATATAAACAATCATATGTAAATGCTAAATATCGACTCAATTGAATATTGATTTAATCACTCAGACCATTATTTATGTGACATATAAACACTGAACGTTAATATAGGGCTAAAACTTTTCAGAAGATAGGATGAAAGGATATGTATGGGTAAGAGGGTTTTGTAATGAGATAAATCCATAGATCTTAGTATATAGTATAAGAATAGATCCCAGAACTGAAAGATACGAGATTGTAATTGATCTTAGAAGAAAATCAATAGATAATTTGTGGAACATAAAATGATATGGTAGTATAAATTTCTGGAATATAAAATGATATGGTAGTATAAAGCATGTTATTAGGAAATAAGGATATTGATCCTCGAATGAATAGCTAAAGGAGTTGAAAATGGTAGCCTTTAGAAATTGGGGATCTGGCCCAAAATCTCCTCAAGCTGATAAGCAACTTCAGCAAAGTTTCAGTATACAAAATCAATGTACAAAAATCACAAGCATTCTTGTACACCAATAACAGACAAACAGGGAGCAAAATCATGAGTGAACTCCCACTCACAATTGCTTCAAAGAGAATAAAATACCTAGGAATCCAACTTACAAGGGACGTGAAGGACCCCTTCAAGGAGAACTACAAACCACTGCTCAATGAAATAAAAGAGGATACAAACAAATGGAAGAACATTCCATGCTCATGGGTTGGAAGAATCAATATCGTGAAAATGGCCATACTGCCCAAGGTAATTTATAGATTCAGTTCCATCCCCATCAAGCTACCAATGACTTTCTTCACAGAATTGGAAAAAACTACTTTAAAGTTCATATGGAACCAAAAAAGAGCCCACATCGCCAAGTCAGTCCTAAGCCAAAAGAACAAAGCTGGAAGCATCATGCTACCTGACTTCAAACGATACTACAAGGCTACAGTAACCAAAACAGCATGGTACTGGTACCAAAACAGAGACATAGATCAATGGAACAGAACAGAGCCCTCAGAAATAATGCCACATATCTACAACTATCTGATCTTTGACAAACCTGACAAAAACAAGCAATGGGGAAAGGATTCCCTATTTAATAAATGGTGCTGCGAAAACTGGCTAGCCATATGTAGAAAGCTGAAACTGGATCCCTTCCTTACACGTTTTACAAAAATTAATTGAAGGTGGATTAAAGACTTACATGTTAGACCTAAAGCCATAAAAACCCTAGAAGAAAACCTAGGCAATACCATTCAGGACATAGGCATGGGCAAGGACTTCATGTCTAAAACACCAAAAACAATGGCAACAAAAGCCAAAATTGACAAATGGGATCTAATTAAACTAAAGAGCTTCTGCACAGCAAAAGAAACTACCATCAGAGTGAACAGGCAACCTACAAAATGGGAGAAAATTTTTGCAACCTACTCATCTGACAAAGGGCTAATATCCAGAATCTACAATGAACTCAAACAAATTTACAAGAAAAAAGCAAACAACCCCATCAAAAACTGGGCAAAAGACATGAACAGACACTTCTCAAAAGAAGACATGTATGCAGCCAAAAAACACGTGAAAAAATGCTCATCATCACTGGCCATCAGAGAAATGCAAATCAAAACCACAATGAGATACCATCTCACACCAGTTAGAATGGCGATCATTAAAAAGTCAGGAAACAACAGGTGCTGGAGAGGATGTGGAGAAATAGGAACACTTTTACACTGTTAGTGGGACTGTAAACTAATTCAACCATTGTGGAAGTCAGTGTGGCGATTCCTCAGGGATCTAGAACTAGAAATACCATTTGACCCAGCTATCCCATTACTGGGTATATACCCAAAGGATTATAAATCATGCTGCTATAAAGACACATGCACACGTATGTTTATTGCGGCACTATTCACAATAGCAAAGATTTGGAACCAACCCAAATGTCCAACAACGATAGACTGGATTAAGAAAATGTGGCACATATACACCATGGAATACTATGCAGCCATAAAAAATGATGAGTTCATGTCCTTTGTAGGGACATGGATGAAACTGGAAACCATCATTCTCAGTAAACGATCACAAGGACAAAAAACCAAACACCGCATGTTCTCACTCACAGGTGAGAATTGAACAATGAGAACACATGGACACAGGAAGGGGAACATCACACTCCAGGGACTGTTGCGGAGTCAGGGGAGGGGGGAGGGACAGCATTAGAAGATATACTTAATGCTAAATGACGAGTTAATGGGTGCAGCACACCAACATGGCACATGTATACATATGTAACAAACCTGCACATTGTGCACAGGTACCCTAAAACTTAAAGTATAATAACAATTAAAAAAAAAAAGAAATTGGGGATCTGTAGTGGATAGGAGAGGGAACTGCTGACTTTTCTTATAAGCCTCATGAAACTATTTGACTTTTAAAACATATACATTGTTATTTTTATTAAATCAGAATTTATATCGTCCTTCACCTCAAAAAAGTAAGAAGAAAAAAATACATTTGGCAAATACTGACTAAAGAAAAGCTAGTGTTAATATAGACAAAATAGAATCCCAGGGCAAAGAGAAAAAACATTAAAGGTAGATACAAGAGTTTATCTCATACTAATAAAAGGGTCAAATATACCAGGAAAGATAAAATTGTGAGCTTATATGTGTATTCTCAAACATATTCAGGAAAAATTGCAAGAACGTGTAGGTAAATTCAACAATACATTTCAGAAATGTGGAAGACCAGGAAATAGAGAAAGTAGCACTGAGTGTGGTGGCTCTTACCTGTAATCCCAGCACTTTGGGAGGCCAAGGTGGGTGGATCATGAGGTCAGGAGATCAAGACCATCCTGGCTAACACAGTGAAACCCTGTCTCTACTAAAAATAAAAAAAAAAAAAAAAAAAAAAAAAAATTAGCTGGGCGTGGTGGCAGGTGCCTGTAGTCCCAGCTACTCAGGAGGCTGATGCAGGAGAATGGCGTGAACCCGGGAGGCGGAGCTTGCAGTGAGCCGAGATTGCGCCACTGCACTCCAGCCTGGGCGACAGAGCGAGACTCCGTCTCCAAAAAAAAAAAAAAAATCAGGTGTTACCCCCAGCATGGGGGAGATGGAAGGAAGAATGAGGGGAGTGTGTAAGTTTCTAGCCAGATTTTATTTCCTAACCTGGGTAAGGTTATATACACTTGCTTTTTGTAATTCAGTGAGCTCTTTATGTGCACATTTCCCCCCATATTTTCCACTGTACAATTAAAAAGATCTTTTAAAAAGCAATATGGTACTTAGAAATGAATCTAAAAGGGTGTGTAAGATAAACAATATGGTACTTAGAAATGAATCTAAAAGGGCATGTAAAACTATTTTAAAGAGAAAATTATAAAACTACGTTGAAATATATTAAGACCTAAATTGTTGGAAAATTACACAATTGTAATAATAAAGATGTCGCCAAATTAATTTCTAAATTAAATGCATTGCTACTCAGAATTCCAGTAGGATTTTTCGTGGAACTTGACAGGCTGATTATAAAATATTTATGGAAAATCAAAAAAAGTATATTTAAAGAATAAGATAAGGGATCTTGCCATACCAGACATCAAGACTTATTACATGTGTAGCTTATTTAAGACATCATTTGCAAAGGAATAAACAGAAATAAAAATGAAACAGAATGGTGACCCAGAAACATATCCATGAATGTGGAAACCTAACGTACACAGAGATGGCATAACAGTCTGTGGAGAAAGGATGAAGAGGAACTATTCAATAGAGTTTGAACCAATGAATATATATCTGGAAAAAATAAAATCAGATAAATCACTGCCGCACACTAAACAGAAATGTATAGTATACCAGGCATATTAAAAGTAAATGGGATAACTAAGTTTTTAGAATTTAGGTGGTCTGTCCTTATGACCATGTGATAATAAAAGATTTCTTAAACAGGACACACAAAGCACCTACCCTAAAGGGAAAATATAATAAATATGCCATTATTAAGCTGAAAAATTTTTTGCATAAACGATATCAAACAATTAAAAGACATGAAACAGCCTGGGAGAAGATATTTATAATGCATGCCACCTGCAAAGACATTTCACAGGAATGTTCATTGCACTGCTTTTCAAAATAGGAAATAGCCTTAAGTTGATCAACAGAGGTGTATTCATATATATTAATACAATAGAATAATACATAACATTGAGAATCAAAGACATATTAATTGACTAAATCTCAAAATCATAATATTGAGTGAAAAAGGCATGGTCCGTAAAGGTACAGACAGTATTGTACCCTTCATATAAGTTTTAAAGAAACTTACAAAACAATGCTGTACATTGTTGGTTAATATACGCAATGTAGTAAAGAATTACAAAACATCCTTGATATTGATAAACTCTAAATTTGGTATAAAGGCTGCTACTGAGAAGTGAGAATGGCATCATTGGGAACACTTTACACAAGGAACATTATATTTGTAATATTTTATTTCTTAAGCTCTATGGTAAATACTTTGGTGTTCATTTTGTTGCCTATACTTTTGGTATGCCTGAAATATTTTATTAACATTAAAACATTTTTTAGTGATGTAAACATTTCAGAAGACATTTAGATAAAAGAGATTAGGAGGATTGAAGTAATAAGAAGTAAGAAAAATGTATGAATTTAAAAGAAGTAGCAAGAGTTAACTGGTTCTTTGCATTTTTGGCAATCTCTATTGCCTTTCTGATTTCTTTGTTGAAAAATATACTTACAGATAAAAAATTCAAAAATGATCAAGAAAAATAGAAAAGAGAAATAGTATTAGACAAGTTTAAAAGGCTATAACTGCAAGGAATTTTTTAAAAATTGTATGAGAATACTGTATATAAAATCTAGATGATAAAAGTGCTTTTCTTGGATTATATGAAATATAAAAATTGACTCCATAAGTGATAAAAACTTTTTTCCCTTGGAAAAACATACCTGATCTTTCCTTTTTTTGCTTTTTTTACTGTTGCATCAAACGTGTTTCATCAAGGAACAGATTTTATTTAGAATGTTTTTATTTTATTTTATTTTATTTATTTTTTTATTTTATTTTTTTGAGACAGAGTCTCACTGTCATCCCGGCTGGAGTGCAGTGGCACAATCTCAGCTCACTGCAACCTCCGCCTCCTGGGTTCAAGCGATTCTCCTGAATCAGCCACCTGAGTAGCTGGGACTACAGGCGTGCACCACGATGCCTGCTAGTTTTTGTATTTTTAGTAGAGTTGGGGTTTCACCATATTGGCCAGGCTGGTCTCGAACTCCTGACCCCAAGTGATCCACCCGCCTCAGCCCCCCAAAGTGCTGGGATTACAGGTGTGAGCCACCCCGCCCGGCTTTAGAATGTTATTTTATTTAAACTGTTGTTGTACACAGTAAAATACAAAAAATTTTTCAATTCATGTCACAGTTTTTATACAGGTGGAGCCTAAGAGGTACTTTTTTCCTAATATATAAATGGATTTGGGGTTTTGTTTGTAATTTTGGGGGAGGATTACTTGTCTGTTGTGTTCATTATCTTTCCTTTTCTGAAATCAAATGATGTCGTTATTCCAGATGCCTCAGTTCAAGTGCTAATCACTGGGGATGAGAACCTCTCAGACAAAAAACAGAAAGAGATCCACAGTACAAGGGCAGTGACTGAGGCTGCCCAGGCTAAAGAGAAAGAATCTTTGCAGAAAGATACTGCAGGTAGCTAAACTGGATTGTCTGCGTATTATTTTCTTCCGTTCTTCTAAAATTAGACTATTCCCTTAAGAACAGAAACAGAAATATATTCTCTATTTTCTTCTTGCCGTCTTCAGCTCTCTTCTATCTCATGTATATATGAAATAGTTAAGGTATATTTAGCTATATTTTTATATACTTTGGCAGGTAAAATTAACGTATTTGAAATTGAGATATTTCTGGAGGGTTTTGGATACAGTAAACAAATTAATCTCATTTCCAGAAATTCATTTAATGGACTTTTTACCTCTGCTGATAAAATCTCTCAATTCTGTGAGACACGGACCCTCTAATACCATTTTTGTACATAATCCTTTATTTAGGAATTCAGCTTGTTTACTTCCTACCTATCAGTTACTTTACTTCAGAGGGATTATGCTGATTTAAATAACTCTAATAGTGTATTTGCTAGGATTAGTTTTGACTCTGAGAGAGGAAAACAAAAGCAAAATAACATAGGCTTAAAGAAGACAGAAAACTCTTTCTCTTTTTTGTAAAACTCCAGAGACAAGCATCCAGAGTTGACCTGGTACTCCAGAGTATTGGAACAAAGCTGTTGCTCTCTTGTTACTCTAACATTTTTGGCCTTCATTCTTAAGCTGTAGCCATCAGCCCATATTGCAACCAGCAGGAAGAAAGGAAAGGAAAAAGCACGTTCCTTCCTTTAAGGATACTTCTGAGAAGCTATATGTACCATTTCTTTTGCATTCTATTGGCCAGACTTAGACACATGGTCACATGTACCAGGGAAGCTGGGAAATTGAGTTGTTATTCTAATAACAATGTGCCCAGCTAAAGTTAGGGTTCTGTTTAGAGGAGAAGGAAAGTGGATATTAGAGGACAGGTAGTATTGATAGTTTCTGCCACAATTGTAAACTAAAACATTTTAGAACATAATTAGCTGCTTCTCTTCTTTAGGTATTGCTTGTTTAAAAAGGTTAGATTGTATTCTGGGCAACACTTCTGAATTTTACCCCATTTTACTATTACTAAGTGAATGTTCCAAAAACAGTTTTGATCATGTTAATCTCCTAATCAAAAACTTTAGTGTTTCATTGCCTGTAAGGATAAAATCTAAACTCTTTTAGCACTGTCTTCCAGAACTGTAGAGTCCACTCCCAAACAACTTTCTAACACTAGTTCTCACCTCTTTTCCTTATAAATTCCATAATCAAATGCTATATACTTGTTCGGTTTCTTAGATGCTAAGTTACTTTCCTGACACCATTCTTCTGTTATGTAGTCACCCTTTTTTTTCGATCTTAATGTGTATCCCATCTTAGCTCTCTTCTAATGCCAAAATCAGTTGTCTAGAGTTCTGTGGTACTCCCACCTGCAATTAGTTTTTCTTTCTTTGAATACCGATACCTCTTTTTCTGACTGTTTCTTATGGCATATCTGTTTATGTATGTGACTTTTTGCCCCAATTTTCAATTATTTTCTAAACGCATTTCTGAGTCATCTTTTTTCTTCAATATCACTAACAAAGCCTTTCACATAATACGTACTTGAGAGACATTTAAAAATATTTTACATCAAGTTCCTGTCTGTATAGTGTGTTAATTTCCCTTTCATAGATTCCAGTGCTGCTGCTGCTGCAGAGCACTCAGCTCAAGTAGGAGACCCAGAAATTAAGAACTCGCCAGACACTAAAGCCATTACACAGAAAGAGGAGATCCATAGGAAGAGGACAGTTCCCGAGGAAGCCTGGCCAAGCAATAAAGAATCCCTACAGATCAATATTGAAGGTAATGGGATTGGGTTGTGTGTGAGTGTGTGTGTCTGTGTGTATGTGAGGGTCAGTGTTAGTGTGTTTCCATTTCATTCTGATGAGAATATAGCCTCATGGTTAAACAAAAATTCCTTTTCTTTTTTTAAAACTTTCTTGTGTAAAGTACTTTGATGCTACTATTAGGTTACTATATATATAGATTTGTAAAATAATTGTTACTTTTTGGAAAAGATATTAGCAACTTAGAAACAGGATTATAAATAAATACCTAAGGCTGATAGTTTTAGAAGTGAAGTATCTTGTCTCAGTCCCCAAACAGAGACAATCTTAAAGGCATTCCAGAAGACTATAGCAAAGACAGTGAGACCATCAATACAAACTTTTAAAAAATTACAATAAATCACATTTATTTCTATTTGTCCATGGGCCTCTTTTTCTGACATAAAAGCATATAGAACACAAGACATTACTACCTAGCCATCAAGCTTTACCTCTTAGAGGAAGATGGAACAGCCTACATAAGGAGAGAAAAGAGTCAAGGAGCTAATCTACCCATACTGGATTTTGGAAATAGTCCGGGTTCAACTGCTTACATCAAGAATATACAGAATAAGTGATTTTTTGACAATAGCCAAGACTACACAATGGGGAAAGGATAGTCTCTTCAACAAATGGTGTTGGGAAAACTAGATATCCATATTTAAAAGAATAAAGGTGGACCTTTTCTTTACACCACATACAAAAGTTAACTCAAAAAGGGTTAATGACATACATGTAAGACCTTAAAACCATAAAACTCCCAGAAGAAAACATAAGGGGAAAGCTTCGGGACATTGAACTTGGCAGTGATTTCTCAGATGTAACACCAAAAACACAGACAACAAAAGCAAAAATAGACCAATGAAACTACATCAAACTTGAAAACTTCTGCATGCGAAAGTAAACAAGAGTGTGAATAGGCATTCTACAGAATGAGAGAAAATATTTGCAAATCATGGATCTGATAAGGGATTAGTATTCAGAATATATAAAGAACTTATGCAACTCAATAGCAAAAAAAAAACCCAAGCAACTTATTTTTAAAAACATAACTTATTTTAAAATGAGCAAAGGACTTGAGTAGACAATAGAAGATATACAAATGCCATTTCAAGCATATAAAAAGATGCCCAATCTCTCTAATCATAAGAGAGATGCCAATCAAAACCACAGTGAGATATCACTCACACCTGTTAGGATGACCACTATCAAAAGAACAAAATAGCAAATGTTCATGAGGATGCAAGGAAATTGAAACCCTTGTTCACCATTGGTGGGAATGTAAAATGGTGTAGCTATTAATGTAAAATAGTATGGAGGTTCCTCAGAGTAATAAAAAAGAATTACTATATGATCCAGCAATCCCACTGCCACTGCGGGGCATATAACCTAAAGAATTCAAAACAGGACTTCAAAAAGATACCTGTATAATCATGTTTATTGCAGCATTATTTATAATCAAGAGGTGGAAGCAACCCACATGTCCATCAGCAGATGAATGTATTAAGAAAATGGGAATTATTTGTCAATAAAGAAAATATGTTACATACATATTTGTATTGTGTACAATACAAATAGTGTATTGTGCAGCCTTAAGAAAGAAGGAAATCCTATCACATACTACAAGGTAGGTGAACCTCAAGAACATTATACTAAGCAAAATAAACCAGTCACAAAAAGATAAATACCATATGGTTTCTTGCAAATGTTGCAGGATTTAGGAGGATGAGAGAGACCTGGGGTTTAAACAGGAGAATCTTTTATTGAGTGCACTCAGGCCCAGCAGACTCACGTCCAAAGGCTGGGCCCGGAACAAAGACAGCACTTGACTTTTATACACACTTCACAAAAGGGGGTGGGCTAGCTTGAAGCAAGCTTACAGTGGCATGAAAGCGGGGATACAGAAGCAGGACGAAGACAGTTAATCAAATTGTAACAGATTCTTAACTCAGGATTGCACATAACCGTTGCTCTGCAACCCAGATGTCCATTATCTAGGTTTGCCTAGGCACGGGCTTATCCCATAACCTTCACTATGGTGCCCAGGCAGCTGTAGTTCAGGCCTACTCAGGCTTCTCATGACCTTCATTGTACTTCTTAGATAAAACAGAACACTTAAAGTCACTAATTACAGAGAACAGGAATCTATAAACTCATTCCATAAAACAAAGGAAAATTTGTTTTTTCTACTCCCTATTTTGAGGGAGTGCTGGGAGAGTCTCCAGAGCACATTAGATAATATTATCAAGACTTTTCCTGGGTCTGGGCTGTGCCTGTTGCTGCCTCTGGGACAAGTCAGCCTAATTCAGGAAAACTGACTTCTCTTTCTTTTTAATTTTATTTTTATTTAATTTCCCACCTCAATATGAAATACCTAAAGTAGCTGAAATCATAGAAATAGAAAGTAGAATAGTGATTGCCAAGGCTTGTGAGAGGGTGGACAGAGAATTAGTATTTAGTATGTATAGAGTTTCAGTGTTACAACATGAAAGAGTTAGAGATTGTTGCACAACAATGTGAATATACGTAACACTACCGAACTGTACACTTAAAAATGGCTAAGATGGTTAATTTAATGTCATACTTTTTGTCACACACAAAAATAATACATAAGATGAAGAAATATAACATTGCAGCTTTACAGGGGTTAGTGTGGGAGACATAGCTTGCAAAAGAAAGATGGAAATATAATCTGTAAAAGCATACTCTAGAAGATAAGAAAATTTTTTCTAAATGTTTTACACTCTGAATAATTTTAGAAGACATGAAGTATATGAAATAAAAATTGATAGAATAATGAAATGGAAAGGGAAATTTAGGGGATAGGAGAACAAGATGAAATGAAAAAAAAAGTAGCAGTTAGAAGAAAGAGATGAAAGCAATTAAAAAAAAATGATGGAATTTGAGGACTGACAGTGAAAATCCAACACAATGATATCTGTTGTTGCCTCTAAAGAAGATAATAGAAAAATAAAGATATAAGGAAGAATGGAACTTACAATTGTATGTATGTATGTATGTATGTATTTTTAGACATGGAGTCTCATTCTGTTGCCCAGGCTGGAGTGCAGTGGTGTGATCATAGCTAACTGTTGCCTCAAAACTCCTGGGCTCAAGTGATCTTCCCACCTCAGCCTGTAGAGTAGCTGGGACTGTAGGCACATGCTACCACATCTGGCTTGAATCTGCGATTTAAAAGGGCGTACCAAGTCCTAGGAAAATTTTATATATAGTGTCCAATACTGAGATGTATGTTTGCGATAGTACTGAACTTTAAAGAAAAAGAATGAATCATGCAGGCCTCCATACAGAAAAAACAAGTAGAAAATGCTAAAAGACAGGGGGACAGGTAGAGGACAGGGAGGTTAAAGGAGGTATAAATGAGCAAACTTCACCTTTAAAGTTGTAAAATCAAAAAATACATGTGTAAGTAAGTATAGTGTTGAAAATTATAGGCCAGACGCAGTGGCTCACACCTGTAATTCCAGCACTTTGGGAGGCTGAGGTAGGTGGATCACCTGAGGTCAGGAGTTTGAGACCAGCCTGACCAATATGGAGGAACCCCATCTCTATTAAAAATACAAAATTAGCCGGGCATGGTGGTGCATGCCTGTAATCCCAGCTACTCAGAAGGCTGAGGCAGGAGAAGCGCTTGAACCTGGGAGGCAGAGGTTGCAGTGAGCTGAGATCATGCCATTGCACTCCAACCTGGGCAACAAGAGTGAAACTCCATCTCAAAAAAAAAAAAAAAGAAAATTATAAAGTTTACCCCTAAAAGAGTTAAAATTAAACTATAAAACATCCAAAATATTTAGAAAAACAGGTAAGCATGGAGGTAAAGGGAGGGAAAAAGAAAACAGTAAATTTGTAACAAAAACAAAAAATTGCCATAAAATGAAAGACAGCAAAGCATGCAAGTCTATATACGAGTAAACTAAATTCACCTATATTAAAGAAAAAACTTCTTGGATTATATTAAAAAACAAACCCAGTTCCATGCTATATAACAAACATATCAAAAGTAAAATTACTGAGAAAGGTGGAAAGCAAAAAGAAAACTTAGAGATGTATCAAAAAGAAATTTGGGGACATTAATATAGATGAGGTTAAATTCGCCAAAAGTTTTGCAGGAATTGAAGAAGTATATTTTTATACTGATTTGCAATCCACAATGAGGATATTTTGCATAAATCTTTAAACATCAACTAACTTAGCATAAAAAATTCATAAAACGAAAACCAGGAGCTCAATCAATAAGAAAATTTATGTTGCCTTAAAAAAGAATGAAGGAGGGCGGGGTGCAGTGGCTCATGCCTGTAATCCCAACACTTTGGGAGGCTGAGGCGGGCGGATTAAGAGGTCAGGAGATCAAGACCATTCTGGCTAACATGGTGAAACCCTGTCTCTACTAAAAGTGCAAAAAAATTAGCCGGGCATGGTGGCGGGCGCCTGTAGTCCCAGCTACTCAGGAGGCTGAGGCAGGAGAATGGTGTGAACCTGGGGGACGGAGCTTGCAGTGAGCCGAGATCATGCCACTGCACTCCAGCCTGGGTGACAGAGTGAGACTCCATCTCAAAAAAAAAAAAATGAAGGTATGGAATTATATGAAAACAACTCCTAGGATAGATTGTGAGGCAAAAGGTGCTTAATGGGGGGATCAGACAGTGGAATTTGCTTGTAGGGAGAAAAAAAACAGACAACCCTAGGAAACCTTCAAAGAGAAATGGACAAATACAAAATAATACTGGGGAGCTTGAACACACATAATTAGCTTATGACAGATCGTGGAGATGAAAATTGTTTTTTTTAAGTGAAGTTTAAAAAACGCCTGGGAACAATACAAGTAATGAGGTTGATGTGGGGTGTGTGTGGCTGTGTGTGTGTGTGTGTGTGTGTGCATGCGTGCATAAACCTATGTGGGTTAAACTTAAAAAAAAAAAACACCCTTTCCAAAAGACCATAGAACATTTTTTCATACAGCTTTATTCAGATATAATTTACCCATTTAAAATATGTAGTTCAGGCCGGGCACAGTGGCTCATGTCTATAATCTCAGCACTTTGGGAGGCTGGGGTGGGTGGATCACTTGAGATCAAGAGTTCAAGACCAGCATGGTCAACATGGCGAAACTCCATCTCTACTGAAAATACAAAATATAGCCAGGCATGGTGGTGCATGCCGATAATCTCAGCTATTCAGGAGGCTGAGGCAGGAAAGTCACTTGAACCCGGGAGGCAGAAGCGGCAGTGAGCCAAGATCGCACCACTGCACTTCAGTCCGGATGACAGAGCAAGACTGAAGTGCAGACAGAGCATGCACACACACACACACACACACAAAATCAAATATGTAATTCAATGATTTTTACTGTATTCACAGATAAGTGCAATCAACCATCACACTAATCAATTTTAGAATATTTTCTTCACTTCAAAAAAGAAACCCTGAGACTTAAGCAAATACTGATCCACTTTTTGTCTCAGTAGATTTCCCTATTCTGGACTTTCATACAAATGGGACCATTAAGTTGGGGATATAACATGAAACTTAGGGCCCGCCCATAATGAAGAATGTTAAAGGAAATTCCCATGTAAAGTAGGCCTCCAGTGGGCTACACTCTTACTGTAAGAATAAAAGATAAACACGTCCTTGTAGAAGGGGACGGGAAGAAAACTGCCTGTTTTAACCTTGATAATGAGTTTGGGGAGAGAAGACAAAATTTATCTTCAGAATTTATAACCACAAACTAGTGTTCACACAGGTTTACAGTCATTAATTTTGTACTGGTATAATTTATTAGTGCAGTAAACTACATGTGTGTTCTGAAAAACCTCAAGCCCAGAATTTATTTAACAATGGCAGTAGGTTGGTATTGCAAACTCACATGCCTTTCGGATGCAAATGCACATCTCTCTGAAGAAACTTCAACCCAGACCTCAAAATATTCCCTAAAATACCAAGCTCATAGTCAAGGCACTATTAGTAGAAACACTATCAACAACAAGAAACAGAAATGAGACCCACAATGACAAATTTCCAGGATTCCTTGGCAAAATGCCTGATTCTCAGACTGGGACAGGAAATATATTAGATGAGCCTGAACCCTTTTGTGGTGCCAGAAAGTAAAGAAAAACAAAAAAATGCACAGGGATGGGGAATATGTCAATGGAACACAGGAACCAAGTAAAAAACTTCCCAGTGGCTAAAGCTGGGACAATTTCTGTAGTATAGCAATAGTATTGGATCATAACCAAAGTATAAAATAAATACCTATGAGTCCATACTGATATAAGTAAATGATTTAATAAATAAATGGGGGGAAATGACAAGTCTCCTGTGCAGAATTCTAAATAATGTATGTAGACATTCCACCCTCAAGGAGGTGGAACATAACTCCCCACTCTTAACTAATGGGTTGCACATAGTAACTTCCTTCCAAAGAGTGTATTTTTATAGGAAGGGGGAAAAAGAATAACTGTATAGTGAAGAATTCTGGCAAACTGACTCAGCCAGGTCATCAAGATCATCATCAACAGTGGTAAGTCATGTTGATAGTATGTACCCTTAATATGTAATGAGAAATATATTTTAACTTTGAAATCTTCTTCCCAAAAACCCATAACCCCAGTCTAATGAGAAAAACATGAGACAAACTCAAATGAAGGACATTTATACTTGACCAGTACTTCTCAAAACTGTCAAAGTCGTGAAAAACAAGGGATGCCTAAGAAATTCTCACAGACCTAAGAGAAGCCTAAGGAGACATGATAATTAAATGTAATGTGGTATCTTGGATAAAATTTTGGAACAGAAAAAGAACAGTATGTACAAAACAAGGCAACACAAAGTATGGACTTTGGTTAATAATAATGTAACTTTATTGATTGATTCATTGTAATATATTGTATTAATGTAAGGTGTTAATAGGGGAAACTGGGTATGGGATATAGGGAATCATCTGTACTGTTGTCACAGTTTTTCTGTAAATCCAAATTATTCGAAAATTAAAAGTTTATTTTAAAAAATTAATGCATTCTGACATTAAAACAGGTGGATAGATAGATGATAAATAAGAAATTTCATCTTTTTAAAGGAAACACTTTACAGCTTCTCTTTGGCATAACCAATTTGCTGGCATTACTGCTTTTGCACTTTGGGGCTACTACTAACTACAGTTAGGGTTACTTGAGCACAGGCAGTGCAGTATCATGACAGTCACCCTGATAACCCAGACAGCTATGAAGTGCCTAAGGGGCAGGTACTGTAAACGTATGGACATGCTGGATAAAGGGAGGATTCACATCCTAGGGTTGGATGGAGCAGGATGACAAGAGATTTCATCATACTACTCACAACGACGTGCAATTTAAAACTTAGGAATTGTTTCTGGAATTTCCCATTAAATATTTTGGGACCATGGTTGACTATGGGTAAATGAAACCTTAGAAAGCAAAACCACAGATAAGGGGGACTACTGTATTCACACCTAATGTGTGGGGTTTCCCCTCACATTAAGCAGTTCTGACACTAACAACCTGTACCTAGCACAGTCCTCACAGGTTATGGGTTCAGTCCCACAAGACTGCCCACCACTTCAGATACCAATTGCATGGCTTGGCCTCCTATACTTCTGACCAACTAGCTCCAAATTGGGGTGGTGGGGAGAATCCCATGACCCCCTCCTCAGATTTGGTAATTTGCTCGAATGGCTCAGAAAACTTAGGGAACATTTTCTTACATTTCCTGATTTCTTGATAAAGGGTATTTCAAAGGATATGCATGAACAACCAAATGAAGAGATACATGGGCAAGGTATAGGGAAGGTGCACAGAGCTTCCACGTCCTCTCTGGGCCTGCCATCCTCCTAGCTTCTCCTGTGTTCACCAAATGTGAAGCTCTTCAAACTCTGTCTGTTAGGGTTTTTATGGAGGTGCCATTACGTAGGCAATATTGATTAAATCATTGGCCATTGGTGATTGGCTCAACCTGCAGTCCCTGTCCTCTCCCCAGAGATGGGGGGTTGGGGCTGGAAGTTCCAGCCCTCTAAACATATGGTTGTTCCCTTGGTAAACAGGCCCCCTATCCTAAGGGGCTTTCTAAAATTCACCTCATTAACATAAACTCAAGTGTGATCAAAAGTGACTTGTTTTGAATAACAGAACCTCCTTGAACCTTTATCACTCATTCCTGAACTGTTTCAAGAGCCAGGTACAAAAACCAAATGTCATAATAAAAGATGCCCTATTGCTGTTACCACGTTTTCCTAAATGGAAATTACAAGAGTTTTAGTAGTTCTGGCGAGGAGCTAGGGATAAGGCAAAAATATGTATTTATTATATCACAGTATTACAATTTACAGCGTATTTAAATGAATTATACAGTGATAATAGTAAAAGGATGCTACTGGGACAAGAGACTGATACATCAGTGAAAATACTTAAATACAGTGGGCACTTACTCTATGATAAAGGTGCCATTTCAGATCCATTTGTAAAAAGATGGATTATTCAACAAATAATGCCAAGATGCTTTGCTAGCCATTTGGAGTATTGTGAGAATTTTAAGTTGTAGCCCTACTTTACTCCTGTCACCAAAATGTAAGTATAAAAGATCCAAGTATAAAAAAGAGAGATCATAAAAGTTCTGGTTATCTGACTTTTCTAATAAATTTGAGCAGAAGAAGGCTTTCAAGGTCTGGCAAAATCTTGGAGTCATAAAGCCAAAGATTTGATAAATGTGTATATTAAAATTAAAGTGTCCTCATGGTAGAAAATATCAATGCAAAATCAATTTATAAATGAAAAATGGGAAAACAATTTTTAAAAATTGAGAAACTGAGAAAAGGGGCTAATTTTCTTACTATGCAAAGAGCTTTTTACAAATCAATGACAGCCTAAAAGGAAAACAAAGGACCTGAACAAAAAGTTTATAGTAAAAGAAATGCAAATGGCCATTAAAGATATGAAGAAATACTTAACTGTCTTAATAAAGAATGTACTAAACCACAAATTTTGTTTTACCTGTCACAATAGCACAGATGAAAAGATTTGATTATCCTTAGTATTGTTGAGTACATGGGGAAACATTCATGTACTCTTATAAGACTATCATTAGAAGTGCAAATTTGTTGCAACATTTTTGAAAGTGTGGAACAATTGGATGATATCTAACTAATGTTGAAATAAATATTCCCTTTTCACCCAGACTTCCATTTAAGGGAATTACAGATACACAGATAAAGTTGTACCCAGAAAAATAAAATAAAGTTACACATAAACACACAGACAAATGTTCACTGCAGCATGCTTTGGAAGAATAAACTATTGGAAACAACCTAAATATTTGGTTAAATTTTGGTAAAGTAAATCAGTTTAATATAAAATGTTTGTAGATACACAAAATCTTGCTTTGAACAAGTAGTTTTACTCTACTTGGCAGGAATTTTTCTGTAAGAAAACTTGTTTAATATTGGTTATCACCAGAAAGTGGAACTAGGAGGTTCAGAGATAACCAGGAGAACTTTACTTTTCATATTAAATTTGTCTGCATTATTTGAATATTTTGCATGTTTAATTTTTAAAAGTCTGCAGTTCTAGGTATGAAAGATATTTAAAAATAAATGAAAAGCAGTAAATGATATTTTCAGTGTACTTTTATATATTCTGGGAGAATTTTGCAAATGTTATGCATAAAATTAATTCCATTATCAGAAGTAAATAACTACTTCAACTTATCTGACCTTTACTCTTAACAAAGTGTCATGAGATGATGGTGATTATCAAATCCTGTTGTTCTATAAAGCCCTTTATACTTAAGGAATTCAGCTTGCTGCTGCTTCTGCTGCTTCTTTTTTGAGATGAAGTCTCGCTGTGTCGTCCAGGCTGGAGTGCAGTGGCACGATTTTGACTCACTGCAACCTCCACCTCTGGGTTCAAGCAGTTCTCCTTCCTCAGCCACCACAGGAGCTGGGATTGCACGTGTGCACCACCACACCTGGCTAATTTTTGTATTTTTAGTAGAGTTGGGGTTTCACCATGTTGGCCAGGCTGGTCTTGAACTCTTGACCTCAAGTAAGCTATCCCCATTGGCCTTCCAAAGTGCTGGGATTACAGGCATGAGCCACCGTGCCCAGCCTTCAGCTTACTTATTTTCTACTATTCTCTCTGTATTTTACTTCAGTCCCAGTCTGGGAGGACTATGTTCACTGAAAATACTGATATTAGGGAATAAACATTTTAAAGCAATGTTATCTATTTCCTTATCGTTTCACTTACTGCTTTAATGAATTCTAGATAGCCCTTCAGATTTTTGCTTTATTTATCCTGTTGCCAAGGTATCCTTCCTGAAATACAGCCATAATTATGTTACTCCCCTGTTCAAAATGGTATACTGGCTCTTCATTTCTTTCAAGAATAAAATTTAAAGTCCTTGGCCTAGTGTTCCAGGCCCTGTAGAATTTGGCCCCAAATAACCTTTGCTACCTTACTTTCCTCTGCTTTATAAATGAAATAAGCCATACATACTGAATATTTGCACTATCTCCTATTGCCTCAGTGCTTTCCTACTTTTATGCTTTTGCTCATGCTATTTGATGAAGCAGGGGAAAGGCCAGCATGATTGAAGTATAGTTATCAGGAAGAGTGGTACAAAATGAGGAAGAAAAGTTATGTATACTTGTACTTCTTGTTAAGGAGTTTGGGCTTTGTTCTCAGTGTAAGAGAAGGTCATTGAAAATTGCTAAATAGAAAATGACAAGTCCAGCTTATATTTTTAAAAGACTACTTTGACCACTATTTGACAAATAGATTGGAAAAGTACAAGAAGGTACAGGAGACCTATTAGAGACTTGCAGTATTGTGACACGAAATAGAAATAGATATGTGATTGTTTGGTGAAGGATTAATGACAGGAACAGGAAGAGGAGGAAGTTGGAACTATCAAGAATAACTCCCAGATTTTGGCTTGGGCAGTAGGATGATGTGCCATTTACAGAGATGTGGAAGACTAGGGGAGGTACAGTTGTCAAGGAGGCTAGAATAGAGCTCAGTTAGATGGCTGTGACATCCAAGTGGATATATCATGTATATAGTTGGAACTCAAGAAAAATCATAGCTTGAAATGTAAATTTGAAAATAAGTAACAGCATGAAAATGGTACTAAAAGCCACAGGGAGAGATGAGATTACCTAGAAAGAGAATATAGAATGAGAACATTTCCTGGAATTGGCCATACATTGAGGTCATTGATCATATTAGCAAGAGCAGTTTTAGTCCAGGAGTATGGCTGTACTCTGCAGTAATTTGAAGAGGGAATTGGGGTAGGGAGAGAGGTAAAGGTGAGGAAAATAGGTTCCTCTTTAGAAGCTTGGCTATGAAGAAGAGCAGAGAAGTGGGCCAGTACCTGGAGGAAGATGTGAGGATTTTCTAAACATACATACTAAATGATGTTTTCAAGCCATTGGAAATGATCCAGTAGAGAGGGAGAACCTGAAAGATAGAAGAGAGAGATGATAGGGAAAGGAAGCAAGGTCTGGAAGGGAAGATGAGTTGGGCTCCAGAGCAGCAGTGGAGGAAATTGCCTTTAAAAGAATGGGAGAGGTGATGCTGTCTCTGTATCCAGAAAGGTTATGGGAGCAGGTGGATTGGCATAGGTGGCAGCTGCCTCAGGACATCCACAGAAAGTGATCCCTTAGCCCAGAATGTTCTTCTGCCTGTTTGTTTGTTTAGCTCTCATTTTTACTTCACATCTCATCCTCCTCAGAGAAGTCTTCTCTAGCTACCATTTCCCAGTTAAATTTCTCTTATATCAGCTTGTTTTTGTTCTTTGTAGCCCCTAATTTAGAATTATATATTTGTTTGTATTTGTTCAGTGCAGAAGCTGCAGTCTTAACCTGTAGAATCTAAATGAAATCTCCCAATTTGTAAATGTTTCTAGATAATTCTAAAATTGTATAGTCTACATACTTTAGGTATAAATGCAGGCCCTGTGTGTCCCACTCTACTCTGGGGAAGTCCGTAGGGATTCCTAGAGTATTTCATGAAAACTCTGCTTGCCAGTAATCTATAGTGTGGGTGAAAAGCATCCCATCATTGCATGTGTGTATCTTTGTTTCTGACCATGATGTAGAACTCTAAAACAGTGTTTTGATGTCATATTAGAGATTAGAATTAGGGTTTATGATTGTGTCTTAGCTCATTCCTGCTGCTGTAACAAAATTCTGCAGATCTAAGATCAAGGCACCAGCAGATTGGGTGTCTGGTGAGAGCCCAGTCTCTGCTTCCAAAATGGTGTCTTGTTGCTTTATCCTCATGTGGTGGAAGGCAGGGAAAGGCCAAACTGGAGCCTTTAGGCCAAAGGGCACTAATCCCATTCATGAAGGTGGAGCCTTCATGACCTAATCACCTCCTACCTAATACTATTATATTGGGGATTATGTTTCAACGTGAATTTTAGAGGGACTCAAACATTCAAACCATAGAAAATTGTAAGATATTATGTCTAAAAATGCCTTTTTGATATAAAGCGATGGTTGTCAAAAAGTGAAGATAGAAAGTGGTAAATTTTATGTGTTTTTTACCACAATAAAAAAAATTTGGCAAAAAAGTCAAGATCATCCACAGAAAAGGAATTTCAAAGGGCTCTAAAATATGTAAAAAGAGTTTTTAAAAAAATTTGTCCATTTAATTACTGATTATGAGAATGAAGTGTCAGGTTTCTTAGTCGAATATGGGGTTACCAATATCTGTCAGGTTTAATAGCAGGATTAATTAAAAAAAATAGATGCAGAGCATATATCATAACACCCTACACGGAACAGGTGGTAAATACATATAGCAGTTGCTTTTATGATCTGGAGAACTGAAGTGCCTTCCCCAAGGTCACATAGCCGGTCAGTGGCAGAGCCCAGGCCAAAATTCATGTCTCTTAAACTTTTACTGTACCAGTGAGGCTACTAAGAACAAGGCATGAGTCTTTTGTGCAGGCAGTGAATTTTCTGATACGTTATATAAACTATTCTTTCCTTTAGTCTTTGTTCTGTATCTAAAGAATTGTGAATAGTATTTCTAAACAGAATGCTAATTTTTTAAGTTCTTTCAAAATCTTTTTTTCTCCTTTTCAGAGTCCGAATGTCATTCAGAATTTGAAAATACTACCCATTCTGTCTTCAGGTCAGCAAAGTTTTACATTCATCATCCCGTACACCTACCAAGTGATCAAGATATTTGCCATGAATCTTTGGGAAAGAGTGTTTTCATGAGACATTCTTGGAAAGATTTCTTTCAGCATCATCCAGACAAACATAGAGAACACATTTGTCTTCCCCTTCCTTATCAAAACATGGACAAGACTAAGACAGATTATACCAGAATAAAGAGCCTCAGCATCAATGTGAATTTGGGAAACAAAGAAGTGATGGATACTACTAAAAGTCAAGCTAGAGATTATCCAAAATATAATGGACAAATTAATGATCCAAAAAGGGATCAGAAGGTCACCCCAGAGCAAACAACTCAGCACACTGTGAGTTTGAATGAACTGTGGAACAAGTATCGAGAGCGACAGAGGCAACAGAGACAGCCCGAGTTGAGTGACAGGAAAGAACTGTCCTTGGTGGACCGACTTGATCGTTTGGCTAAAATTCTTCAGAATCCAATCACACATTCTCTCCAGGTCTCAGAAAGTACACATGATGCTAGCAGAGGGGAACGAAGTGTGAAAGAATGGAGTGGTAGACAACAGCAGAGAAATAAGCTTCAGAAAAAGAAGCGGTTTAAAAGCCTAGAGAAAAGCCATAAAAACACAGGAGAGCTTAAAAAAAGCAAGGTGCTTTCCCCTCATCGAGCTGGGAGGCCTAATCAAATTAAAATTGAACAGATTAAATTTGATAAATATATTCTGAGTAAACAGCCAGGTTTTAATTATATAAGCAACACTTCTTCGGATTGTCAGCCCTCAGAGGAGAGTGAGCTGCTCACAGATACTACCACCAACATCCTTTCCAGCACCACTTCTATTGTCGAATCAGATACATTGACCCAAACAGATAGAGAGATGGCTCTGCACGAGAGGAGTAGCTCTGTTTCCACTATTGACACTGCCCGGTTGATTCAAGCTTTTGGCCATGAAAGAGTATGTTTGTCACCCAGACGAATTAAATTATATAGCAGCATCACCAACCAACAGAGGAGATACCTTGAGAAGCGGAGCAAACACAGCAAGAAAGTGTTGAATACAGGTCATCCCCTAGTGACTTCTGAGCACACCAGAAGGAGACACATCCAGGTACATGGCTACAAATTCCATCTGGCAATGTGACTGCCCTCTTCATGGACTTTTTAGTTAAGCTTTGCACACAGGTGAAAAAAGCAAGCCATTTGCCCTTTCCTCTCAATACCATTTCTTACCAACTGGAAAAGAGTGAGAAAGTGTAGTACAGTGCTATTGTGAGTTGTCATTATTTTCATCAACATTCATTTACGAATTACCTTTTGAATGAAGGGCTTTGCTGCTAGATCCTTCAGAATCTGCAAAGTTTACCCCCGAAATGGGGGAGCTTTGAGGTTAGAATGATCTCTATCCTGAACAATATTGCCGGGTTTATGTTTATTTGTTTTTTTTTTTTTTAATTCATTCCTCTCTGTCTTTAAAGAAATATATTTGAGGTTCTTTTAAACACACACACACAGACAAACACATAAATAATACAGGTTTGTTTTTTTTTTTTTGTAATCGAAGAATGGAGTTGATTTGAAAAATTGAAGCGGGGGTGAGCTACAATATAATTTTTTAAAAATGAGTAAATAAGGAATTGTGAATAATGGAAAGACAAGTCAAAGCCAGAAGGAAGATAAATAAGCCTTGTGGATGTGGTTGCTAGAAAAGAGCTACAAATTTGGCTTTATGTTTTCTAGCACTTAGTGTTGCTAGAATTTTGTGATCAATTACAGTCATTTTTTAATATAAAAAGAACAAAATTTTTAGAAACATTACAGATATTTCTGATACAGAGACCTAAGATAAATTTCTCTCATCTGTCTTCTTAAAGAAGGCACCGCAGTGCAACAAAGGGTATCCTCCTATAAGGCCATTATCACATTCCTTAGTTTATGGTGTTAATAAGGGAGATCTCAAGGGTTCAATAAATGTAAGCCATTGCTTTAACCCAAGAGGAAAATTTCAAGTATCACTAGACATGCTCTCCAAAGAAGGATGCTTGCAAAATGGTTCAGTGGAGTATGGAACGAAAAATATTTGAATTTATATTCATTTTTCCCAACTTTTTAAAATTTATATTTTTGTGTATATTTTATGAGTACAGTAGTGACATAACATATAAATAAATATCTATTTTGACCATTTATGCCAAAAAAATTTTTTCTCAGTGGGATTACATGATCAAAAGAAATTGGAGACCACTGGTCTAGAGAAAGGGAGGCATGAGATGTTCAGACAATTTATTATAAATATTATTTCTCATCATTGAGCTTTTAGCAGTGTTTACATATATAAATAACAGAGTATGCTTTTTTCTAAAGTAAGTGAAGAATTGGGAATGATACAGAGTAAGGCTTTTGTTCCATAGGGGAGATAGATAAATGGATCCAGGAGAGGGTTTGTGTGTGTGTAGTGAAATACACATGACATAAAGTTTACAGTTTTGATCATTTTCAAGTATATAATTCTGTGGCGTTGAGTATATTCACAGTGTTTTACAACCATCACCACTATCTATTTCCAGAAATTTTTTATTAACCCAGTGGAAACCTTGTACCCATTAAGCGGTGACTCTCTGTTCCCTCTTCTCACCAGCCCCTGGCAACCAGTAATCTATTTTCTGTCTCTGAGGATTTTCCTATTCGGTTGTTTCATATAAATGGAATCATTTAATATATGACCTTGGCATCAGGCTTCTCTCTCTTAGACATAGTGTTTTGAATATTCATCCATGACATAACATGTATCAATACTTCATTGCTTTTTATAGCTGAGTATTATTCCATTGCATGTATATGCCACATTTTGTTTATCCATTCATTTATTGATTTGGGTTGTTTCCACTTTTTGGTTATTGTGAATAGAATATAGAATGTATATAGAACATTTGTGTACACCTGTCTGCAATTCTTTTGGGTATATATCTAGGAATGGAAATGCTGGGCCATATGGTAGTTCTGTGGATTAGCTTATTGAGGAACTGCCAGACTATTCCATAGTACCTGCACCATTTTGCATTCCCATCAGCAGTGTATAAGGGATCCTCCAACCCTCCTCCTTTTTTCCACAGCGACTGCTTTAGTTTATATTCGCACCAGCAGTTCACAAGGGTTTCAATTTTATTGCATCCTTGCCAACTCTTATTTTCTATTTTTTAATATATAAACTAGCCATCCAATTGGGTGTGAGTATCATTGTGGTTTTGATTTGCATTTCCCTAATGATTATTCATGTTGCACATCTTTTTATGTGCTTATTTAACCATTTGTATATCTTCTTTTGAAAAATGTCTTTTCAAGTCATTTGGCCATTTTAAATCTGGCTGTTTGATTTTTTGGTTTTTGAGTTGTCTGGATTTTCTGTATATTTTGGATATTGATCTCTTACTAGATACATGATCTGAAAATATTTTCTCCCATTTTGTAGGTTGCCTCTTTCACAGTCACTCTGCTGACCGTGTCTTCTGACATACAGAAGTTTTAAATTTTGATGTAGTCCAATTTAGCTATTTTTTTTTTGTTTCTTGTGCGTTTGGTGTCATATCTTAGAAATATTTGCCAAATCCAGTGTCATGAAAGTTTTCTTCTTAAGAGTTTAATAATTTTAGCTTTTACTTTTAGGTCTTTGATCCGTTTTGAGTTAATTTTTGTGTATGGTGTAAGATAAGGGTCCACCTTCATTCTTCTGCATGTGAATATCCCGTTTTCTCAACATCATTTGTTGAAAAGACTTTGTTTTTTCCCCATTGAATGTTCTTGGTACTCTTGCCAAAAATGGTTTAGCCATATATGTGAGGGTTTTTGTCTGGGCTCTCTATTATGTTAGTCTGTATATCTCTCTTTATGCCAATACTGCAGTGTTTTGATTTACTGTATATTTATAATGAGTTTTGAAAGCAGGTAGTGTGAAACCTGTAACTTAGTTCTTTTTTCAAAATTATTTTGGCTGTTTGGGGTCCCTTGAGATTTCATGAATTTTAGTAAATATTTCATTGTTTTTAATACTATCATATGTGCAATTTCTTAATTTCATTTTTGGATTATTCATTGCTAATGTAGAGGTATATAAATAATTTTTACATACTAATTTTGTATCTTGCAGCTTTGCTGAATTTATTAACTCTTTTTTCGTGTGGATTTTTAAGGATCTCTAGGATTTCATGTTGAGGAAGTTCCCTTCTTTTTCTATTTTGATGAGTGTTTTTGTCATCAAAGCATTTTGGTGTTTGCCAAATTCTTCAGCATCTATTGAGATTACTAGTTTTTTCTTTTTCTTTTTCTTTTTTTTTTTTAGACAGAGTTTCGCTCTTGTTGCCCAGGCTGGAGTACAATGGCGTGATCTCAGCTCACTGCAACCTCTGCCTCCTGGATTCAACCAATTCTCTTGCTTCAGCCTCCCGAGTAGCTGGGATTACAGGTGCCTGACACCATGCCGAGCTATTTTTTTGGATTTTTAGTAGAGACAGGGTTTCACCATGTTGGCCAGGCTGGTCTCGAACCCCTGACCTCAGGTGATCCACCCCCACCTCGGTCTCCCAAAGTGCTGGGATTACAGGCGTGAGCCATTGTGCCTGGCCTGTTTTTTTCTTTTATTCTGTTAATATGGTGTATATTTATTGATAATCATATTTTGAACCAACTTTAACATTCCTGAGATAAATACCACTTGATCATAAAATTCTATTCATATGCTGCTGGATTCAGTTTATTAGAATTTGAAGAGGACTTTTTACATCTATATTAACAAGGAATATTGGTCTATAGTTTTTTTGTGATGTCTTTACTGCCTTTATATCAGGGTACTACTGGCCTTATAGAATGAGAAAGTTTTCCCACCCCTTAGTTTTTGATAATGAGTTTAAGAAGGATTAATGTTAATGATTGATGTTAATTCTTTAAATGTTTGGTAGAATTCACCAGTAAAGCCATCTGGTCCTGTGTTTTTCTTTGGGGAAATTTTTTTGTCATTATTGATTCAATGTCTTTTAAGTCTATTTAGATTTTGTTTCTTCTTGAGTCAGTTTCTGTAGTTTGTGTTTCTAGAAATTTGTTTATCTTTTTTTTTTTTAAATCTGTTTCATTTATCTCCATTGAATCTGCATTATTACTTCTGCTTGCTTTGGATTTAGTTTTTTTTTCTTCTCATTTCTTATGATTCAAAGTTAGGTTATTCATTTGGGATTATTCTTTAATGTAGGCATTTGTAGCTATAAATGTCTCTTTGAGCCTTGCTTTTGTAGATAAGTTCTGCCTTCATTGCTTGCCATAAATTTTGGTATGTTTTGTCTTCTTTTTCATTGAAAGTGTTTGCTGATTTCTTCTTTGACCATTGGGTGTTTAGGACAGTGTTGTTTAATTTCTACCTGTGAATTCCCCACCTTTCTTTGTTATTGATTTCTGGTTTTACTTCACTGTGATCAGAGAATATATTTTGTATTATTTCAATCTTTCATTTATGACCTTGCATATGATCTGTCCTTGAGAATTTCACATGCATTTAAGAAGAATGTGTATTCTGTTGCTGTTTGGAGTGTTCTCTATTGTGTTAGGTCTAGCTGGTTTATAATGTGGTTCAGGTCCTCAATTTCCTTATCAGTCTTTTGTCCAGTTTTTCTATGGCTATCAGAAGTGGATTATTGAAGTCACCAGCTATTACTGTGGAACTATCTATTTCTCCATTGAAATCTGTCAGTTTTTTGCTTCATATATTTTAGGGCTCTGTTGTCAGATGTGTGTATGTTCATAATTGTTATATCCTCTTCATGGATTGATCCTTTTATCAGTACAAAACCCTCTTTTTGTCTCTTGTAACAATTTTTAATGTAAAGTCTACTTTATCTGATATTAGGGTAACTACCCCAGCTCTCTTTTGGATAACTATTTGCATGGAATACCTTTTTTATCCTTTTAATTTCTAACTCTGTGTGTCTTTGGATGTAAAGCAAGTCTCTTTTAGACATAACATAGATGGTCATTTTTTATAATCGATTCTGCCCTCTCTGCCTTTTAATTGGCGAGTATAATCCATTTACATTTAATTTCATAAGAAAGGACTTACTTTCCCCGTGTTGTTTGTTTTATGTCATATCTTTTTTGTTTTTCATTTCTACTGCCTTCTTTGTATCTAATTGATTTTTTGTAGTGTACCAGTTTTATTCCCTTTTCATTTCTTTTTTTTTTTTTAAACATTTCATAGTTATTTTCTTACAGGTTACATTGGGGATTACAATTAATATCTTAAACATATAACAACCTGATATGAAATAAAACCAACTTAGCTTCAATAATATACAAACACTGTTGTTAATACATCTCTGTTCTTCCCCTTAACTTTAATGATACACAAAAACTGTGGGTAGACATCTCCGTCCCTTCCTCTTTAATTGTTACAGTCACAGATTACATCTTCATTTTGTCACCACTAAAATAGATTTATAATTATTTTATGCATTCGTTTTTAAAATCAGATAAGGAAAAAGGGAAGAGTTACAAACCAGAAGTATAATAGGGACTTTATTTTTACCTATGTAATTGTCTTACCCTTATTTCTTATGCCTTATTTCTATGTATATGCTTTAAGCCTTATTTCTGTGTATAACTTCAAGGTATTGTCAAGTGTCCTTTCATTTCACCTTGGAGTACTCTCTTTATCATTCCTTATAGGGAAGGTCTACTTGTAACAAATTTACTTTTGTTTAGCTGGGAATGTCTTTAATTTCTCCTTTATTCTTTTTTTTTTTTTTTGAGATAGAGTCGGCCTCGGCTGTAGTGCAGTGGCACAATCTAAGCTCACTGCAACCTCCACCTCCCGGGTTCCAGCAGTTCTCCTGCCTCGACCTCCCAAGTAGCTGAGATTACAGGTGCCTGCCACCACGCCTGGGTAATTTTTGTATTTTTAGTAAAGACGGGGTTTCACCATGTTGGCCAGGCTGGTCTTGAACTCACAACCTCAGGTGATCCACCTGCCTTGACCTCCCAAAGTGCTGGGATTACAGGCATGAGCCACTGTACCTGGCCTTATTTTTTTTTTCTTTTTAAGACGGAGTCTCACTCTGTCACCCAGGCTGGAGTACAGTGGCGCGATCTTGGCTCACTGCAACCTCCACCTCCCGGGTTCAAGTGATTCTTCTGCCTCAGCCTCCTGGGTAGCTGGGATTACAGGCGCACACCACCACACCCAGCTAATTTTTGTATTTTAGTAGAGACGTGGTTTCACCGTGTTGGCCAGGCTGGTCTTGAACTCCTGACCTCAGGTGAGCCACCCACCTCGGCCTCCCAAAGTCTCCTTTATTCTTAAGTTTTGCCGGAGATAGATTTCTTGTCTTACACTTTTTATCTTTCATCATTTCAAATATGTCATTTCACTGCCTATTGTCTTCCATGGTTTCTGGTGAGAAATTAGCAGTTAATCTTACCGAGGATCCCTTCTGTGCTTGCCCTTGCTCTTACTGCTTTCAAGATTCTCTGTCTTTGGCTTTGACATTTTCATTATAACATGTGGCTCTCTTTCAGTTTTTCCTACTAAGAGTTCATTGAGCTACTTAGATGTTTAGATTCATGTTTTCCCCTTATCAAGTTGGAGGAGTTTCCAACCATTATTTCTCCAAATATTCCTTCTGCCCCTTTCTTTCTCTCTTCTTTTGGGATTCCTAATATGCATCCGTTGGTAAGTTTGATGGTGTCCTACAAGTCTCTTAAGCTCTGTTCATTTTTCTTCATTCTGTTTTCTTTCATTTTCTATTTTTTTAGAGTAGGGTTTCACACTATCTCCGAGACTGGAGTACAGTGATGTAATCATAGCTCACTGCAGCCTCGAACTCTGGGCTCAAGAAATCTTTCTGCCTCAGCTTCGTGAGTAGCTGGGACTACAAGGCATGCACCATCACACTCATCTCTTTCTGTTTTCTTTCTGTCCCTCAGAGTACGTAATTTCATTTCACCTATCTTCAAGTTCACTGATCTTTCATCTGTGTGATCAAATCTGGTATTGAACTGCTCTAGTGAATTTTTCATTTTAGCTCTTGTACTTTTCAGCTTCATATTTTCTATTTGATTCCTCTTTGTCTTCATTGATACTCTCTTTGTTGAGACATTGTTCTCCTCATTTCCTTTAGTTCTTTATCCATGGTTTCCTTTAGCCCTTTGAGCACGTTTAAAACAGTTGATTTAAAGCTTTTGCCTAGTAAGTCTACTGTGTGTTCTTCCTAAGGGAGAATTTCTATTTATTTCTCTCCTCTAACCCGTGAATGGGCCATTCTTTCTTGTTTCTTTTCATGCCTCATAATGTTTTGTTAAAATTTTGACATTTTGAATATTAAGATGTGATAACTCTGGACATCAGATTTTCCTCCCCTTCTTTAGGGTTTGTAGTTACTGCTTGTTGTAAGTTAAAGTTGTTGGTTTACTTAGTGACTTTTCTAAATTATGTTTGTAACGACTGTACTGTTTGTTGGTGTGTGATATTTCTGTTCCTTTAGCTCAGTAGCTAGCCACTTGTTTGATAGAGATTTTCTTAATGCCTGGGGCCAAAAAAAGCAAAAGAAAAAAGAAAATTCCCCAAGTCTTTGCAGATTTTCTGCATTTGGACACTCCTTCAATGCTTAGCCAGGCCATTCACAACTCTGCCTTAGACTTGCTTCCTGCTTGTACTGAGCCTAAAGATCAACCAGTGATGAAAGCATCTGGTCTTCTCAGGTCTTTTCTGAACATGCATCTTGCTCTGTGCATGCACTTTCTAGTTTCCCTGGTATACATGGGAAATTTTCCAAGCCCTTATGCCCCAAAGATTCTCAGTTTTTCTTTCCTGCTTTTAGTATGTCTGTTGTTTCCCTCGAACTGTTAAGTTTTGCTCCAGGCAGTAGTGCCTTGTTCATTTGGTTTTCAATATTTTCAAGGAACATTCTTCCTCTATAAAACTACTTTTTCACTCTAAGAGAGTTATGTTAGGCGAAACTAAGGCAGGTCCCTTGTGTCAGTCCACGGTTAATACTCAGACATGTCAAAACAAACACAATTCCTTGGGAACAAGGTACTACTCCGTGCTCTCTTTGGGAGCAGATACCTACATCAGGACCAAGGGCTGCCATCTTTAAGACCACCATGCTAGGTAAGGGGATAGCAGAAGGCTAAGTTAAAATGCTACAAAGTTCTTCTACCTTGTGCTGATGGCCTTTCTCCTGGTTTAGCAAACACTTGGTTACTATAAACCTTTGACTATCTTCTAAAGTTCAGATAAGGTTGGTTTTGACAGTTTTCCATATTTTTTGGTGTTTCTAGAGAAGGCACTGTCTCCCTTGGAGGTCTCTACTCTACCATTTTTGCTTGTCGTTCCCAGGTGGAGTTGTGCGTCCCTCTGACCATCAAAATAACTAGAGTGACATCAATATAAGGGTACATGATGGGCATTCTTTTTTTTTTTTTTTTTTTTTTTTTTTTTTTTTTTTTGAGACAAGTCTCTATTGCCCAGCCTGGAGTGCGGTGGCACAATCTCAGCTCACTGCAACCTTTGCCTCCTGGGTTCAAGTGATTCTTCTGCCTCAGCTACCGAGTAGCTGGGACTACAGGTGTGCACCACTATGCTTGGCTAATTTTCTGTAGTTTATAGAGACAGGGTTTCACCATGTTGGTCAGGATGGTCTTGATCTCCTGACCTCGTGATCTGTCCGCCTTGGCCTCCCAAAATGCTGGGATTACAGGCGTAAGCCACTGTGCCCAGCCTGTGTTACATTTGTAATATATTTGCCTTTGATTTTACTTCATCCAGTACAGTTTTTTTAAAATTTGCGTTTGCACTATTGCTCTTTGCCCATCCTTTTAGCCTTTTTGAGTCGCTTCACTCAAGTGTTAGTAACATCTGAATTTAACTTTTTTCCCACCCAATCTGAAGGTCTCTCTTTTGAAACAAATTTATTCCATTTAAGTTTATTGTTGTAAATATGTTTGATTTAAATTTTATTATTTTGGCTTTTTTTCATTCTGATATATTTATTAAATAAAGGTTTGTTCAACTAAATTTCATTTCAAAGTAAGGAGAGGGGTGAATTTCTTGTGTGTGGTGAGAAACACATACCAAAAAATTCCCTTCTTAACTGTTCTTGTGTGCAAGTTAATAATGTTAAATGTATTCACACTATGTTGAAACCAATCTCCAGAACTTTTTCATATTGCAAACCTGAAACTCTATACCCATTGAACAGCAACTGCCCTTGTCCCCCTCCCCCAGCTCCTGGTAACCACTATTCTGCTTCCTGTCTATGAATTTGATTACCTTAGATACCTCATATGAGTGTAATCATACAGATTTGTCTTTTTGTGACTGACTTATTTCACTTAGTGTAAGATCTTAAAGATTCATCCATGCTGTAGCATGTTATAGGATTTCCTCCCCTTTTAATTCTGTATAATATTCTACTGTTTACATATACCACATTTTGTTTATCTATATTCATTGATGGACATTTGGGTTGTTTCCACCTTTTAGCTATGGTGAATAGTGCTGCTGTGAACATGGGTATGTAAATGTCTTTTTGAGACCTTGCTTTCAATTCTTTGGGATACATACCCAGAAGAAGGATTGCCAGATCATATAGTAGTTCTATTTTTAACTTTTTGAGGAGCCTCAACACTGTTTTCCATAGTGGTTGTACCATTTTGCAATGCCACCAACAGTGTACAAGGGTTCTAATTTCTTTACATCCTTACCAACACTTTTTTTTTTTTTTATAGTAGCCATCCTCATGGGTGTGAGGTAATATTGTTTTGATTTGCATTGCTCTTATGCTTAGTGATACTGAGCATTTTTTATATGCTTTTTGGCTATTTGTATGTCATCTTTAGAGAAATGTCTATTCAAGTCCACTTTTACTTTTTTTTTTTTTAGAGGCGGGGTCTCGTTTTGTCCAGGCTGGTCTTGAACTCCTGGGCTCAAGCAGTCTTTCCCCATTGACCTCCCAAAGTGCTGGGATTATAGGTATAAGCCACCATACCTGGCCTGCCCGTTTTTTAATTAGGTTATTCGATTTTTGTTGTTGTTGTTACGACTGCTTTATATTTTCTGTGTGTTAACCCCTTCTCAGATACATGATTTGCAAATATTTTCTCCATTCAATAGGTTGTCTTTCACTCTGTTGATTGTGTCCCCTGATGTACAAGTTTTTAAGTTTAGTGTGGTCCCGTTTGTCTATTTTTGCTTTTGATGCCTGTGATTTTGGTGTAATATTCAAAAAATTATTGCCACATTAAGTGTCATGAAGCTTTTTCTCTAAGAGTTATATGGGTTTAGGTCTTACATTTAGGTCTTTAACCCATTTTGAGTTAATTTTTGTACATGGTATAAGATAAGGGTCCAATTTCATTCTTTTGCATGTGGATATCCAGTTATCCAAGCATCATTTGTTGAAAAAACTATCCTTTTCCCACTGAGTGGTCTTGGCACCCTCGTCAAAAATCATTTGAACATATATGTGAGAGTTTATTCTGGGCATGTTTTCTTATTTCATTGGTCTGCTTGTTTGTCTTTATGCTAATATCACACTATTTTGATTACTGTTCCTCTGGTAATATGTTTTCAAATCAGGAAGTGTGAATCCCCCAACACTGTTCTTGTCTTTCAAAATTGTTTTGGCTATTCAGGATTTCTTATCATTTTTAATGATTTCTTGCTATTTCCAATCTTTTTTGTTGATTGCTATGTAATACATGTTTCTTCGAGTTGGTTTTTTGATAACTTAGCAACTGTAATCTAATTAACTGATATGCTTCAACCACTTTCTCTATCACTATCAGATATGAAACTATCTATTGGCTCTATCATATGAAAAATTAAGAAACTGATTTTACTTCTTCCCACCTATCCCCCACATAATTTTCCCCAACTAACCAATAGTGGTTATATTTTGTGAATTTTGTCTCAGCTCATTTATAGTAGTAGTATTACTACATTGACTAGCTTCTGTTTCAAGAATTAGAACATTTTACTTCCATTTTATAAGATCATGAGTTATTTTACATTAGTTGTATTTAAATATAGGGTCAGTATTTACCAAGAGCCTTTTCACATACCTATTTATGAGTTTGTTAATTTCAATCTATTGCTTGACTAGACTGTTAAATGTTCAGGAGTGATCATCTTTTATGTTCTTGCAAATTTGAGACTGTTACCTTTATGTACCAGAACAACAACTGGGTTGGTTATAAAAGTTTTGATTAACAGTTCTTAATTCAAAACTCTGTTAATTTTGCTCCTCTTTTCTGGGTACTAATATTTAATGTTTCATATGCTTGCTTGCTTTGTTTCTTTATTATTTCCATAGTTTGGAGGGAACAGGTGGTTTTTGGTTACATGGATAAGTTCTTTAGTGGTGATTTCTGAGATTTTGGTGCACCCATCACCTGAGCAGTATACACTGTACCCAATGTGTAGTCTTTTATTCCTCACCCCCCTCCCACCCTTCTCCCCCAAGTCCCCAAATCCATTATATCATCCTTATTCCTTTGTATCCTCGTAACTTAGCTCCCCTGTATAAATGAGAATATACAATATTTGATTTTCCATTCCTGAGTTACCTCACTTAGAATGGTCTCCAACTCCACATTGCTGCAAATGCCATTATTTTATTCCTTTTTATGGCTGAGCAGTATTCCATGGTGTATATGTACCACATTTTCTTTATCTACACATTGGTTGATAGACATTTAGGCTGCTTCTATGTTTTTGCAATTGCGAATCATGCTGCTATAAACATGCATGTGCAAGTATCTTTTTCATATAATGACATATTTTCCTCTGGGTAGATACCCAATAGTGGGACTGCTGGATCAAATGGTAGTTCTACTTTCAGTTCTTTAAGGGATCTCCATACTGTTTTCCATAATGGTTATACTAATTTATATTCCCACCAGCAGTGTAAAAATATTCCCTTTTTACCATGTCCATGCCAACATCTATTTTATTTTTATTTTTTTAATTATGGCCATTCTTACAGGAGTAATGTGGTATCTCATTATGGTTTTAATTCGCATTTCCCTTATAATTAATGATGATGAGCTTGCTTTTTTTTTTTTTTTTTTTTTTTGAGACAGAGTCTCACTCTGTCTCCCAGGCTAGAGTGCAGTGGCATGGTCTTGGCTCACTGCAACCTCTGCTTCCCAGGTTCAGGCGATTCTCCTGCCTCAGCCTCCCAAGTAGCTGGGATTACAGGCAGGTGCCACCATGTCTGGCTAATTTTTTTGTATTTTTAGTAGAGATGGGGTTTCACTGTCTTAGCCAGGATGGTCTTGATCTCCTGACCTCGTGATCTGCCTACCTCAGCCTCCCAAAGTGCTGGGATTACAGGCATAAGCCACCACGCCTGGCTGATGATGATCATTTTTTCATACACTTGTTGGCCTTTCTTTTTTTTTTTTTCCCGAGACGGAGTCTCGCTCTTGTCGCCCTGGCTGAAGTACAATGGCACAATCTCTGCTCACTGCAACCACTGCATCCCAGGTTCAAGCAGTTCTCCTGCCTCAGCCTCTGGAGTAGCTGGGATTGCAGGTGCCTACCACCATACCTGGCTAATTTTTTGTATTTTTAGTATTTAATTTTTTGTATTTGTATTTTGTATTTTAATAGTGGTTTCACCATGTTGGCCAGGCTGATCTTGAACTCCTGACCTCAAGTGATCCACCCACCTCGGCCTCCCAAAGTGCCGGGATTACAGACATGAACCATTGCACCTAGCCCATTTGTATATCTTCTTTTGAGAATTGTCTATTCTTGTCCTTTGCCCACTTTTTGATGGGATTATTTGTTCTTTTCTTGATTTGTTGGAGTTCCTTGTAGATTCTGCATATTAGTCCGTTGTCGGATGCATGATTTGCAAATATTTTCTCCCATTTTGTGGGTTGTTTGCTGATTATTTCTTTTGATGTGCAGGTCCCATCTATTTATTTTTGTTTTTTGTTGCATTTAGTTTTGGGTTCTTGGTCATGAACTCTTTGCCTAAGCCAATGTCTACAAGAGTTTTTCCAGTGTTATCTTACAGAATTGTTATGGTTTCAGGTCTTAGATTTAAGTCTTTAATCCATCTTGAGTTAATTTTTTTGTAAGGTGAGAGATGAGGATCCAGTTTCATTCTCCCGTATGTGGCTTGCTAATTATCCCAGCACCATTTGTTGAATAGGGTGTGCTTTCCTCACTTTATATTTTTGTTTGCTTTGTCAAAGATCAGTTGTTCTCTATTCTGTTCCATTGGTCTTGGTGCCTATTTTTATACCAGTACCATGCTGTTTTGTTAACTATACCCTTGTAGTATAGTTTGAAGTCAGGTAATAATGAGGCCTCCAGATTTGTTCTTTTTGCTTAGTCATGCTTCGGCTGTGTGTGCTGTTTTTTTGGTTCCATATGAATTTTAGGATTGTTTTTTCTAGTTCTGCGAAGAATGATGATGGTATTTTGATGGGAATTGCATTGAATATGTAGATTGCTTTTGGCAATATGGTCATTTTCACAATATTAATTCTAGCCATCCATGAGCATGGGATAGGTTTCCATTTGTTTGTGTCATCAATGATTTCTTTTAGCAGTGTGTTTTCATTTTCCTTGTAGAGATCTTTCACCTCCTTGGTTAGGTATATTCCTAAGGGTTTTTTTTTTTTTTTTTTTTTGCAGTTGTAAAAGGGATTGAGTCCTTGATTTGTTTCTCAGCTTTGTCTTTGTTGGTGCATAGCAGTGCTACTGCTACTGATTTGTGTACATTGATTTTGTATCCTGTAACTTTACTGAATTCATTTATCAGATCTAGGAGCTTTTTGAATGAGTCTTTAGGATTTTCTAGGTATACAGTCATATCATCAGTGAACAGTGACAGTTTGACTTCCTATTTACCTGCTTGGGTGCTCTTTATTTTTTTCTCTTGTCTGATTACTCTAGCTAGGACTTCGAGTACAATGTTGAATAGCAGGGGTGAAAGTGGGCATTCTTGTCTTGTTCCAGTTCTCAGGGGAAATCCTTTTAACCTTTTCCCCATTCAGTATAATTTTGGCTGTGGGTTTGCCATAGATGGCTTTTATTACCTTAAGGTATGTCCCTTCTATGCCGATTTTGCTGAGGGTTTTAATTATAAAGGGATGCTGAATTTTGTCAGATGCTTTTTCTGCATCTTTTGAGATGATCATGTGATTTTTATTTTAAATTCTGTTTATGTGGTGTATCACATTTATTGACTTGTGCATGTTAAGCCATCCCTGCATCTGTGGTATGAAACCCACTTGACTATGGTGGATTATCTTTTTGATATGCTGTTGAATTCGGTTAGCTAGTATTTTGTTGAGGACTTTGCATCTGTGTTCATCAGGGATATTGGTCTTTTGGTTCTTTGAAAAGATAAACAAAATTGGTAGACCATTAGTGAGATTAACCAAGAAAAGAAGAGAGAAGATCCAAGTAAGCTCAATTAGAAACAAAATGGGAGATATTACAACCAATGCCGCAGAAATACAAAAGATCATTCAAAGCTATTATGAAAACCTTTACACGTACAAACTAGAAAATCTAGAGGAGACAGATAAATTCCTGGAAATATACAACCCTCCTATATTAAATCAGGAAGAAATAGAAACTCCGAACAGACCAATAAAAGTAGTGAGATTGAAACAGTAATTTAAAAAACTGCTAACAAAAAAAAGTCCAGGACCAGATGGATTCACAGCTGAATTCTATCAGACATTGAAAGAAGAATTGGCACAAATCCTACTGAAACAATTCCAAAAGATAAAGAGGGAATCCTCCTTAAATCGTTCTGTGAAACCAATATCACCCTAATACCAAAACCAGAAAAGGACATAACAAAGAAACTATTGACTTGCTCTTTCTATGTTTCTCTCTGCCCCATGCTGTCTCCCCTGCAGTCTCTGCAGTCCAGGCCCTCTTCTCTCTTTATGATCTCTTTGCACTCTGTCTGCTTCTCTGTTTTGTCTGCCTCTGCTCACCCACACATGCACTTGTGCCCCGCATGCCCCACTCTCGTTCTCTCTAGTTCCCAGTGTGTCTGTTATGTGTCTCTATTCTTCTGATTAATCTTTCCTCCCCCACCCTTATCTCTTATGTTATTGCTATGTTTGTCTCTGTGCTTTCTCTGTGTATTTTCACTCTTTTTCTTTCCTGTCTCCCTTCTGCAGTTCTGTTTCTTGGTGTCTGGTTGTCTTCTGGTGGGGGAGAAGGGATAGTTTACTATTGTCAGTACAAAAAGTGAAGAAAACAGGTCATTCAGCAGTTTTTCTTTATTAAGAAAAAGCTGAAGATGGTGAATGATTTCTCTGTATTTTAGATCTCTCCTTATTTATATTAGCTCATGTTTCCAGCAGGTGGGCAGATAAACAACACAAGCAAACTACCAAACGGAGAGACCTCCATGAGAAAAGAAAATGAGAGCTTTATGTCCAACTAAATGTTTATTAATGTTTCATATATTTTTGTAAAATGGAGTTCATATCAGACTTTACATGCCTATATATGAAGAGAAATTACACTCAAAAGCAGCATCCTGAAATCCAAAGCATAAATTTTTTTATACGTTTACAGAGAAAGAGTTAAGATATAAAATGATGTATACATATTATAACCCAAATATACATACATATGTGTATGTATATGTATACATATCAATATCACTGGAACAAAATATATGTCATACATAGAACAAAAAACTGAAATTATGGCTGGGGCGGGCGGATCACGAGGTCAGGAGATCGAGACCATGGTGAAACCCCGTCTCTACTAAAAAAAAAAAAAAAATACAAAAAAATTAGCCGGGCGTGGTGGCGGGCGCCTGTAGTCCCAGCTACTCGGAGAGGCTGAGGCAGGAGAATGGTGTGAACCCGGGAGGCGGAGCTTGCAGTGAGCCGAGATTGCGCCACCGCACTCCAGCCTGGGCGACAGAGCGAGACTCTGTCAAAAAAAAAAAAAAAAAACCCTGAAATTATTATAAAAATACGAATTATGATTTTTTCTTTTGTATTTTTGTCTATTTTTTACAAGAAGTAAATGGTTTCTAATAAGAAACTATAAAAGTTGTTTTTGTTTAACAATAATAGAATAAGGTAAGCCAGACTGATAAACACAAAATGTTAGTTATAAGCTTAGAAGGTGAATTCTCAAATTTCTCATTGACTTCTATTTTGGGTGTAAAAGACCATTTTGAGCTTCCCAAACTAGTCATAATGAACCCTTCTAGAAGTATAGTGAAATAATAGGATTAGAGAACTAGTATACATGGTTTCTGTGTCATGATAAAGTACAGTTTCCTTTTAACTTCCGGTGCCAAGGGTTGAGTTAAATGTACTCCTCAGTTCATGACCCCTCTTTTAAAATTTTATCACCATATCCCATCCTCATTTCTGTCTCCCCACAGGAAATCAGTCTTATGTAAATATCTTTCAGATCACATGAGTTCTTACAAAATACGTATTTTGTAAGTATGCATGAACTTTCATCATATGTAAAAGGTATACCATTATTTTTGTTATGTTTGCTAAATTTTGTATTTTCAAAGTCTGCCTACATTGCTGTAAGTATATCTAATCCAGATTTCTAATTGCATAATGCTCTATGGAGTGCGTCTACCCGTCTACCCACTTATGCATGAACTTTTCTATCATGGGCACCCAGGTTGCTGTCAGTTCCCCAGCACCACAGAACATGGCAGTGCTTGTCTTTGTCCATGTCCCCTTATGCATCTGTCTGAAACTGTCTTTAGCATATATACCCAGAAGTGGAATTCTCGGCTTACAGGCTTGTATACTTAATTTCCTACACTAGTACCAAATTGCTTTCCAGGTCATATTCCTACCTGCAGTGCATGAAAATTTCCTTTTCTACTTCTCTGCCAATTATTTCTAATTTTTATCAGAACACTAGTAAAACAAGTTTCTATACCATGGGAAGATAGGTGTTTTTTTTTTTTTTCTTTTTAATGAGATGATACTTGTCTTGAACATCTAGAGTATCTCTTTAATTTCCATGGGAAGAGAGTTTTTTATATAATTTACCATGCTTTCAACCAGAATACATTCATTTGTTCATTCATCCAACATAATTATAGAATTGACAAAAGCACAGAGTGACATACTTTAATAAGCTTTTCTCAGATTTATATATATGAGTGAGAAAATACATGGAAAATTTTTATAACAATATTTAAAAACGATTTAAATATCTGGTAAAACTTCATTGTCAAAACACAGCATCCACAGTTGTTCCAAATACCCATGGAATAATTACAAAATTAATTGTACATTAGACAAAATATTGATGAATTCTCAAAGCAGAAGTTTTGTAAGTAAGCCCATATCTGTAACTGTAATGCAGTAAAACTGAACTTAACAACTATAATTTTGAATTTTGCTAATGCTTTAAATTGCATTTATATTAGGTTTTAGATTTGCCATTTACATTTCTTACTTTGAGAATTACCTTTGTGTGTCCTTTGCCTGTTTTTCTCTGAAGGTTTTTTTCCTGTTCATTTTTATAAACATATTTGGAGACCACTATAGTTGCTGTTTTTTAAATTCTATTTTATTACTTTTTTTTTTCTTTTTTTTTTTTTTTGAGATGTCTCGCTCTGTCACCCAGGCTGGAGTGCAGTGGCACGATCTCGGCTCACTGCAACTTCCACCTCCTGGGTTCAAGCGATCTTCCTGCCTCAGCCTCCTGAGTAGTTGGGATTACAGGCGCGTGCCACCACACCTGACTAATTTTTTTGTATTTTTAGTAGAGACGGGGTTTCACCATGTTGGTCAGGCTGGTCTGAAACTCCTGACCTTGTGATCCGCCCACGGCCTCCCAAAGTGCTGGAATTACAGGCGTGAGCCACCACAACTGGCCACTTTTTTTTCTTTTTCAGATATGTTGTCTTGCTATGTTGCCCAGGCTGATCTCAAACTCCTGGCCTCAACCAATCTTCCCACCTAAGCCTCCTGAGTAGCTGAGACTACAGGCATGTGCCACTGTCCCTGGCTTCCTATTGATTTTTAAGCATTAATTAATTACATTGTGTTAATATTGGAATAGTATTGTTATGTACTTCTGTATTTCTGTGTTCATGCTAAGAAAGATCTTCCAACCTCAAGATTTGTTTTTAAAAAATTACCGTGCTTTACTTTTGATACTTTTTGAGGGATATGGAAGCTTTAAGCTTTAATTTAAGCTTAAGCTTTTAATCTACATGGAATTTATTTTTGTGTGATAGGTATAAATTTATTTCCAAATGGTAGCTAGTTGCCAATAAAGATTTTTAAATAAAGTAATGTCAATAAATTAATTTATTAGAAAAATCTAATGTTCTTTTGTTAAGCTAGACTCCAATCAGTTAGAATTGGTAAATAATTGGCATGGTTCTTTTGAAATTTCCATTCAAGACAACTGAAATAACATATGGACACCTTATAAAAATCGACAGACCTGAAGAGGAAATTAATTCTGACTGAAATATGAAGGAGTTTTATTTATTAAACTTGAAGTTGGATCAGATCATCCAAGTGAAAATATTTAACAAGCTGGATGGATCTGGCCCCATGAGGATATCATGAGTGAGATGAAGATTTGAGAGTCATCCATGTAAAGGTGGTGGTAATTCTCATCGCTAGTAAAGCCAAGAGGAAACATATTTGGGAGAATGCAAAGAATAAAATAAATGTATAGGGCTACTTCCAGGCTGCAATTTTTCAAAGCTGATAGAAAAACCTTTGGGAAACATGCTGTCTTGCTCTATCACCCTCTACAAAATTGTATAATCATTTGTCAACCTTCTGGTTTTCCTATGAGTTAATTGAGTGTTTTAGCTCTTGATTCATTTTCTTTCTGTCCAACCCAAAGCCCTACTGTTATCTGGGAAACTTTATTATCCCATTAGAGTTTTTTTTACCTCAGTTGTAATGATCATTGACTGTAATAATTTCCACTGCATTTTAGCCATACATTTTCTTAACTATTGTTTGAATTTTGGATTCACTCAAAATTCTTTGTTCTCTGCAATCTTTACTTCTTCACATACCAAAATAAATTTTTCAAGAACCTGTTATGCAGGCACAGTACATTGTTAATTTTCTGAGGAAGATTTTCCATAGTTTTCTGATCAACCACACTGGCAGAAATAGATAACTAGTTCTAATTTCCAAAAGGTAAGTAATAGATAGTTACTGAGTTCCTGCTTCTGCAATCTTTTTTTATTAGGAATTAAATGTATGTCAAAGCATTACTTTTTGGACAGACACTTGGTCATTGTGTCACCCCTTGGTGGTGAGTAAATTTTATTGAAAATATACTTGCTGGTTGATTGACACAGTTCTAGAAACTTTTCACGAGAAAAGACAATCTTTTGGTGCCATAGACTGTATTTCTCATTTTGACTCTGACCATTGTATCAATGTATGTCTCTGGTCCTAAACCTGAGTGATTATAAATGAATTAGCATAAACCCATGCCTCTAAAGGAAAAGCATCTCCCAGCAGGCACCTGGCTAGCTGAAGGCCAGCAGTACCAATCCTCCTACCTGAGGAATAGCAGTGTAGGGTCATATCAGAAAACATGGCCCTTTTCCTATGTTGGATATATTTTTCTAAGATCAATTTCCACCTAACAAGTAATTTTTTAATTGAAAAGCTTTTATTTCTAGGTCTGTCTCATGTCTTTAATCAATAAATATGGGAATGAGTCTCATTTAGTTCTTAATTAAGCTAAAGAGTACTACAAAAACCCTGAAACATCTCTGAGATGGTGCATTTACTTTCTATTCTTACTCTTGTATAAGACAGCAACAGGTGAGTTTGCTCTCATAATGGAAATTAAAACAGAAGCAGCCAGCCAGCATATATTTCCTTCCAAGATTGTGTACAACAGAAAGCCTAACCCATGGTGGCTGATGATGTCATTTAATATATAGTCACCTAAATCTTTTATGTGTCAGCTCCATTGCAGAGGACTCAGTGGGCTACTCCACACCCAAGCCTGAGGGATGAGGAGATCATTAGAGGAGATGTGTGGGACTCTACCACGGACTAAAGAAAGTGGACTGTTGTGGTTTACTGACCGCATATATAAATGGATTCAGAAAAAAAAAAAAGTTCTATCCCATGATGGGTCCTCAGCACAAATTGTGGGACATGAGTGCAGGTGTGTGTATTGTTATTATTGTGAATCTGTGGATGGATTCAACATCACATGGCATGGTTCTGACAGTTTGTGCTTGGCCCAGCTTTAAAGTAGTGCTCCATCACACCTACAGCATCCAGTGCCCACCTTTTTGTTAGGATTGTTTGTGGTTTATTACATGAAAACAACACTGTTTATCACCTTCCAAGGTTGATCTTTTTCTGATTTCGGTAACATAGGAGTTGCAGAACTATAGAGTATAAGCTTTTTTCTCCAAACAAGACTTCATAGTCCACATTTTTTTTCAGTTGGCTTACAATAAATAAGTGCATTTTATGCCTTTCTTGAAATATTTCCCATGCCGTAAACTTCACCTGTTTAACGTGTACAGTTTAATGGGTCTTGATATAGTCACAGAATTGTGCAACCATCACCGTAATCTGATTTTAGAACATTTTAAACACCCTCCAAAAAATCCTGTAAACATTAACAATCAATCTTCATTTCCTCAACCTCCCACCTCTGCCACAGCCTGCAGGCAACCACCAATTACTTTCTGTTTCTATGGATTTGCCTGTTCTGGACCTTTCATATAAATGGAATCATACAGTCTTTCGTGACTGACTTCATTAACTTAACATAGTATTTTTAAGGTTCATCCACCTCATAGCATGTGCTCATTCCTTTTAATGGCCAAAGGACATTCCATTCTATGAATATACCACATTGTATCTATTCATCAGTTCATGGACATTTGTGTTGTTTCTGTTTTTTGTCTATTGTGAACAAAACTGCTATGAACATTCATGTAAAAGTTTTTTTAAGGGCATATGTTTTCATTTCTCGGGTATATACCTAGGAGTGGAATTAGTCATACAACAACTCTATGTTTAATCATTTGAGGAACTGCCAGACTTTTCCAAAATGACTGCACCATTTAACATTCCCACCAGCAGTATGTGAAGGTTTCAGTTTTTCCACATCCTAGTAAACAATTGTTTTTGTCTCTCCCTTTGATTGTCCTCTTCCTACTGAGCTGGATAATTATATTGGATTGAGAGAGAATTTATTCTTAGACTTTTCTATTTTTAAATATTTACCTTTTCATAGGCAAGCATTACTAAAAAAGAATTTGAAATGAAAACGGAAACATTCCAAGGCTCCTCATATAACCCAGTGTAATTGTGTCAGTTTTTTCATACCCTGTGGTGCACACCATGACTGCTTGTGTCCTTTGGAAGTGCAGGATGTTCACAGAACCTCAGACTTGGAAGGGACCATTGGAGTCCTGTGATCCTACCCACTCCCATCAGCACTTCTGCTGCATCTGCACCAAATGACAGGCCACCCTCTAGTAGCTCCACCTCTCATGTGCTGCTTATGGGGCAGCCAGTTCCATTTGCCTAAGGCTCCAGTTTTCAAAGGCTTTAACTTAGATCCAATATCTCCTTGCGTTGGAATACCTGGCTCTGCTCTCAGAGCTGCTCTCTGAAGGCACAGGAAACAGACCTAGCCCTCTGCCTCTCGGGCCCCCACCTCCTTTCCTGATGTGTTTTTTCTCATGTCTTCACTCCATGAACTGTTCCACATGGGCTGTGGTTTCTATTCTCTGAGTTTGGCAGCTTTCCTGGGTATAAGTTTGTTGGTATCTTGTTTTTAAATGTGTCCCTCTCAGCTAAGCTTGTTGTGCTTCAGGTAGTGAGAGCGTGTTGACCAACACAACTTATCACCTTCCATTCAGTGGCTGGACCATGTGTGTGGCCTAACGTGTGTTATTCCTGTTGAACTCCTTAAATCTTTACTGCCACACCCTTCCCCACAAGTTTTTGTTTTGTTTATTCTCATTTCTTGAACTGGTAATACAGTACAACCACATGGTACAAAATATTTGATCAGGAGTGTCCTTCTTATTCCTGTTCCCCAGCACCCAACACTCCTTCCCAGAGGTATACAGTAAAATTTCATCCATTTTAAGTGTACAGTTAACTTTTAGTAAATTTACAGAGTTTTGCAATCATCACCAAAATCCAGTTTTAGAACATTTCTGTCATTACCAAAAGGTCCCTTGTACCTCTTTGCAGTCAATCCTCGTTCCCAGCCCCAGGCAACCTCTCGTCTGCCTTCTGCCTCTTCTGGAGATTTTATGTATATGGCATCAGATGTGGTCTTTTGTATCTGCCTTTTTTTGTTAACATAATGATTTCAAGGTTCATCCATGCTGTAGTATGCATCAGTGGTTCCTTTTTGTTGCTGAATAGTATTCCATTTTATGGATATACCACATTTTGCTAATCTTTCAGTTGATGGACATTTGGATTGTTTGATTTTTTTGGATGTGAATGCTGCTATTAATACTTGTGTAAAAGTTTTGTGTGGGCATACATTTTCATTTCTTCTGGGTTTTTACTCAGGAGTGAAATTGGTAGGTCATATGATAGGTTTATGTTTAACTTTATCAGAAATTGCCTGAGTGTTTTCCAAAGTGGCTGTATCATTTTACATTCTCGCCTGCAATGTGTGAGGGCTTCAGTTTCTCCACTTCCTTGTCAACACTTGCTATTGTCCACCTTTTTATTTATAGCCATTCTAGTAGGTGTGAAGTGGTATCTTACTGTGAGTTTAATTTGAATTTCCCTAATGACTGATGATGTTGAACATTTTGTGTGCTTATTGGCCACTCATATCTTCTTTGATGAAGTGTCTTTTTAAATCTTTTCGCCCATTTTAAAATTAGGTTATCTTCCTACTGAGTTGAAAGAGCTCTCTGTATACTCTGGTTATAAGTCCTTTATCAGATGTATTTTTTGTAAATAATTTCTCCCAGGCTGTGGCTTTTGAAGTGCAAATGGTTTTAATACAGTAAAGATGAAGTCCCGTTTAAACTGTTTTTCTTTTATGGATTGTGGATTGTACTTGGGGTGTTATATTCAAGAACTGTTTGCCTAACCAAAGTCACAGAGATGTTCTCCTATGTTTTTCATTAAAAGTTTATTGTTTTAATTATTATGTTTAGGTCTACAATCCATTTTTAGTACACTTTTTGTGTATGGTGTGTTGTCTAACTTCATCTCTTTGCATAGGGATATTTAATTGTCCCAGCATTATTTGTTCAAAAGAATATTATTTTCTCCAGTTCGTTGCTTTGGCCCCTTTGTTGAACACTAATTGATCACATATGTAAGGCTTCATTTGGAATTTTCATTCTGTTCCATTGATATGTCTATATCTTTTTTTTTTTTTCCTTCAGACGGAGTCTCACTCTGTTGTCAAGGCTGGAGTGCAGTGGCACGATCTCGGCACACTGCAAACTTTGTCTCCTGGGTTCAAGCGATTCTTCTGCTTCAGCCTCCCAAATAGCTGGGACTACAGGTGTGCACCACCACACCCAGCTAATTTTTGTGTTTTTAGTAGAGACCGGGTTTCACCATATTGGCCAGGCTGGTCTCGAATTCCTGCCTTGGCCTCTCAAAGGGCTGGGATTACATGCATGAGCCACTGTGCCCGGCCAATCTATATCTATCCTTATATCGATACCACAATGCCTTGATTGCTGTAACTTTATAAGATTTGAAATCAGGAAATATAAGTCCTCTACCTCTCTCTCTTTTTTTTTTTCCAGTAACTTTTGGCCCTTGTGGTCCTTGCCATTTCCATATAAAGTTGAGATCATTTTGTAGATTTCTTGAAAAATGCTTGCTGGAATTTTGATAGAGATTGTGTAGAATCTACAGATTAACTTGGGGATAATTGCCATCCTAACAATTTTGAGACTTCCAATCCATGTATGGTGAATGTCTCACCATTTATATTGACCTCTGATCTCTCCCAGCAATGTTTTCTAGTTTTTAATGTGCAAACCTTGCACTTCTTTTGTTAACTTTATTCCTAAATATTTTATTCTTTTTGATGCTATTGTGAGTGAGATAGTTTTCTTAATTTTATTTTCAGGTTGTCACTTGCTAGAATATAGAACTACAATTTTTTTTTTATCTTATTGATCTTATATTCTGCAATGTGGGTAACCTTGGTTATTAGTTCTAGTTCTTTGAGGATTCCTTAGTATTTTCTACAGAGAAGATCATGTCATTTGTAAATAAAACCAGTTTTACTTCTTCCTTTCAATCTGGATTATTTTCTTTCAGAGACATTTTATAAATAAAAAAGCAAACACCTACATATACTTTTTTAGTACCTAACATGCTTTCTTCCCCTCTTTTATAGCTGCAGAGAAGGTATAATGTATTTCATATCAGTCACTTCTTTTTCATGTTCCTTTTTTTTTAAGGAGAAAATAAAAAAATTTTTTTAACATCATGGTAGTCTCTAGTTTTATATTAGTGTTTTATATTTTACCATCTAAATCATCTGTTCTTTCTAAAATGCAGATTTTGTTTCCTTTTCTAGATGGGGAAACTGACACAAAGAGGTTGTGGCTTGCCTAAGTAGAGACCACTAATAAAGGGAAGACCTGAAACTGGCCTAGCTATTTGGAATCCTGACGCAGAGCTTTTTTTTTTTTTTTTTTTCCTGCATCAAAGTTGCTGCCATTCCTCCTGCCTAATGAGCAGGCCTTTACAATTGCCCCTACTAAACATGCTCTGATTTAGCCCATCATTCCTGTTATTATTTGGGATCCTGACAGAGGCTCTCTCTCTGATGAGTATTGTATGTAAATTCTTCTGCTTTCCATATCTAAGACATTTATGTGTAAAATCTTAAGAAGGAATAGCCAGCACCAAACCCAGTGATTGCACACAGTAATTGCTTAGTAAATATTTGTTGTCAAATGCAAGGTGTACCACTCAGTAAAGACATCTCTCTGTTTTGAAATTATATTTGGATAAGGTTGGTTCAGTCAGTTATTATTCTATCAACTTGTATTATCATCCAACCCATATAACTCCATCTTGCCCTCAAAGATGCTATGAAATGTTCTGGCATTTTGTTCAAATCTAGGTATGGTGTGCTACATATTCTTTTGGTTAGCCAGTAAAGTGACCTTATCTACTAGAGAAAACAAGGCTAACCTGGCAGGGCATGCTCTGCCTGCCTGACTGAGCCTGGCTTAAATCTGCTCATCTTTTTTTTCAAAAGTTCCTTGCAAATTATCTGATTCGTGATGCATCCTAAATTTTACATGTCATCAGTGTTCAGCCCACTAGTTTGCAATGCCTACCTTTCCGAAAATCAAAGTATTTCCTTTCTTCAAGTATCTAACATAGATCTACTCAACAAAATTCTGTTACAAGTTTCTTTATGACTCTGGAATATGGTTTATCTAGTTCAAGGAATCAGATATGCTCAGTTTCCTATCCTCACCCAGGCTTTAATTTACCTCCACCAGACCTGCCTAAGTAGAAAATTCCCTAACATTTATTCAACATATAGATGCCCAGACCCCTCCCCTAGAGATTCCAATTCATTATTCTGGGTTAGCCTCCCTCTGTCCTTATTAACAATGGAGATAATAACAATGAACAAGTTTAAGAAGTACTGTTTCACACTATAGTATTTGTTCAGCTATATCTTGTTAATCGTTTTGTCATCCACCAACATTCCACCATCAGCTGCAATCCCTGAAATTGCCCTCATTGCTCTACTTGCTCTGAACGTAATTTAAAAGGCCTTTGGGACTCTCTAATACTTTTTGCAATACTCTACTCATCAGGACGTCTCATGAACCTTGCAGGTCTTTGGTGTTTGTCTCAGTATACGTGTCTGAGTCACCTCTTAATTGGAGAGCACTGTCTTCAGTTCATCACTCTTTTTAGCTATCTCCAGGCCTCTTTTTCTCACATGAAAATTATATGCAGGTGTCACTTCAGAATTTCATTCTGAAGATGCATCAGGCTAATGTTTGGCTAGCATTCTCTTCAGAGTTTTTCCAAGCCCAGTGAAAATAGCCAGGCTTTTTTTTTGTCTTACCACCTTACAACAGCTTAAGTCCTATCCAACTACAATATTCTCCCTATCACAGATACAAGGCAGCAAGTTCACAGTATCTCAAGCTTCCTCTACATGCATCTCAACAGTTTGAATTGGATTAGAAAGAGGACTTGTTGGCTTGCTTATCCTGTGAGTAACTGTGACATTGATTGCAGGTAATAATAACAAGATCTCTTTTATTTTTCTAGGTAGCAAACCATGTGATTTCTTCTGACCCTGTTTCGTCTTCTGCCAGTAGTTTCCTGAGCTCGAACTCTACTTTTTGCAACAAGCAAAATGTACACATGTTAAACAAGGGCACACAAGCAGGTAATTACTTGAATCTAAACTTTTTCATTGAAATACATTGAAATGGCTCTTAAACATACAAGATACTCAACCTCAATCATAATAAAGGACATGAAGATAAAACTATATCCAACTGCCAGTTTTCATCTTATCAGATTGGCAAAAATTCAAGTTTGATGGCAAGTTTGTGGGCAAGAGTGTAGGGAAATGGGTTCCCTTGTATATTCCAGTGGGAGTAGAAGTTGGTTCAATGTGAAAGGCAATTTGACAGGTCCTATCAAAATTACTTTCACTCAGCATTTTTACCTTTGAAATGTCTGCTGTAGATATACTATGAATATGTGGAATTTAACCTATAGATATACTTGCATATGTGTAAAATAGTGTACAAAATTAACCACTGAAACATTGTTTTTTATAGCAGGAGATTAAAATGAATTTAGGTGTTCCTCAATAGCTGAATGATTACATGAATTATTGTATATCTAGATAATGAATGAAATTCTACATAGAATGAGGAAGGTCTCTCTGTACTAACATGGAAAGTTCTCCAAGACATATAATTGATTTTAAGAAAAGATACAGAACAGCGTATAGCATACTACAATATTAATTTTTTTAATAAGAGAAATAAAGGAGGGAAGAGAATTGCTTAAATGTGCAAAATGAATTCTCTGGAACCATATGGTGGTGTGAACAGAGTAAATGGAGACCAGAAGTAGGAAGGAGGATTTTTAGCTATTGCCTTTCAATACCTTTTGGTTTCATAAAATAAAAATAAATAAACTTTCTTGATTTGTTTCTTCCCCTCAAATCCTGTCTTTACTTCTGTCAAGCTCTTCCTTACCTGGGTGACTACCAAAAGGACTCTAAGTATTTATTGTCTTTCTGCCTTGGGATCAGAGTTGAAATTCTTTACCCTTTGAACCTATATTCATTCTTCTTTCCCTCTAATACCTAAAATGACTTACAAATGAAACCCTTTCTTTTTTCTTCTCCCTCTTTTCCTTCCTACTCTCCCCTGTCCTTCCTTCTCTTCCTCTCTCTTCCCATCCCTCCATCATACACAAAGGGATTGTATTTTTGAAACATTAAAAAGGGTTCATGTACTCACTTGAATAAATCTCAGTTCAGCCTCAAGTTTACTCCCAGAGACACCTATGATCCTTCCCCTCAGGTAACCTGGAGATTGTGAACGGTGCCAAAAAAAACACTCGAGATGTTGGGATAACTTTCCCAACTCCAAGTTCCAGCGAGGCTAAATTGGAAGAGGACAGTGATGTGACTTCTTGGTCAGAAGAAAAACGTGAAGAGAAAATAATCTTTACCGGTTATCCTGGGGACAGAAAGTTAAAAAAGAACAAGAATTCCCATGAAGGTCAGTTTCTCAATCCAGATCTTCTAGTAGAGAAACTAGTGAATTTCAAGTCCCCTGTGATGCTGCCTCTGTGTTTCCAAGTGACTCTATGTGGCCCCCACCTACCCCCAGCCACCACCTTGTCAGGTTTTCAAAGTCCAGCACTGCAGTTCCACAGTCATCCTTGCAGTGAAACCAGACTCGAGAGCACCCTGTGGCTGCTGACAGCTGAGATCTCTAAGAGTCTGTATTATATGCATGTCCTTGATGAGAGCTGGGTGGGGCTGTAAAAAAGTGAAAAATCTGTTTTCCTTCTAAAAACTATTTCCTGTAGGAATTTCCTGGTTTGTTCCTGTGGAAAATGTGGAGTCTGGATCAAAGAAGGAAAATGTACCCAAGGCTCGTGGCCCTGGCATCTCCTGGTTTGAACCAATAACCAAGAGCAAGCCGTGGAGGGAGCCACTGCGGGAGCAGAACTCGCAGGGGCAGCACCTGGACAGTCGGGGCTCCCTGGCAGGCCCAGGCAGAGGGGATGGCAGAGACCCACTGAAGCCGTTTGTGAGAGCAACCCTGCAGGTGCAGTGACGTTGACTTAACTTTAGCCCTATGTGAAGGGAGAAGAAGGGCAAGGCGCAGAGAAGCTGGCTCTGTGACTTGGCGAGCTGAGGTGTAGGCCTGAGAGCCTCTTTTCAAGCACCTCCACAGTTCACCTGTTTTCACACAAGGGCTGGGTTTCTAATCATCCATCAAAGGATGCCTTACTCTTAACCATAGATGGTGAATCACCCTCAGGATCTGAGGACAAGGCCACAGGAGGGAGGATTTGCAGCTCTGCTTATTGGGCTTGTGGGTCCCTGTGTGTGGAGGGCCCGGAGGACTGATGCTTGTGCGGCCTCATGCGTGTTCCTCCATGTCCACAACTCCTGTTTCTGCTCCATGTTAGATTTAAAGGAAACCAAGTCTCTTCTCATATGTCCCTTGGGGGATAAAGGAAATGTTATTAATGATGTATTTGTTTGAATAGATCTTTAAAATAGCACCATGGGCAGAGCTGTATTGTGCTGACATTTCAGAGAGTTGTAATCACCATAGTCTTAGTTCCTGCCCTATGCTGAAGGTGTGTCTTTGATCCCTGCGGGTCCAAGCTGGAGCTCTCCCCCACAGAGAGGTGTCAGAGAATTCTTCAACTCTAGATATTTTCTCGGCATTTGAATCAGGCTTCTCCAAACCTCTTGGGCAGGTGGTATGTCTCCAGGCATATGGAGAGTAGATTGCATCATTAATCTGAGGCTGGGCATTTTCTCTTTTTTTTTTTTTTTTTCGTAGGAATCGCTTCAGTTTCACAGACCTGACTTCATCTCCCGCTCTGGGGAGCGGATAAAGCGCCTGAAGTTAATAGTCCAGGAGAGGAAGCTGCAGAGCATGTTACAGAGCGAGCGGGATGGGCTATTCAACACTGACAGGGAACGGCAGGGCCACCAGAATCGCATGTGCCCGCTGCCCAAGAGAGGTACGCCCTGCCCGTTCACTTTCCTGTGAGTGGAATAGAGGAGGCAAGTCTGCTGCTGTGCTGCAGAGTCCTGCCAAAGGCCAGGCCAGGCCAGTTACATGGGCAGACAGCGACCTTTTTCTTGCCAAGACTCAAACCTTCTTAGCTAGCAGAACCTCCCCACCTTAGCTGTCGGCACATTCATGATCCAAGTAAGCCCAGTTACTCTAGCCCTGTCACTGCATCTTTTTTTTTTTTTTTTTTTTTTTTTTTTGAGACGGAGTCTCGCTCTGTCGCCCAGGCTGGAGTGCAGTGGCGCAATCTCGGCTCACTGCAAGCTCCGCCTCCTGGGTTCACGCCATTCTCCTGCCTCAGCCTCTCCTTGTAGCTGGGACTACAGGCGCCCGCCACCACGCCCGGCTAATTTTTTGTATTTTTTAGTAGAGACGGGGTTTCACCGTGGTCTCGATCTCCTGACCTCGTGATCCGCCCACCTCGGCCTCCCAAAGTGCTGGGATTACAAGCGTGAGCCACCGCGCCCGGCCTGTCACTGCATCTTAAACCAGCTCTGTGTCTGTGAGCAAGTTAGTTCCAAAAGTTCCATCTTTTCCTGAAAAGATGGGGCTGATTCCAGGCTTGCCTACCTCTTAGGATGGTAATAATAATAATAAACACATAGTCCTTACATCTTGCCCAGGCACTGTTCACATTAGCGCTTACAACACTCTCAGTAGGTACTATTAATATATGTACTTTATAGTGAGAAAACTGAATCAAAGGGAGATTAAGTACCTCTCCCAAGATGACATACCTAGTAAGTAAAAGCTAAGATTTGAACCCAGATGCCCTCCTCTGCAGTATGCATTCTAAACAATTATGATAAGCAGATCTTGATAAAATAATGAAAGCTGTGAAAACTACAAAGCACGACCTAATTCTTTCATCCAACCTTACCTAGAAACTGGCCAGTTTTCTAATTCAAAGCCTAGTCTTTGCTACAGAGTGTTAGGTCCTTAGGGCCTTAGGCTGCTGTCCCTGTTACCCTAGTTTAACTCTGGCTTGTCTTGCTCATTGCTCCCCACTCAGTCTTGCCAGCTCAGGGTAGGGGCACCAAGTCCTAGCAGCTCCCTCTCCCAGCTCTTGCACCACACCCTCTGGGTTAAGTCACCGTCCACTGAAAACCCTTTCTTCTCTTGCTTAGTCTTCCTGGCTATCCAGAAGAACAAGCCTATCAGCAAGAAGGAAATGATTCAGAGGTCCAAACGGTAAGACCAAGAAAACAAGAGTACGTATACAAGTGTAAACCAGGCCACCAAGTGGTCAGGAGCTCTGGCTTGCACCCAGAATAAAGGTATTATGCTCAAGTTTAAACATTATGAGAAAGTTGTGAGAGTCATTTCTCACTTATGGCACTGAAAAAAAAAATAGCACATCATGGTATGAATGACTCATATACAAAAGATGAAAAACTCCTCACTAATTTGCATGTCTTAGGCTCCTCTTTATTAGAAACCTAAATGTAAATAAAGAATATTTTAGGCTGGGTGCGGTGGCTCACGCCTGTAATCCCAGCACTTTGGGAGGCCAAGGTGGGCGGATCACTTGAGGTCAGGAGTTCGAGACCAGCCTGGCCAACATGGTGAAACCCCGTCTCTACTCAAAATACAAAAATTAGCCAGGTGTGGAAGCACAAGCCTGTAATCCCAGCTACTCAGTAGGCTGAGCCGGGAGGATCCCTTGAACCTGGGAGGCAGAGGTTGCAGTGAGCTTAGATGGCGCCACTGTACTCCAATCTGGGTGACAGAACGAGACTCCATCTCAAAAAAATTAAAAAAAAGATTATTTTGAAATAAATATGTATTTGGGCCACACCTTTTATTTTAGCAGTCCCATTTCTAGGAATTGATCCAATAGGATGAGAAAGAACAGTGTTCTCCAGAACACATTAAGTTAAACTTTTTAAAAAAATTACATCTTCGAAGCATGTGAACACTGTTACCATTTGTGGTCTTTAAAAATAAGTATTTGTACCTATGTAGATGTGTATGCTTTTATATGCATAGAATATTTCTGGAAGACAGAAAACAGTGGTAATACTGATTGCCTTTGGAAAGGATAACTGATGTAGTAGATTTTTTGACCTTTTATAATTTTTGAATTTTGTGCCATGATGAACGAGCATTAGCTACTCATTAATTAATTCAGTTGAGTGTTGGATGTGGTGGTACATTTCTGTAATCCTACCTACTCAGGAGTCTTAAGTGAGAGAATCTCTTAAGCCCAGGAATTTGAGACTCCAGTGAGCTATGATCACACCATTACGCTCTGGTCTGGGTAACAGACTGAGACTCTGTGTTCAAAAAATAATAAATAAAATTTTAAAAAATTAATTCATTTCAGATATTCATATATTGATCATGAGAATGCCAGTGAATAAGTTAAGATTGACTTTTTTAGGCGTTCTTTGGAGACTTGCTTTAATAAGAATAGTCTCTTAGTTGGCATAATGCTTCTGAAGTAACGGTACTTTAAAACAGTTTATCTCATGGACTTTAAGCATTCCTCTTGAAATCTTCTTTTTACTCTATCTAGTCAGCCCTTATAGGCAATCCAAAGGGATGCTTTGGATGCTTTAGTCCAGTGGTTCTCAGAGAGTGGTCTGTGGAGTCCTGGAAGTTGCTGAGACCCTTTCAGGTGATTTGCAAGGTCAAAACTAATTTCAGAATGACACCAGGTTGTTCTGTGCCTTTTTTGCTGTGTTGGCTATTTGCACTGATGATGCAAGAGTAATGGGAGAGGAGTAAAACCATTGGTGTCTTACCACTATTCAAGACAGTGGCACCAAACTGTACTAGTCTAGTAGGCATTGTATCCTGCACAGCCTCCTGCCAGGAGTGTGATGGAAGAACAAGGAAGCAGTGTAAATGGAGGTACACAGGAAGCACTTCCTTTGCACAGTGAAAGATGATGACTGTTTCAAGGAAAAGCACTTATGCCATGGTTTGTGTCGTGAGCTGAACCAGCTGCCTTTTTCATGGAACATGACTTTTACTTGAAAGAGTAACTGACAGAAAACCAATTATTCTGACTTGTATTTGTAGCAGACATTTTCATGAAAATGAAGAAGTGAGTCTGTGACTTCAGGAAAATGTCCGACAGTATCTGTTGCCAAAGAAAATGTGAGTTTTCAAGCCAACAATAGAATTCTAGAAAACTTGTATTCACCACCATGGGCTTGATGACTTCTTAGTACTTAGACCTTTCTGATGAGATAAGCAGTGACATTAACAAATGTGATGTTTTTCATGTTATCTAAATACATTTGTCAACATTTGGAAGATCTGCATAACTCCCCGGACCAGGATTTTCTGAATAATTGTTGCTTTTTGTTACAAAATCAGGGAATAGATAGAAGATTCATTCAAATAGTACAAGATAGACTGATGGATTTTTATGTAACAGAATAGGAAACATTTACTGACATGTTTTCAGATTCCACCTTGCAACTAATTTTTAAGAAACTACCACTTGTCAGCCAGGCACAGTGGCTCACGCCTGTAATCCCAGCACTTTGGGAGTCCAAGGTGGGCAGATCACTTGAGGTCAGGAGTTCAAGCCTGACCAACATGGTGAAAGCCTTCTCTACTAAAACTACAGAAATTAGCTGGGCATGGTGGTGGGTACCTGTAATCCCAGCTACTCTGGAGACTGAGGCAGGAGAATTGCCTGAACCTGGGAGGCAGAGGTTGCAGTGAGCCAATATTGCACCACTGCACACCAGCCTGGGCAACAAGTGCGAAACTCTGTCTCAAAAAAAAAAAAGAAAAGAAAAGAAACTATCACTTACCAAGTTTGGGTGTAGTATCAAAGAAGATCAAGAGTTACCTGAAAAGAATATTACAATAACTTCTCTCATTTCCAAGTACGTGGAAAATCTGTACGTAAGCTGGATTTTTAATGTATACTTTAACCAGAGCAAGATGGGACAACAGACTTAATACAGAAGCAGATAACGAGTCCAGCTGTCTTCCATTAAACCAGACATTAAAGAGTTTTCTAAAAAATGTAAACAGTGCCACCTTTCTCACTAACATTTTTTTGTTTTGCAAAACATCTTTATTTCTCATTAAAAATACAAGTTTCTTATGTTAGCGTGTCACAAGCTTATTGTTATTTCAAGTGAATTAAAAAATAAAGTTTTTCTTAATTTTTAATTTTAATTTTTAATACAGTATCAATAGATAAAACCTACATTGGGATCCTCAACGTTTAGGAGTGTGAAGGGGGCCCTAAGTCTAAAATGTTTTTGAACCACTGCTTCATTCTAACTCAGATCACAAAATGGAATTAGGGGAAATTATACAGGGTTTGTTGTGGGGCAGCTACTTATAGTCTCACTTCAGCAAGAGCAGTCCCTGATGTAAGGGACTAGGAAGCTTGCCTACAGGAAGACAGGCAGGACATCTCCTATAACATATCAATGCTTTCGACCGGAAGTATACTTATATGAGTGGATTCAGTGCCCATCTTCTGGAGAGACTTTTTAAACTGTTTTTAAACTGGTACGTACATTTTCATTAGGTTGCTTCTATTCACGTTTATTTCTTGTGTGGCTTCTTTTAAAGGAAGTGATCTGTTTCCATCTGAGAATCTTAACTATCATCTAGTAACTCTTAATATTTAGGAAACTACAACCCAGAGAGGAGAAGTAACCCAGCAAGTTAGGGTCACAGCTGGGGTTAAAGCCCAGTGTTTGGCCTTCAATTGTGTCCTATTAAGGATTTGTATCTCTGGAGCCTGTGTTACTCATCTTTTGTCATCACCTGTCTCTACCAAAGATATTTAAAGGTTCCCGTGAGAAGGAAAGATTTCAAGAGGAAAGAACGTAGCTCTTTGGAAGCACTTGTTCCAGAGTGGACTTCAGGAGATACCTTCACCTTCTCTAATCTGTTTCCTGCAGAGCCCTGCATTAATCTAGTAATTTTTTTCCAGATTATAGAAAACTTTAGGAAATATAGAGAAAAGTAGAAAAAAGAAAATGAGTATCACTTACCATCCTTCCATCTAAACCTAACACTAGTTCTGTTTTTGGTGGGAGGCGTGGGAAAGTTGCAGAGACCTGCATAACACACACTTTTTTCCTCTAATTGTTGACCATACTGCATATACAAGTTTGTATCTTGCTTTATTTTATGCAACATTATGTTGTGAACCTTTCCTATGACATTAAAAATTCTGAAAGTTTTGTTTCATATACATGAAACATACTTGTAACATATACATTCCATTATACTTCATAATCTATTTAACCGTTGTTTTGTTGGAAACGTATTTACAATGAGAGTGCATTTATCAAATGCACATTTGTGTGTCTCCCAACTTAAAATCATTGCCACCCAACCCCTGCTAGAACAGATCCCATGTTTTTCACGTGGCCACAAGATCCTCCGCAGCCCACCTCACCCTCACCCCCACCTGTTTCCCACCTATTCCTTTACACTCCTTTTCAGGAAGCCTCGACTCCATTTTTACCAACACTTATTTTCCCCGCCTTGAGTGTCTTCTGCTCTTCTCCCCATTCCGTTTCTGCTCTTATCTATCATTATTGTTTTATTATTATTATTTTTGAGATGGAGTCTCACTTTGTCGCCTAGCTGTAGTGCAGCAGTGGCTCAATCTTGGCTCACTGCAACCTCTGCCGCCCAGGTTCAAGTAGTTCTCCTGCCTCAGCCTGCTGAGTAGCTGGGATTACGGGTGTCTGCCACTGCACCCACCTAATTTTTTTTTTTGTAGTTTTAGTAGAGATGGGGTTTCACCATCTTGGCCAGGCTGGTCTTGAACTTCTGACCTCATGATCCACCCACCTCAGCCTTCCAAAGTGCTTGGTTTACAGGCTTGAGCCACCGAACCCGGAGCTCCTATCTATTCTTAAGACCCAACTTACCTCTAATTTCCTCTCTGGAGCCTTTCCCAACCTCCTTCCACCAGACCAAGTTTCTTCTCCTCTAGAACATTTTATAGATGTGACCATTTCAGTACTTTTCCATAATTTCACTTGTGTTTACAAACACAATAGTAACACTGTTCATTATCTTATATTGAAACAATCCATTTTTGCATGTAGAGTGGAAAGTAGAAGTTCACCTCATTTATCTCACTCCTTTCCCCCCTTTATCCCACTTCTTTCCCAGACGTAAGCACTATTAGGATTTTATTGGGTTTGTATTTATCTGTCTCCCCTTCCAGATTTTGAGCCCCCAGGCCAGGAGTATCTAACGGGGCCCAGGGCCTTTCTGGGAGGGATGAGCTCCTGGAGAGTGGGAGGCATAGGGAGGGATGGTGAGAGGAGATCTCGTGCCTCTGCACCCTGGTAACCTCCCCGCTTTCTGTCCTTTCACTGGTGTCCTTTCTAAGGATTTATGAGCAGCTTCCAGAAGTACAGAAAAAGAGAGAAGAAGAGAAGAGAAAATCAGAATATAAGTCATACCGGCTGCGAGCCCAGCTATATAAAAAGGTCAGTGGGTCCTCTGTCTAGAGTGGGATGGATCGGTTTTATTGGGGGAAAGAGAAATGGAGAAAACACGTTGCCTGTTGAGTGTGCAGTCAGAATGAACCGCATTTGAGGAATGAAGTTAGAGTGCCCCGGACCAGTGTTGAAATCTGGAAGAAGGCATCTGTAATTAGACTTCAAATCAGGTTTAGCTCCCCATCCATAATTGTGTAAGGCCCTTTCCATGCATTCATTTGGAGTGAAACCAAATTTCACACACAGGAGTTCATTGACATATCATGGTGGAAATACCAGAATTATCAAGTTTCTATTCCAGAGTCCCAGGTGGTGATTTCATGCCCCTCATTGGTGAGTCAGATACCTCTAGAACTGTTAAACTGGAAAATGTGTAACTGCGGCATAAGAGTTGTCCACTTGGATGGTCAGAGGCCTCCAACTTGTGACCATGCCCTGCCCATCGTCCCAGTGGAGTCAGTGTTGCTGCAATTCCAAGAACCTCATGAGGCAGGGTTGGTGCTACCAGTTAATTCTCTGAGAAAGTAGACCAGCTCCTATGTCTGAAGGGCCATATCCTTCACTGTAATTGTTTCCTTCTCACCCCGTCGGTCACCAGACTGATGTGGGATGGGAGCTGCTTCTGGAGCAGGCCCCAGAACCCAGGCTGGTGCCTCAGGTGGAGGCCCCAGGCACCACACCGCCTGTCTGGTGCGTCAGCATCGCAGGGCCAGGCCTCTCCTTATGCTACTGTATGTGGGAACTGATGGATTATCTGTGTCTCTATAGAAATAATAGATATTGATTACAGATCCTCTTTCCTGAACCTTTCAGGAAGTATTTTTTATATGACAACCATAGTTTCTGAAGCAGAGTAAAATGAACAAGATTTGAGTAGGACCACACTGATTTTCCTTGGTGACATGGCTGTGGGGAGGAGAGGCATCTGCCTCTGATGGCAGTAATATCTAACTTCTTTCCTGCCTTTCTTTTCTTCTACAGAGAGTGACTAATCACCTTCTGGGGAGAAAAGTTCCCTGGGACTGACACAAGTTTATTTTCCTCAGAGCCTTGGAATTCTATTTTATGAAACTAGAGAAGCACAATCCTTACTTTTGTGAGTCTGGCTGAATAAAGCTTATTCTTTGTCCATGTGTATTTTAGAAATAGTAACTTCTAAAGAGTCTGGAGCAGAGTGGTGATTAAAATTCCTAATGGTTTGGGAGCAATACTTTCTGCATAATGGGCGTATCCACTGGGCTGTGTGTTACAATGATATGATCATTTCTCAAGGATGAGTCCCATTTTGTATGTGTTTTTATACTTTTAGAAAATAAAAACTTTAGAGTAACTCATAGTAAACAATTCTTTCCCATCTGGAGAGATGCAAGGAGCTATGCATTGTCTCCACCGAGGTGTCTAAATGCATCAGTTGAGGGAAATGGGCTCTTAGAATGAAATGTAGCCTGTCTCTTTAGAAACACAATGTGCTGTAGTGGGAGCACTGTTGTGGGCTTTGAGGAGCGGGTGTCTGGTTAGATGCCCTCTGGGTACACCCAGAGAATGCTGCAGGAGAGGCGTCTTGGGTCCAGAGCTCCTCTCAGCTCCAGTCCAGCTCCCCGAGGGACTCTCTGTGTAGGCTGGGGAAAAAGGCAACCAGCCTTGGCTGATGGATCTTCCTCCACCCACACTCAGTTTTGGGATTAAAGCCTCAGACCATTTATCATTACACATGAAACCAGCAGTTACAACATAAAGGACAACTTCTGAAACAGATGAGTCAATGAATGAGATAAAGCACTTAACCTGGTAACTGGATCAGAGTGTAACAGGATTTTTTTTTTCATGTGTCCTGGAATTATAGCTAAGGCCCAAAGTGCTGGAGGAAGGTTTTCAATAGCCTCACTCTAAGTTCAGCAAACCCCAGTATTAAGGTTGGCAAGGGCCAGTTGTCCACCAGGAAGACTTCCTGGGAGGCTGGGTCTAAGAGCAGACCCTGCCCTCAAGCACAGTTCAGAGCTTTCAGATCCTGCCCCCTGGGCTCCCTGCCACGAAGAGGACACTGGGAAAAGAACCCATGGTGCATGAGGTCGACTCCTAGTTCTTTCCTTTCTTGCTGGACAAGGTAATGAAGCACTTTTGGCCAATTTCCCTGTAAAATGAGAGTGTTAATACCTCTAAGCTGCTCTTTACATAAACTCTAAAACAATGTGACTATTTCCACCTCTTGTGAGACATTATTATTCAGAATAGAAACAAATTGTTGTCTCAAACCTGGGTCTGCAAAGAACCCAGGCAAAGATGGAGTCTGATGAGGAATGATGAGCATGACTCTCTCTAGGCCCAAAGCTGTGGCATCCAGACACCTTCCCAGGGCAGTTAGATTTGGTCCTGGGTGGCCCAGGTGGCAGTTGCCAGCCAGCTCCTCTCAGCCCCAGCCAGAGTGCACCTCCTCAGGAGAACTTGTTAGCATCTCCACTGGGTTCCTTTAAACCGGAAATCTATGGACTTGCTTTCACGTTATAACAGTATTTCCCCAGGCCACCCGCCATGGGCATGTTCCTGAGGCAATGTCAAAGCACAGAAGGTGGCAGGAAGGGGTCATGTTGTGGAGAGTCTCACAACTGCAGTCTTCCTGCCTGTCCTGTGCCAGGAGACCTTTGGCTGAGTGCAGGCTGAAGAATCCAGGCATCAACCTCACAATCCCAGGGACTCCCTCAGTGTCGGTTCTGCCCCAGAGCCCAGGATGGCTTCCCACGCTGCACAGTTCTGTGGGGGCTGAGAGCACCTGCTACAAACCACAGAGTCACCACCTCATGCAGCCACTCCTGCAGCCGTCAGACTTTCCCCATGCGTGGCAGGACCTTGAGCCTCTTATTTTGTTTTGGTTTGGTTTTTGTTCTTGCACAGGTGCAGGAAGCCCAAGCGGAGGCTGCATCATTGCCCCTGGTTCTGAACTCTGGTGGGATTCACTTTTGAATTACTTCATCCTAGGCCTAGATCACACCTAACCTGGGAAGCACCACCCTTTTCCCTCCTGGAGGTGAGACTCCAGCCTCCTCAGTCCTCTTCCCTGAGAGCAGCTTCTATTTCATCCCCTCCCCAGCAAAGACCACCAGTGCAAGTATTTTCAGGGGAGAGAATATATGAAGAAAGCAGTCTTTTAACTGTAAATCACGATGCGTTTTGTATGTTCCCAATGACAGTTTGGAATGATCAAATGAATGATTGTTTGGAACACTGTCTGGATATTATCAAAACAAAAACAAACCAGGATTTATTCTCTTGGAGAGTAACAAATGACTTTCCATGAGAACACAGGTTTTGATCAGTAGGAATTTTATTACTTGTCACAAGCAACAGCACTGGGACAAAGCAGTGTCTCCCTGAGGGAAAGTGACAGGAGGGTTTTATGGTGCAGTGGAGAGGGGAGAGGGTGCATCATCACATGTAGAGGAGGGTTCCCGGTGGCACAGATGCAGTGAGTCATGGTGCCAGCACACAGGTTGCATGTTATGGTAATGAAGCTACAGTTCTCCTGGGGTGCAGGCTTTAGCACGGTCATGAGGAAAGTTCACTGGGGTTCATCTGTTAAGTGGTCGGGGTCTTTCAGGAGCTGGTTCCAACCAACTAGGTGACCACATTTCACACAGGGTTTGGGATAAAACTGGCTTCAAGGCAAGAGGCTGTAACACAGGCTGATTGCTTGAATTGACAAAATTCCTATACTTCCTGGATTCCTTCCTATTGGCCTACAAATTTCCTCCCCTAGAGATATGTCACTCCTCATTCTTGAGGGGTCGTTCTTCTGTAACCTCATGCTGATTAGGGATGCCGTGTCCAGAGATATTAGGGGAGTGAAAATCTCTAGACACTAAATCTAAATGTGTTTTGAGGTCTCCCAAGATAGGCTGTAAGGGCTGGTATTGTTGTTGGAAGCTGCAGTTGAAATTTTTGTAATCTGGAGGATACAAATTTTACCAAGAGATTGAAGATCCAGGGACCAAACAACAGTAGTACAAACAATAAAGTTAGTAGTTCTACTAGGGGCAGAATATTACCAAGTAATTGGTATTGCCCATTTGATAGCTTTCCAAATAGTCAGAACTATGGCCCTGTGGATTAAAAGCATGTAACCAAGAGGCTTGGGCATAGATCTTCTTAATGTCAACTTCTATTTCCCCTAAGATGTTTACTCAGGGACAGCAAGAGGAATTAGTAACTGCACACACTCCCCCCTGTTCCACTAAAAGATTGTCTAATATTGTACCATTATCTAGCACCACAGTAACCAAGGAGTCAACTGAGGATGCTAAAGACTCAAGTTTTCTAATCAAGTTTTTTACAGTGGTTTCATGATAAGCATATCCCCAAAGAGCAGCCGTCCTGGATGCTGCTCCCATCTCCCACAAATTAAACTCATTGCCTTTTTTTTTTTTTTTTTTTTTTTTGAGACAGAGTCTCGCTCTGTCACCCAGGCTGGAGTGCAGTGGTGCGATCTCAGCTCACTGCAAGCTCCGCCTCCCTGGTTCACACCATTCTCCTGCCTCAGCCTCCTGAGTAGCTGGGACCACAGGCGCCCGCCACCATGCCCGGGTAATTTTTTTGTATTTTTAGTAGAGACAGGGTTTCACCGTGTTAGCCAGGATCATCTCGATCTCCTGACCTCGTGATCCGCTCGCCTTGGCCTCCCAAAGTGCTGGGATTACACGGGTGAGCCACCGCACCCGGCCCCAACTCATTGCTCTTTTTGGCCTGACTTGTAGTAGACCCGCCTCAACAGTCTCAATATCAGAGGGGCTCACAGGCCAATTGTACATTGTCCTTCCATCCAAACATTCTCCATGCAGGGATGAGCGATGCCAAGTGGGGTAAAGGGAAAGAACCTCAAGGCAAACCAGCATGGGGTAGATGTTTGTGGGGGACCCACAGATGAACACATGCCCCATGAGGGGCACATTCTCATTTGGGGATAAACATAATTTAGCTGGGCGCAGTGGCCCACAACTGTAATCCCAGCACTTGGGGACGCTGAAGCAGGCAGATACTTGAGATCAGGAGTTCAAGAACAAACTGGCCAACATGGTGAATCCCCGTCTCTACTAAAAATCCAAAAACTAGCCGGGCATGATGGTGTGCACCTGTAATCCCAGCTACTGAGACACGAGAATTGCTTGAACCCAGGAGGCGGAGGTTGCAGTAGCTGAGATCGTGGCTCTGCACTCCAGCCTGGGTGACAGAGCAAGACTCAGTCTCTAAAAAAAAAAAAAGGCATTTAATAGTTGTGCTATTTGGCTCCAGGTGCCATTATTCTTACATGAAGGGAGGCAGGCTCACCCCGCAGGTGGTCCCTATCCCTGCAGTCAGCTGAGACATTATTCTTATAAGCAGTTGGCCTGTTTACCTGGGTGTACCAGAAACTGGGACTTGGTATTCCTCACCATGAACTGCATTTACTGCTCTGTCCTCAGTATTTTTTAGTGATGTTCATGTCAGGACACCAATAAGTCATATTGGGGTGGCAGGTGGTAGTGTTCAAGGAGACCGGTTACCTCCCTTTTGTGTCTGGTCCTGTGTCAGTGTAGTAAGTCTGCCCTGGTGGAATTTCACAGCTTCTGCATATTTGGTGTATAGCTGAGCCATTTAGCAAGGTTGACACCTAGGTGGCATTGGCTATAGAGGCACTAGTCGAGGTGATGCAAGGGAGTTTCTCACTCTCTGGGAAGAGGGTAACCGCAGGGAAGGGGAGCTTTCTCCAGTTCTGTGGGTGAAAGTGAAATGTGAGGATTGCCACAAGTCCTGTCACTTGGGCAGACCAAGTTCGTGGGTGCCCATAGCATATCCAGCATTGGAACAGGCTATTTCTCTTCACTGTGATGTGGGGAAAACTGACTATTGTATTGTCTTCCCAGAGACCGCTGGCCATGGTAATAAAAGGGACTAACCAGTAGAGAGAGACCAAGTTCGTTGTATATACTATACGGTGATTTAGCACCAGTTAAGAGTTTTTACAGAATGTAAAAGAGCATAGAGATTCCTCTAAGAATGAAGAAATTCCTGATATATCGAGAGCATTGCAAGGGCACATTTTACTTATCTATGTCCCTTCTCTGGAAGAGGAGCTTAAGATCAGAGGCCAGTTCATAGGAATAAGTTGGATCTAATGAAGCCTGGTCTGAGGGCGCTGGTGAAGGCTTCAATCAGAATGACAGATCCAGGGTCTGAGCCCCTGCAATTTAAGAGAAGAGTGAGTGGTTATCAGTACAGGGTGGGACCCAGTGCAGATAGGATTTAGCTGGTCTTGAGGTGATTTAGATTTCCAAGTCTTAAGGTGAACTCAGTCTCCAGGTTGATATAGGTGAAGCTTAACATCAGTGGGAACTGGAAGACAGGTTAACATATTGGATTGAGAGCTTGTGGTAATTTTCCTAAATATACAATACGTTTTACATCCCTCTCCGTCTCACCATCAGGGCATGTCAAAGGTTCCATTGTGCCAGGGTAAGCTCTTCCGTATAGTAATTCAAAAGGGCTAAGTCTCATTTTCCCTTTTGTGCCAGCTGAACTCATGTTAGTGTGATGGAAAGGCACTGTAGCCAGCTTTCATGAGTTTCCTGGCATGGTTTAGCTAAAGTGACCTTTATGGTTCTATTAGTATCTTCGTCCTTTTCAGATGACTGGGGCCTCCAGTCTGCATGTAGCCTCCATTTGATTTCCAAGGCAGAGAATACCCCCGGCTAACTTTGGAAACAAAGACAGCTTCATTGTCACTCTGGATCAATCAAGGTAAGCCACACTTTGAGAGGTTATCTTTGAGTAAAGCTCTGGTATCATTTGCCTTTTCTGTGTGACAAGGTAAGGTCTATCCAGCCAGTAAAAGTGTCCACACAAATCAGGTGGTACATGAGGTTTCCAGGTGCCTGGGGCATCACTGTAAAGTCTATTTGCCATTCTTCTCCTGGTATGCCCGCCCCCGCCCCTTAGTTGAGGCACAGAGAGCCTGATCTGAGCATTATTTTGTATATATTTGTGGCATCTGTTAGAGATTTAGTCTATTTTACCACTTGGATCGGGTACCTTTATTACCCTCATCAACCAATTGCTTAAGGTTTTGATATGGTTAGGCTTTGCGTCCACACCCAAATCTCATCTTGAATTGTAATCCCCGTAATCCCCACGTGCCTAGGGAGAGACCTGGGTAGATGATTGAATCATGGGGGAGGTTTCTCCCATGCTCTTCTTGTGATAGTGAATTCTCACAAGATCTGATGGTTTTATAAGGGGCTGTTTCCCCTTTGCTCCTTACTCTTCTCTCTCCTGCTGCCATGTGAGAAAGCCTAAGCTTGCCTCCGATTTGCCTTCTGCCATGATTGTAAGTTTCCTGAGGCCTCCCCAGCCATGTGGAACTGTTAGTCCATTAAACCTCTTTCCTTTACAAATTACCCAGTCTCAAGTATTTCTTTAGAGTAGTGTAGAACGGATGCCAAAATGTGATGATTCATGGACATATTTAATTATAGCCCAGCCTAGGTTTTCTGGAATCTAGAGTCTTCCTTTGTCATTAATAGCTCATCTTTCCAAATCCTAATGTGGGAGATACCCTTCCCATTTGGATTTTTCTAATTTCTGAGTAATAGGGCCGAAACTTGTGGAGTGACAAATCTGGAGATCAGGGTGATTTGCAAACGTTCAACTGTTCATGCTGCCTTCTTAGCATCTGTGTCGGCTAGGTTATTTCCTTTTATAACCTCAGAATTCCCCTCTGGTGACCCAAACAGTGGACCACCAGTAACCTTTTGGATAACTGTACTACCTGTAACAGCTGTAATGTTTCTTACGCATGCCTTATCTCCTTATTGTCCACAGTCAGGGTCCCAAGGGGGATAATCCCAGAGGCATACTTGTCATCTCTCTAGGAATTGGAATAGATTTTCATTAGGATCTTGTTCTGTTTCCTGGAGTTTTCCCCAATTGATTGGTGGCTGGCTTACTTCCCTCATGCCTCTGAGTAGCATATTGCTGTAATGATCCCTGTTATCACTGGAGTCCCAGTTTGGGTCGGCTGTTGGGACTGACACCTCAGCAGCCAAGTAGGTTTGGTAGCCCATGTTATCAGCTTACATCTTGTCTGCCTCTTCCTTAGCTTTGGCCATGATGGTAGATTTCTTTGCCGCCATGAGCAGAGTTGCCATTAAAGTCTGCATGTCTGACCAAGTGAGGTTATGTGTGAAGAATATTCCCCTTATGAGAGTTCTGAACTCTCATGGGCTCACCAGCAAGCCTTTAAGATGGAATTTCTCATTATACAAATCAGCAGTTGTAAGAGGTGCATAGACCCAAGCAAAACCTCCCTCTCCCTCAGACGCCTGCCTGGGTGGGAACCATCCCACTCTGGGGTTCCCTCTCAGGGAACTTGTTATGCTGGTAACTTGAGCTACCAAATCTACTTGACTACTGAGGTGTCAGTCCCAACACAACCCAAACTGGGACCCCAGTGATAACGGGGATCAACAACGGCCAGATCATTATGGGAATATGCTGCTCAGAGGCATGAGGGAAGTAAGCCAGCCACCAGTCAGAAGGGGAGTGGTGAGTGGTGCTGCCTGGCAAAGAGGGATACATCTGCAAGCCTCATAAAATGAGTTGGGATGAGGTTTTTCTTTTTTATTCTCTAGAAGAATGTAATGTAATTCATTGCTTAAATGATTAGGAGAATTCACCAGTGAAACCATCTGGGCCTGAACTTTCTTTTGTGGAAATCATTTTTTTCAGTAACTATTCAGATTTCAGTTTTCCTTTTATGCCAAGGTTTGGTAAGTTGTGTTTTCCAAGGAATTTTTTCATTTCCTAGAAATTTACAAATTGATTGATCCAATGTTATAATATCCTTTTGTTAATGTCTGGAGGTTCTAGGATCTGCAGTGATGTTCCATTTTCATTCCTGATATTATTTTTGCCTCCTGTCATTTTTACCTGATCACTCTTTCCAAGGAGTGTATAAATTTCACTAGTATTGCCAAATAACCCACTTTGGGTTTTATTGATTTTTCTCTATCATATATTGGTCTTATGTTGATTTTTTATTGTTTATTTTGGGGCCTGCTGTTGCCATAGCAGGAGCCACAGCCAGCTCCACAAAATTTGGAGAGCCTGGCAAGTATGGAGGAAGACCCTTGCTTTTCCCTAGAGGTGCTGAGAGTTTAATTCCCGAGGAAGTAGGGGAGTTACTTCCCTGTATTGGCAAAGGTTCTAGTTTTTGAGTAGGACTAGAGGACCTCACTTCTCTTGAAGGAGGAGAGGCTCCTCCTCATTCCCTTCCCTACAAGTCCCCACATGACTGGTTCTTCCTGTCTAGGGGCTTCTAGAATTAGCAACATTGTTCCCTTTGGTCCTTTGACCAATTACATATCCTGCATTTCTTCTGTAGGGCTGGGTGTTGATAAGAGGGCCATAAGACATTATACATAGGGTATTTTATCCCATTTACCTTGTTTCTTACCAAATAAGTCCCAGTTGGAGAATTGTATTATTAATGTATGTAGGTAACTCATGTTCAGACCACCTCTCCTGATTCCCTAGGGAACAATGGGGCCACATGGTGTTATGGTAATATATCATTTGCTTTTTGGTCATGGATATGGGTATCCAAATAGTTTTCAGTGCCGGAGAAGGCACTGTAATGGGCTCTTCTCCAGTATTGAGACCTGGTTCCCCATATTCTAGGGTCTTTGCCCAGAAGTCTGATTCCACCCTCCAAGGAGCTTCCACTGGGGATTGGTGATGACACAAATCCTGTAACTCTTAGCCTGTAGGATATTTCTGGTCCTTTCAGCTTGCCACTACACCCAGGCCACGATGGAGTGGAGGTGCTGGGGAGCTAGGAGAGGATAATAGGGGTTGCCTCTCCCAGGATCATGTTCAGTCTGGGTAGCTTCCCTGGAGATCTCATGGATATTCCAGAGTAGTTCTGGATCCAGCTTGAGTGGTGGGAGGTATGTAAATCAATCAAGTGAGCCAGGTGTTCTTTCTGGAGAGGGTGCACACTCTGCTCATGTAAACTCTACATCACTGTATTTTGGTTCCAGGAATTATAATCCCACCCAAACTGCCGCCTTCTAAATTAGGCCTCTTCAAATCAATAACAGTTCTGTGACTGCTGGGAAATGGAAGTCCAATATTTTAGGGATTACCACAGACTAAGGGGAAGGGAATCCAGACTTCACATTCATTCAGGCCACAAAGATGCATAAATATTGCCAAAAGTGACAAGCATTCAGCCTACAGATATACCAGACAGGGACAAAGTCTTAAAGATGAGAGTCCTTGTCTTTATATTAGGGCTTCCCCTTGTTAAAATGGATGGAGATGTCTCTCAACTCCTAGACCTGAAGGGGAGTCCTGCCCGTTCCCAACAATCCTGGATCCCTTGAACTAGGTCCTAAACCTGACAACCCAGAGTCCTAATGATCAAAACCAAAACCATTATTTTAGTCAGTTCACAGAACCACCACCACTTACTGCCTCAAAATTGCACCAAATGAAAGGTCCAAGCAGCCACTTCTGCTCTTCTGGTGGGGGCGGGGGTGTCCCTGAGGCCCTTCACCAATCTCCCCCTCAGCAACTTAGGCAACTGAACCCACTCATGCTTCCTCAGACTGCTGCTTCGTCTGTGAGCAGCCTATAAGGGAGGTCGAGTCAGGGCTCAGTCCATAGTCCCATCTGGATCAACCAGATTTGTTTCCCAGTCCCTCCCACCCCACTGCCTCCAAAAAAAAAAGCAGGGTTTGTTTGCCTGGTGAGTAACAAAAGATGCTGAGAACACAGGTTTTGATCAATAGGAGTTTAGTACTTGTCACAAGTAGGAAGAGCTCTGGGAATATTCGCCAAAGCAGTGTCTCCTAAGAGAAAATGACAGGAAGGCTTTATGGAGTGATCGAGAGGGGAGAGGGTGCATCATCACATGAAGAGGAGGGGTCCCAGTGACACAGATGGAGGGAGTCATCATGCCAGCACATAGGATGCATTTTATGGTAATGAAACTATAGCTCTCCCAGGGTGCAGGATTTAGCGTTGTAATAAGGAAAGTTCACTGTAAGTGAGTTCATCTGTAAGTTGCTGGGATCTGTCAGGAGCTGGTTCCAACTGACTAGGTGACCACCTTCCACACAGGGTTTAAGACAAAACAGTCTGCAAGGCAGAAGGCTGTAAAACGGGCTAATTGCTCAAATTCGTTAAATTCCTTCACTCCTTGGGGGCCCGCCCTGTCTTGTGTCTATAGCCAGTCCTTAGAAAGTGAGGCCAAGCTGAACTGTTGACACAGTCTATGTCTTTATGAGTCTGGGAGCTGGGTGATTTTACCTCTGATACCAGACTTATTTTTACTGGTTCTGAAGCCTTGCTTACAGCCCTTTCCCAGTTTCTCACGAAATACTCATGAAAGGGGATGGTGGGGAGTGGGCATGGGAAAAAGGGAATGGTATTAAAATTAAAGCTAACATTGGCCACCAGGGGGCACTCCTGGCTCATCTCCATAGCCCTTGGCTCTTGCAGCTGCCCAAGATGAGAGTCCTGATCTAAGGAAACTCCACCACCAACAAGGCTGGGCTGGTGGTGATGGGGGCATTATTTTCCAAACCTGACTAGGCCACGTTTTAAGTGGATCATAGTCACAAGGAACATAGACGTGGACTATTAATTTTCTTGGCCCGAGTAGCCATAGCCCTATGTGCTCCTCGCCAGCCTTTCAGAGAGCTATGATGGGCCAAAAAGTGCTCAGTAGCCCAAGCCATCTCCTCCATAGACACTGGAGTAAAATCGCTGCCTATGTGTGTGTGTGTCTCACTCTGTCCTGGACCCATTTCCTCCAATGCTGGTGGCTTTACTTTGGATACTCTGATTGTTGCAGAGATGAGATCCAAGGCTCCACTCTGGAGAAAATAGAGCCCTCTTGAGAGGTCAGCCCAACTTGCTAGACTTCTGCGTGGGGCTTGGGGTTCAGTGGTCCAGCCTGTCCCCAGAAAGTCATGGCCAAATTCACATATTCCTTTGATCCCTGACACCGTCTCATCACAGTGTTCGTCTAGCTTCACCATTGCTCCACTAAGTCCAGGAACCTCAAGGAACTATGAGACAGGTATAGGGCTGGACTGACAAAATGGCTATCACAGTCTTCATTTCATGAGACAGAGGTGAACTGAGAAAAGGTGGAAGGTGCTTCAGAGACTTCTCCGTATTCATCCCTAACTTAGGCAGAGAGCCTTGGCCATACGGGAAACTGGGGAAGACCCCTCTCATACTCAGGAGTCCCTCACACTGGTGCCGTCTTATGATAGGCAGGCATCAGCTCCACAGCCAATCAAACAATTAGGGATAAGAAACATTGCTCCAGAATTTGTTGGGGTTTTTTTCCCCTGAATTTGGTGGTAAGCTCCACAAAGGCAAGAATGACAACCATCTTGTTCTCCTTGTTTCTCTGGAGCCTAGCACAACATGTAGCATGTGGTCGGCTCAATAAGAATTTGTTGAATGGGGGCCGGATGTGGTGGTTCATGCCTGTAATCCGAGCACTTTGGGAGGCTGAGGTGGGAGGATCCTTTGAGGCCCGGAGTTCAAGATCAACCTGTCCAACATAGTGAGACCCCTATCTTTTTTTTTTTTTAAGTGGAGTTTGTTGAATGGCACACGGAAAGTAAACAATCCAAATGAGAGATCAGAGGTGCTGGAAAAGACCAGGGAGATCTAATCGTTAAATCAGGTCATCTAAATATTAAGAGGAGACATTTGGACATCTGATAGAGTTTGGCATTGAATAAGTGATAAATACACAGAAAACTGAACAATGGCAAAAAGAAAAGTATCAATTCTAAGGGAAAAGATACAAATCAAAAGCCTTCAGGAAAGGATAAGTCATCATGGCTTACTGTATAGCTTAGCTTAAAATAACACAGAATAGTGAAGTAGCCCAAAGGGCCATCTAACCACACTGGGAAGCTGAGCAGGGGGAGGAGTGCTTATATGCATGGAGGAGACTTGTCTTCACCCTCCTCAGCAGCTGATAGCAGACAGGCTAGACCTGGACAATGGAGCAGGAGCCACACAGCCTGTGAAAGAGGTGCCGGGGAATGTAAGGGCTGCTGTTTCACATGACAGAGGCATCGAACCCTGGCTGTTTAAAAGAGATACATACATAATTTTAATAGAAATAAAAACCAAAAAGAAAAAAGACTTAAGTGTGAAAGGCAAAACCATTACAATTTTTAGAGGAAAATATGAGAGTACGAACGGAAAAATGTCTTAAGGGACAAAGTGCTAACCATAAAGAAAAAGACTGATAAATGCATCTTGATAAATGTTTTGTTTATCAAAAGGCACCATAAAGACAGTGAAAAGACAAGGCACAAAATGGGAGAAGATAATTGCAGCACATGTGACCAGCAAAGAATTTGTATCCAGAATATATAAAGAATTTCTATGAGTCGGTTTTTTAAAAACACAATTTATATTTAAGTCTCTTTAAAACAAATAGACAATTCATAGAAATATGGGGATATGGTTTGGCTGTGTCCCCACCCAAATCTCATCTAAAATAGTAGCTCCCATAATTTCCACATGTTGTGGGAGGGACCCAGTGGGAGGTAACTGAATCATGGGGGCGGGTTTTCCCCATGCTGTTCTCCTGATAGTAAATAAGTCTCATGAGATCTGATGGTTTTATAAAGGGCAATTCCCCTGCACACCCTCTCTTGCCTACAACCACGTAAGATGTACCTTTGCTCTTCCTTCACGTTCTGCTGTGATTGGTCCACACCCAAATCTTATCTTGAATTATAACTCCCATAATCCCCATGTGTTGTGGGAGGGACCTGGTGGGAGGTAATCGAATCATGGGGGCAGGTTTTTCCCATGTTGTTCTTGTGATAGTGAATAAGTCTCATGAGATCTGAGGGTTTTATAAAAGGCAGTTCCCTTGCACACGCTTTCTTGCCTACCACCATGTAAGATATGCCTTTTTCTTTATAAATTACCCAGTCTTGGGTATTTCTTCATAGCAGTATGAAAATGGACTAATAATACACATGGGCTAAATAAACTCATGAGCAGGCAACTTTATAGAAAAACACAAATAGCCCATAAACATAAAATGTAGACTGAGTTCATTATTAATTAGGGAAATGCCTTTTATGGATAGAATAAAATACCTTTTTACACTCGTTGGATTGGCACAAAGCTTTGTCTGCCACTCTAAATGTTGACAGGGATATCGATCAACTGGAATTCACACACTGCTTGAGGAAGCTTGCATTCACTCTATAATTCAGCACTTCTGAAAAGTGCATAGCAATAATCAGCCCAGGAAGGTTCACAAAGACATCTTCAGCAAACATGTCCTTTCACCCTAGCAAAGAACTAGAAACAACTCAAGTGTCTTTTGACAAGAGAATGGGTGAATGACAAGTGGTATGTCATGCAAAAGAGTTCTAGACAGAAGGGAAAATTAAAGAACATCAAACTTAGTCTTCGAGACGATGTTGAGTAGGGAAAAAAAAACTATAGAAGAATATATTGTATGATATTTTCATCATAAGGTTCAATAGCAAGCCAAGGTAAACGTGCAGGGACACCTAGGGACCCATGTCATTTTAGGATCAAACAGATAGATGGATAGATGATAGACAGACAGATGGATTTTTTCTTAAAATAGTGGTTACATCTTAAGGGAGCTAGGATTGGAGAAGAGACACTTAGTTTTGAAAGTATTGTCAAATGTAGTGACCTTTCTAGTTCATTCAGGTGCTGGGTTCAGGGGTATTCATTTTATTATGCACCGTAATTTATGTGAGTAGTTTTATTATATCAGATATGTTCTAATCTTACAGTAAGCAGTTTGATAAACAGATTTATAACTACATATAATGTGTAGGTCTTACGAACAATGCTGCTGTGAATATTAGGACCCAGCTGCACCTGTCTCTCACTGCCTTTTGTAAGCCTGCTCAATTGAAGAGTTTCTTCCTTATACTGGAGATAAGAACTCACCTAATGCCTCGACTGTTTTGATCACTATCAGGGGATTACACGTTCTACCACGCTGACTTCTCACTGAAAGCCCAGTCTCCACTCCATAAGTAAAAGTGTAATAATCGAAACTCCCCACTTGAGTTTGAGTTAAAATCTTCTCTCTTCCCCTGCCAGGCCTCTCGCACCGTCTAGGGGAGCATAGTCCCCTCTGCCCCTGCCTGACAGGGCTCTCCTTCTCAGCAGCACAGGGAGGTGTCTGACCCATCTGTATGTGTGTATCTATGTGGTGGGGATGGGGACCACAGCTTGGCATCCCGCCCTCTCACCCTGGCAGTTCATTGTCTCAAGCTGACTTTCTTGGGTGTTTTCATGGCTTCTTCTGAGGCCTCCCTCTGGAATATTGGATCATAACTCCAGCAATGCAGGCAATAGATTTTCCTCCGGCTTCTGGTCCTCCTCCTCCTTCTCCCAAAACCTGGTTTCTAGCAGTCACTCCACTGAGATTCAGAGTCTTCTTGGCCCAGTGCCAGCCTCTTGTATGTCCCAAACCTTGTCCTCAGGAAACACTTACGCATCCTATGCTGGGGTGAACTCTAGGAATGCAGAATCACCTCATGGCCACAGCCTAGCTAGGCCCTGAAACCCACACTCTGGGTTTCTCAGACATGAGTCAGCCCCAGGCCACTGAACCTCTCCCACTGCAGGGAATCCCTGTCAAGTGGTGAAAGCCAGCATCTAGACCTGGAGTCACAGGCACCGTTAAGATGGTTGTATGTTATATATATTTTACCGTAATAAAAAATAGGAGGAAAAAAAGGAAGGGGAGATTGTCTCAGGCTGGCTGACTTTCCCTGCATGTACGCACATCTTCACATTTGCACACATGTAAAACAAAAATGAAGCAAAAAAAGAAATTCTAATTTAACCAGTAAGCAATATGTTAAAGGAAATCTGAATGTCATTACAATTTTACCATGTTCAGAATGAAATACCATCCTTCAAATTGAACAAATTACTTATTAGCTGAAGAAAGGTGAAAGGAAGTTTGGAATTAACAGTCTAGATTTTCTCACTAATGGGTCCAAGTCATTGACCTCTAGAATTATCTTAGATCATGCCCTCCCTCCTTCCTACTTTCTGGAAAACTATCAATCTCCTACCCTATGCTTGCCCAGAGAGTTCCCTATACAAATCACAAATCTGCATTTGCCATTCCCTGAAATCCCCTACATTCTCAAGGGCTGGGCTCATCCACTGCCACTGCCATGGCCCCAGTCCAGGCAAAGTGATCACTCCCTCTCCCTCTCTGTCATTCTTTCTTTTCCTTTCACTCTCTCTCTACCCTCCTCTTCCCCACTCTCTGTTTCCTCTCTCTCTCTGTCTCTCTCTCCCCAGCATCTCCCCTCTCTCTCTCCCCCTGCCTTCTCTCTCTGTCTCTCACACACACACACACCCCCAGCAACATTCTACCTCTGCCACAGTTCCAGGCCAATAGGTGTGGACTTTGACTTTCAGATTCCTCTGGCAAGTGTCAACATCAGTCCTGTTGCTCCCTGGCAGAGGAGGACTTGGAATCACCTTGGCCAAGAAGCTGTCTGGGGGTCACAGTGGCACCACCCATTGGCCCCTTGGCTGGAGCTAGTTGAGGGCAGATTCAGCACAGCAGCAACTCTCCCCATAAAAAAATCTCTAAATGTCTTCTCTAACCCTTCTTATACTCCTTGTGAGTTTTAGAGCCACCTAAACTCTTCTTTTTTCCCAATACTTGGAGACAAAATTTACGTAACATACAGTTAGCCATTTTCAAGTGTACAGTTCCCTGCCATTTGGTACATTCACAGTGTTTTGCAAGCAACACCCATATCAAGCCGCAAAACATTTTCATTACCCAGGAAGGAAACCTGTCGTCATGGAGCCATCACTCCTCACATCCCCTTCCCCTCAAACCCTGGCAACCCCAAACTGTCCTTGACAGCCTCCTTTGGCATTTCCTCATTTTGGTGTCACATCTCACAGCAAAATTTCTTACCTATTATATCCAGTGCCTCAGCGTGAAGTTCCAGTTTAACTTCTTGTTACCATGAGCCCACTATCTTGCCCCAATAATACCCTCCCCCATTCACAAACACACACGCATTCCCTCCTACAGCTTTAGGCTTCCTATCTGAGTCCTCCAGGAAAGAAGAGCTTTTAACTCCCTTGGCAGTGAGTGTGGACTTGGTCCAAGGAAGATGAGCACCAGTCAGGGCAGCTGGTCCCTCTTGTCTCCCTGACCATCAGCAAATCAGCACTGCCCATCGATGCTCAGGCAATGGGAGCGTCGACCAGCAGAGGAAACACCTGAATTTATCTGCCTCATGGGAGGGTGGCCGCTGTGTTGCATTTAGGAAGAAGCTGTGCAAGATTGATACTGTTTTGCTAATGTAAATCTTGTGGGCATAATAAACGTCGTACCCACACTTATTTTTTGAGATCAGACAAGATTGGGTGCGTTCAGGGTGGTATGGCCATAGATTCCCACTTTTTTTTTTTTTTTTTTTTTTTTTTGAGATGGAGTTTCACTCTTGTTGCCCAGGCTGGAGTGCAGTGGCGCAATCTCGGCTCAAAGCAACCTCCGCCTCCCGGGTTCAAGCCATTCTCCTGCCTCAGCTTCTGGAGTAGCTGGGATTACAGACATGCGCCACCACGCCCACCTAATTTTGTATTTTTAGTAGACACGGTGTTTCTCCATGTTGGTCAGGCTGGTCTTGAACTCCGGACCTCAGGTGATCTGCCTCCCAAAGTGCTGGGATTACAGGCGTGAGCCACCGCGCCCAGCTGACCCCACACTTATTTTTAATACACTTCTAGGCAAGGTTGCTGCACTGGTCTGGGGATCACACTTTGAGTAGCAAAGGACTAAATTACAATAACTGCTGGGGGGAGAAAAAAAACAGCATGAACTGCTTCCTCCTGGCTCAGAAGCTAGGGAGTTACTGAACTAACAAGGGGATGGGGTGGGGATAAGAATGTTCCAGGCAAAAGGAACAGCATGGCCCAAGGTCTCAAGCAGAAAGAGAGCTTCAGGTATTGAAGAAGTAGCAGTAGCTCTGTGTGGCTGGGGAGTGGGCAGAAGATGGAACAGAAGAATGCCAGGTCCTATTCCTGGGTCTGAATTTCCAGGAGCAGAAGCCCTGTCCCCTCTAGAAGGTAGATACAGTCTGGATATTTGTTGTCTTCAAATCTCATGTTGAAATGTGACCCCTAATGTTGGAGGTTGGACCTAGTAGGAGGTGTTTAGGTCATAAGAAGTGGATCTCTCCTGAATGGTTTGGTGCCCTTCTCATGACTGAGTTGTTGCTCTATTAGTTCATGTGAGAGCTGGTTGTTTAAAAAGCCTGGCATCTCTCTGGTTCCCTCTCTTGCCATGTGACACACCTGCTCCCCTTTCACCCTTCCCCATGAGTAAAAGCTTCCTGAGGCCCTCACCAGAGGCAGATGCCAGCAGTGTGATTCTTGTACAGCCTGAAAAACTGTGATTCAAATAAACCTCTTTTCATTATAAATTACCCAGTCTCAGATATTTCTTTATAGCAATGCAAAATAGACTATCACAGAAAGTTGGTACTGAGGAGTAGGGTGTTGCTATAAAGATATCTGAAAATGTGGAAGTGGCTTTGGAACTGGGTTATCGGGCAGCAGTTGGAAGAGTCTGGAGGGCCCAGAAGACAGAAAGATAAGAAAAGGTTTGGACCTTCTTAGAGATTTGTTAAGTGATTGTAACCAAATGTGGATGGAAATATGTACAGTAAAGGCCAGCCTGATGAGGTCTCAGATGGAAATGAGGAAGTTATGGGGAACTGGAGCAAAGTTCACCCTTGTTATGCCCTAGCAAAGAACTTGACTGCATTGTATCTATGTCCTAGGGCTTTGTGGAAGGCTGAACTTAAGAGTAATGACTTATTGTATCTGGTAGAAGAAATTTCTAAGCAGCAAAGCATTCAAGTTTTTTTCGACAACATAGCATCTCTGGTGTTGCTCTGAATCTGCTGTGATTCTAGGGATTGCCTGATTTGCGAATCGTCTTTTTTCTTTTTCTTCTCAATTAAATTCTGTTAAATTTGTTTTTATAAATTTATAAAAGTTTTATAAGTCTTTTAGTTTTTATAAGGTTTTTGTTTTAACAGCTCTGGTGTTGGAAGTGCAATTTGAAGTAAAACTCTGGTGACCTCCAGGAACACCAGGTGACCAGGCCAGTTGTGCTCACTGCTCTCTTGATTGTAACTGGAGGTTGTAGATGGGTTTTCTCTTGGATTCGGAGCTCCACTAATTTGTGTTCTAATTGGAGCTCTCCAAGTTTATTGGAGCAATATTTAAGTGGACTGGGTTCAGGATCAAATTTGAATCAATAATTAAATGGATTGGGTTCTGTTAGAGCCTCAGACCTCTGGTAGGCACTTTTTTCTTTCTTTTTTTTTTTTTTTTGATAATGGGTTTGTCTCAATCCAAAGATTCTAGGAATCTACCTTCTGGGACTCCATCTAATTTTATATATAAAATTATGGGCCCAGAACTTGTGCATTTTTAGAAAAATAGATTAACCTTAGTAGAGAAAAGATGGCCACAATAGGGAAGTTTTAATTTGTATAAAATTGTTTATTTGCAAGGCATATTAGAAAAAAGGGGGATCAAAACCCCACAAAAACAGTGGGATATAGTCTTTCATTGGCACATGGGAGCCTCTAAAAGACTAAACGAATGAAAAATTGCCTCCTTAAAAGATTCTTTGCAAAAGCAAATGAACAGCTTAAGCAACAGACTAAGGACATGATGAAAGAGAACTGTACTCTGCCTGAATTCACCCCAACTGTTTCTTTTCCTTGTCTCTACCTACGTACTCTGAGTCTACTAACCTTTTTGCTAAATTAACCTTTCACTCTGAAGATGATGAAAAAGGAGGAATTATATGTACGCCTCACAAAGGAAGACCTTCTGATTATCCAGGCCTGCCTGCTGTAACCACTTTCACTCCATGGTCCAAAACTTAGAGCTATTGTAGAAGACTTCCCTGATCTAAGAGAAAATCCTCAAAAATTGCCTGAGGAGTTTAGAATCCTCATAGGAGATTATGATCCAGGACTCCCTGACAAAGGTTCATATGACAATTTATTCATATGATGTGGAGGCCTGGTGAAGCTCAAAAATGGATGGCAGCAGCAGAATGGAACAAACCTGGGAAGATATTAAAGACCCCGCCTCCGCCCACCCCCCTCCAAAACCTCCTCATGAGAACGCCCAACAGGAGCTAGAAATGTTGCTGCAAATCCCAGCCTGGGCAACATGGCAAAACCCTGTCTATACAAAAAGTACAGAAAGTTAGCTGGGCATGATGGCACATGCCTGTAGACCCAGCTACTTATGAGGCTAAAGTGGGAGGATCACCTGAGCCTGGGAGCTTGAGGCTACTGTGAGCCATGACTGTGCCACTGCACTCCAGCCTGGGTAGCAGAGCAAGACCCTGTCTCAAAAAAAAAAAAGGAAAAAAATGTGCTGAAAATCTTTTAAATTCAAATACCAAATTTTTTCCACAAAAGTTGATTGGTACATCATACAATCTTGTAAACCAAAAAAAGAATGAACTAGTGTCAGATTACAGAACTTGCTTCGAAATAATGTGAAACATTCTGGGCTCAAAGTACTAGCAAGGAGTATCTCCTGCAGGGACTGAAATGGTATTAACTACTCTGTTTATAAATGGACTTCATCCCGAACTTAGAAATTTAATTAGAAAACCTGAACTGGGATGGGAAGTTACAGCCATGACTGAATTGGTGGCTCTAGCTGAACATTTTGAGAGGACTGTAGAGCAAGAAAAAACCCAAAAGGCTAACAAGCTTATGGCTCTTCAATTACAACAGTTACAGGGGCCAAGACCAAAGGGATCTTCTCATTCTCATTTTAAATCACAACCAAGAGGTGTTAGAGCAAGAAATTCTTCACCCTACGATGTCTGCCTTATTGCAAACAACCAGGACAGTGGAAAAGGGATTGTGCCCTTTTATACCAGTCCACCAATTACCCTCCCTTTAGGCCAGTCTGAGTTAACCACTAGAGGGAGCACAAGAGACCTTAGCTCTCCTGAAGATAATCAGCATTGAAGCGGCTCTGATGGATTTGCCAGTATATTACTCCTCATAATACCCTTAAAAGAATATGGAGAAACAGAGGTTACAATAAATGGGGACTCATGTATAGTCTTGGTGGATACCGGAGCTACCTTATCTGCCACTATCATAAAACACACTTTCATAAGCCAACAGATCCCTCAGAGTTAAAGAGGCTATTTCTGTGGTGGGAGTTTCAAATCAAATTCAAGGGGTTCCCATATCTGGACCCATCCAACTGACGTTGGGGCATTTTTCAGAAAATCACACTTTTGTACTAGGTGATACTGCTCCAGCAAGTTTGCTAGGGGGAGATTTACTTTCAAAGCTGAAAGGGCATAGAAGACTATATATTGGGTACAGAGTACACTGCTTGGGAAATGGGTGCACTAAAATCTCAGAAATCACCACTAAAGAACTTGTCCATGTAACCAAAAAACCACCTGTACTCCCAAAACTATTGAAATTTTTTAAATTAAAAAAATTTAAAAAGTGGAGAGGGTGTAAAATTTTCCTTGGAATAAGAATCAGTTTCCTGATTCTCCTGAACCAGAATTGTTAATGCTCTCTATAGGCAGAAATTAATAAGATTGAAACTCAGGCCTGTAATGCCTGATCTTCCAAAAATACCTGAATGTTTATGGGCCTCTTCCTCAACTGATACAGGAAGAATTTAAAGTGTGGGACCTATTAACGTCCAAATAGACCACTGTAAACTTTTGCCTAAATTACCCAATATCTACGAAAACTAGAAGCAATTCAAGGGCTCTCGCCAATTGTAGAAGATTTAATTAAACAGGGATTTATAATTCTATGCAGCAGCCCTTGTAACACTCCAATCCTACTGGTTAAAATAAACTAAATGGATGAGGTTGAAGATTTGTTCAAGGTTTATTGGCAGTTAACAAAATTGTAGTAGCAAGGTTTCCTATAGTTCCAAATCCTAATACTTTATTATCCAAGATATATGCTGATTCTTAAGTGGTTCACAATATTAGATCTCTGCTCAGCCTTTTTCTTGCAATCCAGTTCATAAGGAGAGTCTATGCTTGTTTGCCTTCACTTGGAAATGGACTGTGATGCCGCAAGGGTTTACCGAAGCCTCTTTGTATTTTCCCAGGCATTGCATCAGGACTTTATGACATTATAGTTTCTTCAAAATTCTACTCTCATTCAGTATGTAGATGACTTATTGTATGCTCTCCCACTAAAGAGTACCCTGAAATGGACTCAGTTTACCTTTTACAGCAACTCACACATCAAGGTCACAAAGCTTCAATAGAAAAACGTCAGTTTTCAAGGGGAAAAAAAGTCCATTATTTGGGACATGACTTGAAGGGATTTCCCTCTCACCTAAAAAGTTAAAAACTATTCAAAATTTTCCTTTGCCTGCAACCAAAAGATAATTAAGAGGTTTTCTTGGACTTGCAGGATATTTTCTTGGACTTGCAGGATATATTCTTAGACTTGCGGGATATAAAATTCCTGGGTTCTGAATTTTTCCTTAATAACCTCACCATTGTATGAGCTCCCTAAAAAATGCTGTACCAGAGCCTTTACCTTGGGATGATAGTCATGAGCAGGCTTTTAGCTAAATAAAATTGACCTTATATCAGCCTCCAGCTTTAGGACTTCCAAATTGCAGTAAACTGTTTACCTAATTGACTCATGAAAGTAATAATCAGGCATTTGGGAGTCTTACCCAGGAACATGGGGAGAAACATAGGCCCATTGCATATTATAGCCTGCAATTAGACCCAGTAGCTAAGGTATATCCTGTTTAAAAGCAGTAGCAGCAGCAACCAGGCTGAAAGAAGCTTCAGCTGATCTGGTTTTAGGAAATGAACTTAATTTGGAAGTCCCACATGCTAAATTCCACCCAAACCCAGCATTTTTTAGTAAGTAGACTATCATCTTATGAAATACTCTATCTCCTTCTAATCTCTATCTAAAACACTGCAATTTACTTAACCATGCCACTCTATTACTGCTGCCTGATGATGGTGAAGACCACAGTTGCGTAAGTGTAGCATCAGAAATAGTGGCCCCTCATGTTGATTTACAAGTTAGTCCACTGGACAATCCTGAGTTAACATTTTCGTTGATGAGTCCTAAGCTCAGAAGGAAAATATCAACTAGGATATGCTGTTACCACCAAAATGAGTTAATAGAGAAGGGTCCCCTTCCTCTATTAGCTCTATTAGTCTAAGCTCTATAAGTCAGCTTAACCCTCGAAGATTTTTGCCCTCACCCAAGCTTGTCATATAGCTAAAGACAAATCAGTAAGTATTTAGATAGCTAGTAGATACGCTTTAGGAGTAGTACATGATTTTGGCATGATATGGAAACTCTAAGGGTTTCTCACTTCTAGTGGGACCACCATCAAAAATGGACTCCAATTAGATAAACTCCTAGACTGCTGTTATTGATTGAAGCTCATACCTCCAGAACTGAATCTGAATATCAAGGGAATGCTTAACAGATTGTTATGCTAAATCAACTAGCACTGAAACTGTTAGGATATGAAATCGGAATGAACTCCATAAGATTAATTGAAGCCAACTACCTTACAATGACATATTTAATAAACAATGCAAAGCACCTGATTTGGAAAAACAAAACTAGTATCTAAAAGGATATAAATTCAATATTAAGCGCAAACTTGCAGAGGGCCTAGATGGCTGCCTGGTCTTTCCTGAGTCTTTGAAGCTTCTATTGTCAAAAGCTCTGTACTCTACAACTCATCATGGAACAGAAAAATTCATCCAAATTGTGAAAAAGTACTTGTGGGATAACTGTTCCAAAATTGCTAGAATATACTTTTTTTTTTTTTTGAGATGGAGTCTCACTGTGTCACCCAGGGTGGAGTGCAGTGTTGTGATCGCAGCTCACTGCACCCTCCGCCTCCCTGGTTCAAGTGATTCTCCTTCCTCAGCCTCCCAAGTAGCTGGGACTACAGGTGTGTGCCACCATGCCCGGCTAATTTTTTTTATTTTTAGTAGAGATGGGGTTTCACCATGTTACCCAGGATGGTCTCAATCTCCTGACCTTGTGATCCACCTGCCTCGGCCTCCCAAAGTGCTGGGATTACAGGCGTGAGCCACTGCGCTGAGCCTGCTAGAATATTTTATAACCAGTGTTGGCTTGTCAAACCATAGTCCTGGAAAAACAAAAGATTCAGGTGATATATTGTATTTTCACCACCTAATGGACCATTTGAACAATTATAGATGGACTTCATTCAGTTGCCACCCTCAATGGGGGTCTCAGTATGTTCTTGTAATAGTTTCCATGTTTTCTGGTTGGGTAGAGGCCTTCCTGTGTAGGAAAGCTGATGCTGTGACAGTAGCTAAGAAAATATTAGAAAATGTGTTTCCTTTATGGAACATCCCTGGAAAAATCCCCAGCAATGGGGGAATTCATTTTATTAGGGAAGTTATAAAGCAGTTAAACAAGGTGTTATGGACACAGTGGCACCACCATTGTCCCAATCGCCCTCAGTCTTCTGAAAAGGTTGAAAGAACAAATGGCATATTAAAACTGAAATTGCAAAGTTAACTGAATCAGTTGGGTTGCCTTGGCCAAAGGTACTATCATTGGATTTAATGGCAATCAGATCCACTCTCACTTAAAAACATAAGTGGACCCCTTATGAAATAGTCACTAGAAGGCCTATGCCCCAGTAGTAAAACCTCACGCATCTTTCTGTCTCCTAAATTCTGATATGAGTAAGTACTGCAAGGCCATTATACCAAAGTGTACTTTCACCAGATAAAGGAAGATTTTCAACACCAGCAACTGAGGATAATCAAACCTTCCACAGTCTAGAACCTGCAGATTGTGTCTTCTGGAAATGACATCAGAGGAAGGCTCCTCTTGACAACTCTTTGGAAGGGACCATGCTGAGTTCTTCTCAACACCTACACTGCAGCGAAGCTTCAGGGCCTTGAAACTTGGGTCCACACCTCACAACTCAAAAGGACCTCTGCAGACTCCTGGAACTGTACACGTGCTGGAGACTTTAAGGTAAAGCTGTCTAAGGAAATATCTCTCCAGAGCCGATGGCATTCTAGCTGTGGACAGCTTTCCCAAGATCACAGATCAAGACTCCTGTATCATCATGAAAGCCTTACGTTTTTTCTTTTCTCCTCATTTCCTGTTGCCCTAATTCTTTCTTTTTCCCTACAGGAAAATCCGTGAGACCATAACCAGTGGATGGCTTTAGCTTGAGCGTATGCTCTAGCACAGAACCAGAGTTTGTGGGTTATTAGGTTTGTTGTTTATTGCCAAAAAAAATAAACAATTCCACTAATGCCAATGCCTCTCCGTGTTCCCAATGAGAGTCACCCCCAAATTCCAAGGGAAGGATGGAAAGCTATCCTTGATATCCTGAACACCATTGCTACTTGCTTCCCTGCACTCATTAAAAGCAACACTTTAACTTTTCCTTTTTTTTTTTTCTTTTTTTTTTGAGACAGTCTCACTCTGTTGCCAAGGTTGGAGTGCAGTGACCTGATCTTGGCTCACTGCAGCCTCTACCTCCCAGGTTCAAGGGATTCTCCTGCCTCAGACACCCAAGTAGCTGGGACTACAGGCATGCACCACCGCATCCAGCTGATTTTTGAATTTTTAGTAGAGACAGGGTTTCTCTACGTTGGCCAGGCTGGTCTCAAACCTCCTGGCCTCAAGTGATCTGCCAGCCTTGGTTTCCCAAAGTTCTGGGATTACAGGCATGAGCCACCACACCCTGCCTTAACTGTTTCAATTAATAACCTGATCATTACCAAAATATAGAAAACCAGTCCAAGTGATGCCTGCAAAAGATATATTGTGCTTTCAGGCATCATGCACTTAAGATACGGGAATTACCTATGTGAGTGCAAGTAATTGCTTGTATAATGTCACCAGATTAAATTCAACGGGGTCTCTTTTTACTAAGTGTTTTATAACCCTTGCAACATGCTGTAAGGGGGGCACAAAAAGGTCAGTTTCTCAATGGATTTTGTTCAGCAGCTATGCAGATTTATTAATGAACAAATGTAACTGACCCCTTCTCAAATGCAACTAGATGGCCCTGTTTTTCAACCACCAAGGGCCTATTTTGGGTCTGTAGATAATCTGCATATTTCATTCTGCCTCTTTGTTGGCTCAGATCTTGCTATTTGGTCTGGCTCACTCCTGCCTTTCGAATAGTTTCACATAAAAATTCTCCTAACAGCTCTTATGATTGGAGGCCAAAATAGTCAATAACTGAAATTAGTACTAGCTTTGAAATGGACAAAGATAAGCTAGTTTCCACTGAGGAAAGATTCCATTGGGGTTCCGGGCGGCTCACTCTTGGTGGTAGCGGGATACTAGTTGTATGGAATCTAAAGTTAATCCATATTTGGGGTCTTGGATTTTATAGCCAATCAGACATCCCCGTGTTTCAGACAGGTAGAAGCTACTCTCCAGAAGGTAGATGTGGCCTGGTGCAGTGGCTCATGCCTGTAATCCCAGCACTTTGGGAGGCCAAGGCAGGTGGATCGCCTGAGGTCAGGAGTTCGAGACCAGCCTGCCCACTGTGGTGAAACTCCGTCTCTACTAAGTACAAAAAATTAGCCAGGCATGGTGGCGTGTGCCTGTAGTCCCAGCTACTTGGGAGACTGAGGTAGGAGAATCGCTTGAACCCAGGATTCAGAGGTTGTAGTGACCTGAGATCACCCCACTGCACTCCAGCCTGGGTGACAGGGCGAGACCCTGTCCCAAAAATAAAAAAAAAAAAAAAAAAAAAAAACAAAACAAAAAAACAAAAGGTAGATGTTACAGTTAACGGAACATCATGCAGCTTCATATCTCCTTTTTACTCAAGCTGGGGTCTATGTTTGGTGTTGAACAAAATGGAATGCTGCACTTATCTGTCTCCTGATTTTGTTACTACAGAAAGCTTAATGTAGAGGTGGCTGATACTGCTGTTTCTTTAGACACTGACACCAAATACAGTAAAGAAGTCTCTCAAGAGGAAAACATGGTGTGTTTACAGCAGCAACTAACAGCTGGTTTGTAGACACCCTAAATGGTGGATGGTAAGCTTGGGTTTCCCAAAGGTTTCTAGTCTTTATATGTCTTCTAGTAGGTGTCCAGGTTTGTATGGCTTGTGTTACCAGAGTAACAATGAAAATGGCTATGTCTTTAAATCAGGCCACTTTACAGTGAACTATGGTCCTTAATTGCTATCACATTTCAAACAAGAACTATGACCAATTAAACTTTAATATTGTTGAACTGCCTATGTTGCCTGAACTTTGACTTGTTTAAGTTGGTTTCATTTATTTCATAAGAACTCTTGTTAAGGGGTGCACCTTGGTATTTTGATATTATTCTCTTGATAGTCATAATAATAGTTCCCTGGTGTGCTGCATCCTCTCAAGTCTTAAATGTTTTGTATGCAGCCATACATTGAGAACTGAATGGTCTCACTTCGACTAGGTCAGCAAGAACGTAAAGAATCATTCACCTAGTGTGAAGCTGTGACTTGTGAACTTCACAGTCACACCAATAAAGACTTGTGAACTGGCCGGGCATGATGGCTCATGCCTGTAATCCCAGCAATTTGAGAGGCCGAGGCAGGCGGATCATGAGGTCAGGAGATCAAGATCATCCTGGCTAAAACGGTGAAACCTCGTCTCTACTAAAAATATAAAAAAAATTAGCTAAGTATGGTGGTGGGTGCCTGTAGTCCCAGCTGCTTGGGAGGCTGAGGCAGGAGAATGGCGTGAACCCAGGAGGCGGAGCTTGCAGTAAGCTGAGATCGCGCCACTGTACTCCAGCCTGGGTGACAGAGCGAGACTTTGACTCAGAAAAAAAAAAAAAAAAAAGACTTGTGAATTCCATACTGAGACAGACAGTTCACAATAGTGAGAGAGTGGCATCAATGCCTAAAGTTTTGATCAATTTCTCTAAATTGAGAGTCTGACCAAAAGAGGGGAATTGATAAATGAAATTCAAATCTGGCCTGAGGAAGCCTTCATATTCCCATAGTTGAGTCCTTAAGGGTGAACCGTAACGTAACTAGTAGGTAGGCAGACTGAAAACCTAACTTAGGAGGATGCTTCTTTAGCAATAGCTGAGTCTCAGCCAATCCCATTGGCCATACGTCAACCACTCACAGGCAGCCGACTGTTTGAATCATGCTCAGATAAGGCAAACACCAAGCTGTAACCAGTCTGGCTGTTTCTGTACCTTACTTCCATTTTCTGTATGTAACTTTCTTTTTTCTGTCCACAAATTTGCTTTGACAACACAGCATCCCTAGTGTCTGTCTGTGTGTGCTGTGATTCTGAGGGCTGCCCAATTTGCAAATTATTTATTTTTCTTGATCAATTAAACTCTGTGAAATGTAATTTGTCTAATGGATTTCTTTTAACGGAACTTATAATTAAAATGGAAAGAGGGTGTAAATATTTATAAAACTTGCAGCCTGGCCATGTGGTAGACAAGGAGGAATCCAAGCAGCCTGCTGAGCAACTACTTGCTAGAGACATTAGCATGTCTAAAAGGGAGCCAAGTGTTAATATTCAAGACAGTGGGAAAAGGCCTCAGAGGCATTTCAGAAGGCCCCTCCTATCACAGGCCCACAGGCCTAGAGGACTGAATGGTTTCAGAGACCAGGCCCAGGGCACCATTGCCCTATGTCACCTCAGGATGCTACTTCCCACATCCCAGCTTCTCCAGCTCTAGCTTTGGCTCAAAGGGCCCCAGGTGCAGCTCAGACCACTGCTTTAGAGGGTATATGCCCTAAGCCTTGGGAGCTTCCATATGGTTTTTTTTTTTTTCTTTTTTTGAGACAGTCTTGCCCTGTCACCAGGCTGGAATGCAATGGTGCGATCTCGGCTCACTGCAACCTCTGCCTCCAGGGTTCAAGCGATTCTCCTGCCTCAGTATCCCAAGTATCTGGGATTGCAGGCATGCACCATCATGCCCAACTAATTTTGTATTTTTAGTAGAGATGGGGTTTCACAATGTTGGTCAGGCTGGTCTCCAACTCCTGACCTCAGGTGATCCACATGCGTCAGCCTCCCAAAGTACTGGCATTACAGGTGTGAGCCACTATGCCCAGCCTTCCATATGGTTTTAGGTCTGCAAGCTTGCAAAATGCAAGAGTGAAGGAGGCTTGGGAGGTTCCACCTAGATTTCAGAGGGTGTATCAAAAAGCCTGGTTGCCCAAGCAGAAGCCTGCCACAGGGGCAGAGACCCCACAGAGAGCCTGTACTAGGGCAGAGCCATGGGAAAACATAGGGTTGGAACCCCCATACAGAGTCCCCACTGGGACATTGCCCAGTGGAGCTGTGGAAATGGGGCCAACGCCCTCCAGACACCAGAAAGGCAGAGTCACCAGCAGCTTGCAACCTCAGCGTGGAAGACCCACAGGCATTCAATTCCAACCTGTGAGAGCAGCCATGTGGGCTGCACCCAGCAAAGCCATAGAGACAGGGCTGCTTAAGGCCTTGAAAGCCCACTCCTATCACCAGTATGGAGTTAAGGAAAATGATTTTGGAAGTTTCAGATTTAATGTTTGCCCTGTTGGGTTTCAGACTTGTGTGGGGCCTGTTGCCTCTTTCTTTTGGCCAATTTCTCCCTTTTGGAATGGGAATGCCTACCCAATACCTGTAACACAATTGTATCTTGGAAGTATGTAACTTGTTTTTGATATAACAGCCTCATAGGTAGAAGGAATTTGCCTTGAGGCTCAGATGAAACTATGGATTCTGGACTTTTGAGTTGATGCTGGAACAAGTTGAGACTTTGGGGAACTATTAGGAAGGGATGGTTGTATTTTGCAATGTGACATGACATGAGATTTGGGGTTAAGGGGCAGACTGATATAGTTTAGATGTTTGTTCTCTCCAAATAATATGTCGAAATATGACCCCTAATGTTAGTGGTGGGGCCTAGTGAGAGGTGTTTCGGTCATAGGGGTGGATTCCTCATGAATGGCTTGGTGCTCTGTCCGTGGTAATGAATGACTTCTAGCTCTGTTAGTTCACATGTAAGCTGGTTGTTTGAAAGCACCTAGCATCTCTCTTGCTTGCTGTCTCACCATGTGACACACCTGCTCCCCCTTCAGCTTCCACCATGAGTAAAAGATTCCTGAGGCCCTCACCAGAAGCAGATGCCTGCACTATGCTTTTTGTACAGCCTGCAAAACCATGAACGAAATAAACCTCTTTTCCTTATAAATTACCCAGTCTCAAGTATCCTGTTATGATCCCCTGGAAGAGTTATACTACTTCCAGGTCTAGCCCATGGTAAATCCTACACTCCCCTCAGAGGCCACCTTCTTCCCTCCGCAGAGACCCTAGAGTTAGAGTGGATTGATTGTGTCTCTGGCCCCAATTCTTCTCCCGAGGCTGCACTCCACCCTTTTGCTATGTGACTTTGCAGCCCTTCTCACTACAGAGGCAGGTTCCTCTCTCCTTGAGTTTGGGGAAGATGTGACACATGCAGGAGTTTGAAAACACATTTGTTTGCTTCTGCTTTTGTTTTTGCTCCTCTGCAATTTCTATGAAACCATGCCTGAGCTAGCCTGAGGGAAAACGAAAAAGCACAATTGACCTAGTCTTTCAGCCAATCCCACTGCATTTGTACAATGCAATCTGAGACCAGAGGAACTGCCCAGCCAAGCTCAGCCATAAGTGCTGACTTCAGACTCATGAACTAAGTAAATATTTGTTTCATTTTATGGTTGTTCTTATACAACATTATCCTGGCACTAGAGAAATGAAACAGATGGGAATCAAAAAGAATGAATGAAGCAGAAACCCAGAAGCTACCCCACAAGCAATCACATGGGACTCAGATGTGAATGGACAATAAGCTTTTATTGCATTGAAAGGTCATTGCAGTGAAAGGTTGGGGACTGCTTGCTGCTACAGCTGAATGGATTCTCTTCTGACCAATACACACAGAAAGAGATCACAGACTCCCTACCTTAGAAGAAGGGAGGCGGTAGATGAAATGAACTGTAGGAAGAGCCACTAGCCTGGCCCACACGCAGAAGAAGGACTGGCCCGTCTTCTTGAAGCCCATGCTCTGGTAGAGGGCCATGGCAGAGAGCTGGATGGTGCTGGTGTCCAGGACAACTTCACTGTAGCCCTGGTCCCGGGCAAACTGGAGGACAGTCCTGGCCAGGGCTTTTGCTATCCCCTGACGACGGTGCTCACTGTCTACAAAGAGATGAAACAGCTGCAACCGCTTCTCCCTCAAGGTGGGATCATCAACAGGCAGAGCTCCTACCATGCCCACCACCTTCTCTTCAGACTCAGCCACCCAGAAGCAGGAGCCACGCTCACTCAGGTAGGATTTGGTGATGTCAGACATGTCTGTGCGCAATGTCATGTCTACAAACTCCGTCCAGGGTTTTTTGGCAAGGAACCACAGGGCAGGGAGGAGGCTGAGGCTGAACACAAGGGCCAGAAGCCAGGAGCCAGAGACCAGGAGTAGGGCGAGGGGCCCCCCAAGTAAGAGTAGGAGGCTTCGAGGCAGCTTCAGCAATTGCCGGAAGGTGGCTGGGATGTGCTCGGCCATCCCCCGGGAGAGCAAGCCCACGACCCACTGGCGGTCGCTCTCCTGGTATTTGCGGATGTGATAAGGAGCCATGGACAGACTTCTGTGTCTGAAATCTCTAAGTCTGGGAGACAGAGCTAGGCCTCCCTACACACCTTTACGCCAGGCCTGGGGAAGAGAGAGAATATCATGTGAGTGCCTGCATGGCTCCCAGACTTGCAGGAACAGGGAGACCTGCTCAAGGGTGTGTCTTTCCGCTTTTGCCCATGAGGAAGCAGGCCTCTGCCACTGGGAGAAAGTAGAGTCAGAAAGACCTGCATTGGAATCTGGTTCCATCCCTTTCTAGCTGTGTGACCTTGGGCATGTCACTTAACCTCTCTGAGCCTCCATTTCTTCATCTATAGAACAGGGGAGAAGAAAACCTACCTTCTAGAGTTGTTGTGAAGATTGAATAAAATACCTTCTATAAAGCCCTGATAGATGAACTACCCACTGCTCTTCCCTCTGTTTCCTTTTTCTGGCTCTCTCAGCTTCTCTGTGCATTGAGGGGGCACCTACCTCAGGCAGGCCACACGTGCAACCCTTTCGTCCTTCTCTAGGGATCATACATCGTAGAAATCCTGTGTCCAACACAAGTTTCAGGAAACGCTCCCTCCAGCTTTATTGTGAGTTTTTAGGTTGCTGAGGTGGCATAAGAGCCAAGCACAAAAAACAGCCCAGCCTCTGGATCCCATGGAAGGTGCATGCTCAGAGCACTGTCCTTCCACCCAGTCCCCTCACCTGTCACCACAAGAGCCTTGAGTGTCCAGGGAGCTTCAGCTCTCAGCCGCTCACTGGCATCCAGGAGATACCGTCCTGGGCTTGCCCACCCCTTGAAAGCAGGCTGGCTGCCTCATTGGTTGGATCCTGAATGTTCAGTAATCATAAACCCTAGGGTCAAAGAGGTGGGCTGTAACACAGAAGGGAGCCCAGTGTGCATTCCCCTTTATAGTCAAAGGGAATGGCCTGGAGGGGGAGACTTAGGGTCTGGAACTGCCTGGGGTCCCTTGCCCTTCTGGAAGGCCTGCCACCTCTCTTGCCTGTTTATGCCCGGAGCTTCTCTCTGCCACCTGGCACACTTGGTACTCTCGGTCCCTGTCCACATATATGATCCACCCTGGTCCCTGTACACATATACGACGAGCCTGAGAACTGTGCCTTTCACCCTGCAATCAGTCACGATTGGCCAGAGGCTGAGTCCCCACGCTTGGCAACAAGGCCCTTCCCAGCTAGGCTTCTCCGTGCTGAGGTTTCCCTGGTCCACGAAGCATCGATTGTTGGCAGTTCCTTGCACTCACCTCACCAACCCCCACCTACACCCATTCATTGATTCAGTCAACAGTTGTGTGCCATGCACTTCCCGTGTCTGGGGGTCATTTCAGCCATTAGCAAGGTTGATATTCGGCTGACATGTGTGGCTGTGTGTGGCTGGTGTGTGTTCTGGCTGTTGGTCACAGGCTATGCCACACCTATTGTTAAATATTTTGCACTGCAAATGTTGGGGAGGCCCAAATTCATGCTCTTGTACCCAACATGGAGCTGATGCCAAACACTGACACATGGGTGCTTGGAGATAAAGTTTCATTCGATGTGGCGAAAGCAAGAAGGCAGGAGAGCAAGATCTCTCAAATTCAGTTCAACAAAGAAGCAGCAGCAGAATGCTTTTATGCAGCTAGAGAGTGAGGAAGGGGGAGTTCAGGGAGATTGAGAGGAAAAGTCTGTGTTTCCTCAGTCTCAGATAACACTTTGAGAAACCAGGCCTCTGGGTGTCAGCAGCTGGTCACAGTGTCCTTCAAGGCGTTCATTCATTCTGCAAACTTTTCCTGACCCTGAAGGAATGTCTTGCTGCTGGGGAAAGAAACAGTACATGAGCAGTTTATCATTATGTTGTGGGAACAAGGAATACTGGACCAAAAGCAAGTGGTTAACATGTGCAAGCCAGCAAGGGTCTGATCAGAATGTTCATTATTTCAGTCACTGAAACATGGTGTGGTGCTGAAATCTCAAGGGGCCCGATTACAAGGACGCAACATATACAAGATAGCAAAAGCAAAACCTAACAGAACACCAACTTACATGCTATTGAAGGGAAACTTCCCTTCCAAAGATTAGCTAACCTATTGATGATCAGCCACGCTGGGCCCGTCATCTAGGTTAGGTAGTTTGGACTCTATTCCAAGAGCAAGGGGAGGGCATTGATATACATGGAGGGGAGAAGGGGTGTGTGTGTGTGCGTGCGCATGTGTGTGTGTGCTTCACTCTGGCTGCAGGTGGACAATGGATCTGAGGAGGTAGGAATGGAAGCAGCTACCCCTCAAGGCTCGTGCTGCATCCAGGCAAGAGCAGGGCCCCCAGTACAGGGATGCAGGTGCTCACTGTACAAGAGCAGCTGGCCCAGAGGGGCTGGTAGGAGCTAAATTCGGGCCTAACATTGCCAAGCCATGAGACGTGGCACGAAGCTGAGACTGGCCAAAGGAAAAGGCAAACTTTTCTTATTTGCTCAAAGGCATTGCTTGCCTGCTAAACTCTGCATCCAGTGGGCTGCATGGCTTGAGGCTGTGCCTAGCTCTGTGTTCACAAAGAAGCCGCCCGGGCTAGCAGAGGCCCATGAGACAGCAGTGGCTTCACCAGAGGGAGGAAGTGAAGAAGGGGAGACATGAGCCACATGGAGGTGCATTTGGGGCAGAAACGGCAGGAGTTGGAATGGTTCACACAGGGATGAGGATGAGGAAGGGCTCAGAGACGACAGCCAGGCTTCCAGTAGGAACATTCAGGAAGACACTGGAGAGAGCCCAGATTTGGAAAAGTCAAAGCTTCCCCTAAAGGTGCTGCCCTGCAGCCTTCCTCAGCAGAGACCAGAAGCTGGGAGCCAGCAGCAGGGACCCAGGGCCAGCAGGTGGAGGCTGCTGAGATTCCAGATCTTTGGTACCCAATACCACCTCCAAGGAGAAGTCTAAGGAGCATCAATTTTGGGCAGTAAGTCCATGGCTCATCTGTAGAGTGTTCTCAGAACATTTCAGCGTCAAACAGGAGTTGGCCTAGGAATCACAAGAAGTGAGCAGCTGCTCCAAAACACCACTGAGTACTTCTAGTGTGAGTCTGACCAATATTCAGGGTCAGAAACCTGCCGGTCACATGGAGGGGGAGAGGTTTGTGCTCTGTCCCTGTGTGCTGTCTCTCCCTCCATGCTAACCCGTGGCTGTGGCTTCCTCAAAACACAGCGACCTCAGTTGACATTCAGGCGTCTCTTGCTCCCAGGATTTACTGTGACTTCTGCATTTGTGTCGCTTTCCTGATAGAAGACTGGACTTTCCTTGTGAGACCTGAAAGATTCATTTATTCATTCAACAAACAGTGGCCGAGGGCTTGTGGTGTGCCAGGCCTGGACTTGGCATGAAGGCACCAGATGTTGGAAGCGAGGCTGCCACCCAGGAGGACACACCTGATGGGGCTCTGGGAACAGGACGATGGTGGAGACATCACATCCAGAATAACTTTGTTAGGAGGATGAACTTGACAGTTAGTACTTAGTTCTTCTTGAAGAGGTCCTTCACATCCCTTGTGAGTTGGATTTCTAGGTATTTTATTCTCTTTGAAGCAATTGTGAATGGGAGTTCACTCATGATTTGGCTCTCTGTCTTTTATTGGTGTATAAGAATGCTTGTGATTTTTGCATGTTGATGAAAAACTTCTGGAAATAGATTGTGGTGACAGTTACACACCATTGTGAATATAATTAGTACCACTGAACTGTACGCATTAAAATGGTTAGTTGTATGTTATATATATTATGCCATAATAAAAAATAGGGGAAAATAAAGGAACGTGAGATTGTCTCAGGCTGGCAGACTTCCCCTGCATGTACGCACATCTTCACACATGCACACGTGTAAAACAAAAATGAAGCAAAAAAGAAATTCTAATTTAACCAGTAAGCAATATGTAAAAGGAAATCTGAATGTCGTTACAATTTTACCAGGTTCAGAACAAAATACCATCCTTCAAATTGAACAAATTACTTATTAGCTGAAGAAAGGTGAAAGGAAGTTTGGAATTAACAGTCTAGATTTTCTCACTTATGGGTCCAAGTCACTGATCTCTAAAATTATCTTAGATCATGCCCTCCCTCCTTCCTACTTTCTGGAAAACTATCAGTCACCTACCCTATGCTTGCCCAGAGAGTTCCCTATACAAATCACAAATCTGCATTTGCCATTCCCTGGAAGGCCCTACATTCCCAAGGGCTGGGCTTATCCACTGCCACTGCCCATGGCCCCAGTTCAGTCAAAGCGATCACTCCCTCTCTCTCTCTGTCATTCCTTTCTTTTCCTTTCACTCTCTCTCTACCTTCCTCTTCCCCACTTTGTTTCCTCTCTCTCTCTGTCTCTCTCTCCCCACCATCTCATCTCTCTCTCTCCCCCCACATTCTCTGTCTCTCTGTCTGTCTCCCTGTCTCTTTGTCTCTCTCGCTGTCACACACACACACACACACACACACACACACCCAGCAACATTCTACCTCTGCCAGAGTTCCAGGTAAATAGGTGTGGACTTTGACTTTCAGATTCCTCTGGCAAGTGTCAACATCAGTCCTGTTGCTCCCTGGCAGAGGAGGACTTGGAATCACCTTGGCCAAGAAGCTGTCTGGGGGTCACAGTGGCACCGCCCATCGGCCCCTTGGCTGGGGCTAGGTGAGGGCAGATTCAGCACAGCAGCAACTCTCCCCATAAAAAAAAATCCCTCAATGTCTTAGTTCTCTGACCCTTCTTATACTCCTTGTGAGTTTTAGAGCCACCTAAACTCTTCTTTTTTCCCAATACTTGGAGATAAAATTTACATAACATACAGTTAGCCATTTTCAAGTGTACAATTCCCTGCCATTTGGTGCATTCACAGTGTTTTGCAAGCAACACCCATATCAAGCCCTAAAACATTTTCATTACCCAGGAAGGAAACCTGTCGTCATGGAGCCATCACTCCTCACATCCCCTTCCCCTCAAACCCTGGCAACCCCAAACTGTCCTTGACAGCCTCCTTTGGCATTTCCTCATTTTTGTGTCAGATCTCACAGGAGAATTTCTTACCTATTATATCCAGTGCCTCAGTGTGAAGTTCCAGTTTAACTTCCTGTTACCTCGCCCACTATCTTGCCCCAATAATACCCTCCCCCAATTCACAAACACAGACACATTCCCTCCTACAGCTTTGGGCCTCCTATCTGAGTCCTTCAGGAAAGAAGAGCTTTTAACTCCCTTGGCAGTGAGTGTGGACTTGGTCCAAGGAAGATGAGCACCAGTCAGGGCAGCTGGCCCCTCCTCTCTCCCTGGCCATCAGCAAATCAGCACTGCCCATCAATGCCCAGGCAATGGGAGCATCGACCAGCAGAGGAAACACCTGAATTTCTCTGCCTCATGGGAGGGCGGCCACTGTGTTGCATTTAGGAAGAAGCTGTACAGGATTCATACTATTCTGCTAATGTTAATCTTGTGGGCATAATAAACGTCGTACTCACACTTATTTTTCGAGATCAGATAAGATTGGGTACGTTCAGGGTGGTACGGCCGTAGACCCCACACTTATTTTTAACACACTTCTAAGCAAGGCTGCTGCACTGGTTTGGGGATCACACTTTGAGTAGCAAAGGACTAAATTACAATAACTGCTGGGGGGAGAAAAAAAACAGCATGAACTGCTTCCTCCTGGCTCAGAAGCTAGGGAGTCACTGAACTAACAAGGGGATGGGGTGGGGATAAGAATGTTCCAGGCAAAAGGAACAGCATGGCCCAAGGTCTCAAGCAGAAAGAGAGCTTCAGGTATTGAAGAAGTAGCAGTAGCTCTGTGTGGCTGGGGAGTGGGCAGAAGATGGAACAGAAGAATGCCAAGTCCTATTCCTGGGTCTGAATTTCCAGGAGCAGAAGCCCTGTCCCCTCTAGAAGGTAGATATAGTCTGGATATTTGTCTTCCTCAAATCTCATTTTGAAATGTGACCCCCAATGTTGGAGGTTGGACCTAGTAGGAGGTGTTTAGGTCATAAGAAGTGGATCTCTCCTGAATGGTTTGGTGCCCTTCTCATGACTGAGTTGTTGCTCTATTAGTTCATGTGAGAGCTGGTTGTTTAAAAAAGCCTGGCATCTCTCTGGTTCCCTCTCTTGCCATGTGACACACCTGCTCCCCCTTCACCCTTCCCCATGAGTAAAAGCTTCCTGAGGCCCTCACCAGAGGCAGATGCCAGCAGTATGATTCTTGTACAGCCTGAAAAACTGGGAGTCAAATAAACCTCTTTTCATTATAAATTACCCAGTCTCAGATATTTCTTTATAGCAATGCAAAATAGACTATCACAGAAAGTTGGTACTGAGGAGTAGGGTGTTGCTATAAAGATATCTGAAAATGCGGAAGTGGCTTTGGAACTGGGTATGAGGCAGCAGCTGGAAGAGTCTGGAGGGCCCAGAAGACAGAAAGATTAAAAAAGGTTTGGACCTTCTTGGAGATTTGTTAAGTGGTTTTAACCAAATGTGGACAGAAATATGTATAGTAAAGGCCAGGCTGATGAGGTCTCAGATGGAAATGAGGAAGTTATGGGGAACTGGAGCAAAGTTCACCCTTGTTATGCCCTAGTAAAGAACTTGGCTGCATTGTATCTATGTCCTAGGGCTTTGTGGAAGGCTGAACTTAAGAGTAATGACTTAGGGTATCTGGTAGAAGAAATTTCTAAGCAGCAAAGCATTCAAGAAATGGCCTGGCTGCTTCTAATAGCCTGTGATCAGATATTGGAGCAAAGGACTGACTTAAAGTTGGAACTATTAAATCAAACTAAAATCTGGCCTGAGAAAGCCTCCTGACTCCCATACTTGAGTCCTTAAGGATGAACCATAACCTAACTTTGTAGGTAGGCCTACTGAAAACCTAACTTAGAAGGATGCTTCTGTAGCAATAGCTGAGCCTCAGCCAATCCCAGCAGCCATACTTCAGTGACTCACAAGCAGCCTATTGTTCAAACCATGTTCAAATAAGGCAAACACCATGCTGTAACCAATTTGGCTATTTCTGTACCTCACTTCAGTTTTCTGCATGTCACTTTCCTTTTTCTATTCATAAATTTTGTTCGACCACATAGCATCTCTGTTGTTGCTCTGAATCTGCTCTGATTCTAGGAAGTGCCTGATTTACGAATTGTCTTTTTTTTTCTTCTCAATTAAATTCCGTTAAATTTAGTTTGTCTAAGGTTTTTGTTTTAACAGATATGGTGTTGGAAGTGCAATTTGAAGTAAAACTCTGGTGACCTCCAGGAACACCAGGTGACCAGGCCAGTTGTGCTCACTGCTCTCTTGATTGTAACTGGAGGTTGTAGATGGGTTTTCTCTTGGATTCGGAGCTCCACTAATTTGTTTTCTAATTGGAGCTCTCCAAGTTTATTGGAGAAAAATTTAAGTAGACTGGGTTCAGGATCAAATTTGAATCAGTAATTAACTGGATTGGGTTCTGTTAGAGCCTCAGATCTCTGGTAAGCACTTTGGTTTTTTTTTGATAATGGGTTTGTCTCAATCCAAAGATTCTGGGACTCTACCTTCTGGGACTCCATCTAATTTTACATATAAAATTATAGGCCCAGAACGTGTACATTTTTACAAAAATAGATTAACCTTACTAGAGAAACGATGGCCACAATAGGGAAGTTTTAATTTGTATAAAATTGTTTATTTGCAAGGCATATTAGAAAAGGGAGGATCAAAAACCCCACAAAAACAGCGGGATGTAGTCTTTCATTGGTACATGGAAGCCTCTAAAAGACTAAACGAATGAAAAATTGCCTCCTTAAAAGATTCTTTGCAAAAGCAAATGAACAGCTTAAGTAACAGACTAAGGACATGATGAAACAGAACTGTACTCTGACTGAACTAACCCCAACTGATTCTTCTGTTTATTCCTCTCTACCTAGGTACTCTGAATCTACTAACCTTTTTCCTAAATTAAGCTTTCACTCTGAAGATGATGAAAAGAGGAATCAGATGTTCACCTCACAAAGGAAGACCTTCTGATTATCCAGGCCTGCCTGCTGTAACCACTTTCACTTCATGGTCTAAAACTGAGCTTAGAGCTATTGTAGAAGACTTCCCTGATCTAAGAGAAAATCCTCAAAAATTGACTGAGGAGTTCAGAATCCTCATAGGAGATTATGATCCAGCACTCCCTGACAAAGGTTCATACAACAGTTTATTCATATGATATGGAGGCCTGGTGAAGCTCAAAAATGGATGGCAGCAGCAGAATGGAACAAACCTGAGGAAGATATTAAAGACGCTGCCCCCACTGCCCCCCCCAAAACCTCTTCATGAGAAGGCCCAACAGGAGCTAGAAATATTGCTGCAAATCCCAGCCTGGGCAACATGGCAAAACCCTGTCTATACAAAAAATACAGAAAGTTAGCTGGGCATGATGGTGTGTCCGAAATTGGTGGGTTCTTGGTCTCACTGACTTCAAGAATGAAGCTGTGGACCCTCACAGTGAGTGTTACAGTTCTTAAAGGTGGCATGTCCAGAGTTTGTTCCTTCTGATGTTTGGATGTGTTGGGAGTTTCTTCCTTCTGGTTTGTTCGTGGTCTCATTGGCTCAGGAGTGAAGCTGCAGACCTTCACGGTGAGTGCTACAGCTCTTAAGGCGGTGCAAGCAGAGTCGTTCATTCCTCCTGGTGGATTCATCGTCTCCCTGATCTCAGGAGTGAGGCTGCAGACCTTCGCGGTGAGTGTTACAGCTTATAAAGGCAGTGTGGACCCAAAGAGTGAGCAGCAGCAAGATTTATTGCAAAGAGCAAAGAACAAAGCTTGCACACCTTGGAAGGGGACCCAAGAGGATTGCCACTGCTGGTTCAGGCAGCCTGCTTTTATTCTCTTATCTGGACCCACCCACATCCTGCTGATTGGTCCTTTTTACAGAGAGCCGATTGGTCTGTTTTACAGAGAGCTGATTGGTCCGTTTTGACAGGGTGCTGATTGGTGCGTTTACAAACCTTGAGCTAGACACAGAGTGCCAATTGGTGCATTCACAATCCCTTGGCTAGACATAAAGATTCTCCAAGTCCCCACCAGATTAGCTAGACACAGAGTGCTGATTGATGCATTTACAAACCTTGAGATAAACCCAGAGTGCCGACTGGTGCATTCACAATCCCTTAGCTAGACATAAAGATTCTCCAAATCCCCACCAGATTAGCTAGACACAGAGTGCCGATTGGTGCATCCCCAAACCCTGAGCTAGACACAGGGTGCTGATTGGTGCACTCACAATCCCTTAGCAGGACACAAAGTTTCTCCAAGTCCCCACTAGACTCGGGAGCCCAGCCGGCCTCACCCAGTGGATCTCACACTGGGGCTGCAGGTGGAGCTGCCCGCCAGTCCTGTGCAGTGTGCCCGCACTCCTCAGCCATTCGGTGGTAGATGGGACCGGGTGCCATGGAGCAGGGGGCAGCGCAAGTCAGGGAGGTTCAGGCTGCGCAGGAGCCCACAGCCCCGGGAGGCAGGGGGTGGGTGGGGGGAGAAGACTCAAGCATGGCGGGCTGCAGGTCCTGAGCCCTGCCCCGCGGGGAGGCAGCTAAGGCCTGGTGAGAAATAGAGTGCAGCACCGCTGGGCCAGCACTGCTGGGGGACCTGGCACACCCTCCGCAGCTGCTGGCCTGGGTGCTAAGCCCCTCACTGCCGGGGCTGGCAGGGCCAGCCAACCACTCCAAGTGCAGGGCCCGCCAAGCCCACGCCCACCCAGAACTCTAGCTGGCCCGCAAGCGCCCCGCACAGCCCCGGTTCCTGCCCGTGCCTCTCCCTCCACACCTCCCCACAAGCCGAGGGAGCCGGCTCCGGCCTCGGCCAGTGCAGAGATGGGCTCCCACGGTGCAGCAGTGGGCTGAAGGGCTCCTCAAGCATGGCCAGAATGGGCGCCGAGAGCGAGCGAGGGCTGCGAGGGCTGCCAGCACACTGTCACCACGCTGTCACCTCTCAATGGCACATGCCTGTAGACCCAGCTACTTATGAGGCTGAAGTGGGAGGCTCACCTGAGCCTGGGAGATTGAGGCTATGGAGAGCCATGACTGTGCCACTGCACTCCAGCCTGGGTAGCAGAGCAAGACCCCATCTCAAAAAAAAAAGGAAAAAATTTGCTGAAAATCTTTTAAATTCAAGTGCTAAAATTTTTCCGCAGAAGTTGATTGGTACATCATACAATCTTGTAAACCAAAGAAAGAATGTACCAGTGTCAGATTACAGAACTTGCTTAGAAATACTGTGAAACATTCTGGGCTCAAAGTACTAGCAAGGAGTATCTCCTGCAGGGACTGAAATGGTATTAACTACTCTATTTATAAATGGATTTCATCCTGAACTTAGAAATTTAATTAGAAAACATAAAATGGGAGGGGCACAAAAAGGTCCATTTCCCAGTGGATTTTGTTCAGGAGCTATGCAGATTCATTAATGAACAAATCTAACTGACCCCTGCTCAAATGCAACTATGTGGCCCTGTTCTTCAACTCCCAAGGGCCTATACTGGGTCTGTGGATAATCTGCATATTTCATTCTGCCTCCTCGTTGCCTCAGATCTTGCTGTTTAGTCTGGCTCACTTCTGCCTTTCAAATAGTTTCACCTAAAAATTCTCCTAACAGCTCTTATGATTGGAGGCCAAAAGAGTCAATAACTGAAATTAGCACTAGCTTTGAAATAGACAAAGATAAGCTAGTTTCCACTGAGGAAAGATTCCAGTGGGGTTCCTGGGGACTCACTCTTGGTGGTACTGGGATACTAGTTGTATGGAATCTAAAGCTAATCCATATTTGGGGTCTTGGATTTTATAGCCAATCAGACATCCCAGTGTTTCAGACAGGTAGAAGCTACTCTCCAAGAGGTAGAATATGGCCTGGTGCAGTGGCTGATGCCTGTAAACCCAGCACTTTGGGAGGCCGAGGCAGGTAGATCGCCTGAGGTCAGGAGTTCAAGACCAACCTGCCCACCATGGTGAAACCCCAACTCTACTAAGTACAAAAAATTAGCCTGAGCTAGCCTGTGGGAAAACGAAAAAGCACCATTGACCTAGTCTTTCAGCCAATCCCACTGCATTTGCACAATACAGTCTGAGACCAGAGGAACTGCCCAGCCAAGCTCAGCCAAAATTGCTGATTTCAGTCTCATGAGCTAAATAAATATTGATTTCATTTTATGGTTGTTCTTATGCAACACTATCCTGGCACTGGAAAATTGAAACAGATGGGACTCAAAAAGACTGAATGAAGCAGAAACCCAGAAGCTACCCCACAGGCAATCACCTGGGACTCATTGTTAAATATTTTGCACTGCAGATGTTAGGGAGGCCCAAATTCATGCTCTTGTACCCAAGGTGGAGCTGATGCCAAACACTGACACATGAGTGCTTGCAGATAAAGTTTTATTCGATTTGGCCAAAGCAAGAAGCCAGCAGAGCAAGATCTCTCAAATTCAGTTCAACAAAGAAGCAGCAGCAGAATGTTTTTATGCAGCTGCAGAGTGAGGAAGGGGCAGTTCAGGGAGATTGAGAGGAAAAGTCTGTGTTTCCTCAGTCTCAGATAACAGGTTGAGCAACCAGGCTTCTGGGTGTCAGCAGCTGGTCACAGTGCCCTTCAAGGCATTCATTTCTTCTGCAAACTTTTCCTGACCCTGAAGGAATGTCTTCCTGCTGGGGAAAGAAACAGTACATGAGGAGTTTATCATTATGTTGTGGGAACAAGGAATATTGGACCAAAAGCAAGTGGTTAAACATGTGCAAGCCAGCAAGGGTCTGATCAGAATGTTCATTATTTCAGTCACCGAAACATGGTGTGGTGCTGAAATCTCAAGGGGCCCGATTACAAGGACGCAACATATACAAGATAGGCAAAAGCAAAACCTAACAGAAAAAGCCCTTTTCCACACCAACTTACATGCTATTGAAGGGAAACTTCCCTTCCAAAGATTAGCTAACCTATTGATGATTAGCCATGCTGAGCCCGTCATCTAGGTTAGGTAGTTTGGACTCTATTCCAAGAGCAAGGGGAGGACATTGATATACATGGAGGGGGGAAGGGGTGTGTGTGTGTGCGCGCGCATGTGTGTGTGTGCTTCACTCTGGCTGCAGGTGGACAATGGATATGAGGATGTAGGAATGGAAGCAGCTACCCCTCAAGGCTCGTGCCGCATCCAGGCAAGAGCAGGGCCCCCAGTACAGGGATGCAGGTGCTCACTGTACAAGAGCAGCTGGCCCCGAGGGGCTGGTAGGAGCTAAATTCGGGCCTCCCATTGCCAAGCCATGAGACATGGCACGAAGCTGAGACTGGCCAAAGGAAAAGGCAAACTTTTCTTATTTGCTCAAAGGCATTGCTTGCCTGCTAAACTCTGCATCCAGTGGGCTGCATGGCTTGAGGCTGTGCCTAGCTGTGTTCACAAAGAAGCCGCCCGGGCTAGCAGAGGCCCATGAGACAGCAGTGGCTTCACCAGAGGGAGGAAGTGAAGAAGGGGAGACATGAGCCACATGGAGGTGCATTTGGGGCAGAAACGGCAGGAGTTGGAATGATTCACACAGGGATGAGGATGAGGAAGGGCTCAGAGACGACAGCCAGGCTTCCAGTAGGAACATTCAGGAAAACACTGGAGAGAGCCCAGATTTGGAAAAGTCAAAGCTTCCCCTAAAGGTGCTGCCCTGCAGCCTTTCTCAGCAGAGACCAGAAGCTGGGAGCCAGCAGCAGGGACCCAGGGCCAGTGGGTGGAGGCTGCTGAGATTCCGGATCTTTGGCACCCAATACCACCTCCAAGGAACAGTCTAACGAGCTTCAAGTCTGGGCAGTAAGTCCATGGCTCATCTGTAGAGTGTTCTCAGAACATTTCAGCATCAAGCAGGAGTTGGCCTAGGAATCACAAGAGGTGAGCACCTGCTCCAAATTACCAGAGTACTTCTAGTGTGAGTCTGACCAATATTCAGAGTCAGAAACCTGCCGGTCACATGGAGGGGGAGAGGTCTGTGCTCTGTCCCTGTGTGCTGTCTCTCCCTCCATGCTCACCCCTGGCTGTGGCTTCCTCAAAACACAGTGACCTCAGTTGACATTCAGGCGTCTCTTGCTCCCAGGATTTACTGTGACTTCTGCATTTTTGTAGCTTTCCTGATAAAAGCCTGGGCTTTCCTTGTCAGACCTGAAAGATTCATTTATTCATTCAACGAACAGTTCCCAAGGGCCTGAGGTGTGCCGGGCCTGGACTTGGCATGAAGGCACCAGATGTTGGAAGCGAGGCTGCCGCCCAGGAAGACACACCTGATGGGGCTCTGGGAACAGGACGATGGTGGAGACATCACATCCAGAATAACTTTGTTAGGAGGATGAACTTGACAGTTAGGACTTTTATGCTGCACTTGTTGAAAAGCCACCTAAAATTGTCATAAGTAAGAGAGGTGATCTAATGGCCCATGAAACTGCCAACTCCAGGAAGACAGACAGAGTGACCTGAAAGTAGGTTTGACCTGTTGGTTTTTCTGCCATTCTGTGCGTGGCGTCAGCTTCCTCCCAAGACTGACACTGCATAGGATGTTGGATGTTTGCCAGCCCAGTTGATGTTGTCTGCTTCCTTGCTCACCCACAGCAGAAAGGTGGGGGCTATGCCCCACATTCCAGGTGACAGAGAAGGTTTACACGGGGACTCAGTCACACTTTCTGGGGACTGTACATTTCACAGCAGAATCCAGGTTCTATCAAAGGACTCCTGGCCGAAGGATGCCAGCACCCCATAGATATGGAGAACCCCAGGGAGCTCAGGGGCTGAGGGGCTGAGGGGCTGAGTGACAGTGAGCACTGCCCACAGAGGGGGCGCCCTGCAGTCAGGAGGGGTGGGAAATGGGTGCAGATCGGCAGCCAACAGAGGCCCACCCAGGTGAGCACAGGTGGAGCTGCTGGTGAGATGAAGAGTGTGCTGGTTGAGAGTGGAGGGCTGGGGGCCGGTAGCCGGTTTGGGAAACCCAAGCTGAGCAAAGGGTGTGCTAAGGCCTGCGGTGGGGCCTGTTAACAAAAACACCAAACTGTTAGATGATCTAAAAGAGGTGTCTTCTGAGCCAATATGAGTGACCATGGTCTGGGGATCTCAAGAGGTCCTGAAAACGTATGCTGGGGCCGTCGTTTTCTACATTTGAGAGGACAGGAATTGAAGTAACATCATAAATCAATCCATGACAGGTGTACATTGACTCGGCCTAACAAGGTGGGATATCTTGAAGCAGCAAGGGGCCTTATAGATCACAGGTGCATTCAAAGATTTTCTGATTGGCAATTGGTTGAAAGAGTTCAGCTTTGTCTAAAGACGTGAAGTTGGTAAAAAGAAATGCTTCAGTTCAGAGAGAGGGTCTGCCTCTGCCACATGATGCTGTCCCAGAGTCAGGTAGGAAAGTCAGCCACAATATCCTGGGTCAATTTAAAACCCACTGAAGGAGACTCTGTGGTTTCTAGGGTGTGTGTTAATTCTTGCCTTGCAAGGCCTTAAGTCTTGTTCATAATCTGTAACTGATTGTCACAGAGTCCATTCTGAATAATCTAATGATGCCTATTTTAACATTCATGCCGGTCAAGCTATTCTCCTGCCTCAGCCTCCCAAGTAGCTGGGACTACAGGTGCACGCCGCCATGCCTGGCTAATTTTTGTATTTTTAGTAGATACAGGGTTTCTCCATGTTGGTTAGGCTGGTCTCGAACTCCTGACCTCGTGATCTGCCTGCCTCAGCCTCCTAAAGTGCTGGGATTACAGGCATGAGCCAGCACGCCAGGCCCAGAGTTTTCTAAATCAGACTTGGTGTAGCCAGTGAGCTTCTGTTGCCTGCTGTGACATGGATGCTATTGTTCCCACTAAAAACTCAGACCTCTGCCTCGGAAGGCAGGGCTCAGCTGCAGCCTCCTCAACTAAAACGTGAAGGGCTGCTACACGGGCACCACAGCGGCTCCTTAAACTTGCAATGGTTTGCAAATTTGTTGGCTCACTTTCTACATCAGATTTTCAAAGGTGTCTGTGATCCCAGAAGGTTGGGAACTATTAAATTTGATCATTTCTGAAATGTCTTCCAGTTTAAAAGTCCTCAGTTTCGGTTCATTTTCAATTCCGGAATAAAGGGATGAGTCTTGGAGCTTCTGGAAGCTGGCCTGGAACTGAGCACTTGCTGCAGACAATGCCTGAAGTGCAAACCCAAAGGCGTGTGGATCTGGGCTGCATGTGAAAACTTTCATATTCAGGTCTTACTTTGCGACAGTGAGGGGTGACCAGGGAAGCCTATATGAGGGGCGGGGGCAAACCAGCAGCCCAGCCTGGGGAGCTGCCTTAACCACATCTCACCGCACTTCCTCAGAGATAAGGTTTTCTTGAAAGGAATGCAGATTTATACAAAATACTAACAAGCTGAGATTTTAATTTTTTTAAGCAATAAGGAAAAACAGAAATTTTCACTCCAAAGACCCCATGTTAGGCTCGGCAGAACTAGTGGCACATCTCAGGAGTCATGGGGCAATGCTCTCAGAAACAATGTTCGGGAAAAAAAAAAAACAAAAAACAATGATGAGGCTTAATTCTTCTTGTTAAAGGAAGAGGTATCCTCTGTCCCTTAGAGCGTTTTCTTTGGAAAACTTGTCATTTTAAATCCTTCCTCTGCCCCTTTGAGGGGCATGCAAAGCTTTTTGACAGCTAAATAAGCCTCTTGCCAGCTTTGCAACCCAGGACTATGTTCGTGAAGGACCTGGGAGCCCAGTCTTTGAAACGCTATCATCAGAGCAGCCAGGACCCTATCTCCCAGTCTCCATGGGAGGGCGGGAACCTAACTTTTGCGCTGTGTGATAAATCTACCTCCTATCATAAAGATAAGGGTTGTTTTTCCTTTGTATGAAGTCAGATAGCAGACGCAGGTTGTCGAGTGAATTGAGGTTGAATCTCTGATGAACTCGGTGTGATCAAAAGTGCTGTGCAGTCCCCTGACCTGAGGACTAGGCATGGCTTCTCTTGAGAACGTGTGCAATGGTTTGGACCCACTGGCTAGATTAGCGGTGAGATTTCTTTCTGTCTTTGCAGCGTCTTAGCAGTTCATTGCCTGTGAGGCGCATCTCACTCTGGGTTAATGCTTTTTCAAGGATAAAAGTGTTTTTCTTTCTCTTCTTCCTCTGCAGAGAGGCTTGCTGGGGTGGGAGAAGATTTTATTTATAATTCCATTTCTCCACGACCAGAAGATGGGCTCTGGGGGTCAGCAGCTGGGAAGGAGTTTAGAACCCACGCCTAGGCCTTCCCCAAGGCTCATGCACTCAGTTCACTCAGTTCAGCAGTAGCAGAAACACTACCTGGAAGACCCCATACTGTCTGGAAAGACGAATTCATTTTCTTTCATTGCTGACACTCCTGGGTGACTGTGTGTGGCGGTTACCCATACCCTAGTCCCACCCTGTGCCCCCTCTCCACCTCAGGGGGCCCCAGGAGGCCTGGCCCTGCTAGTCCAGGGCACCCCCCACTGGGGGTGGGGGTGTCCCACCAGGGTGCCAGGTGTTGGTCAAGGTGAATGTGAACTAGGAGGAAGGAGATGGAGCCCTCTCCTGGGAACCGGACAGGGATGGGGTGGGGTGCCCAGGAAGCCATGGCTCTGGGCTGGGGCCACCAACCTGCCCAAGCAACTGGGACTGACTCCTTGAAGTTGCATTTCTGACTCCCCCTCCCACATGCAGGATCTTGGCCCACTGGAGGCCTAGAGGCAGTGGCAGGTTCACTGTGGGCAGAGGTGGGGGGGATAGGGTGCCCTGGGGAGCTGGGGGTTCCTGTGGAGCAGGGTTATGGGTCCCACCCTGGCCACCCCATCTGCCCAGGCTCCACATGTGCCCCCTGGTCCCCCTGGAAAGACCCTTCTCTGTCCCACTGGTGCACCCCTCCCCCAACTGGGCCTCCACCAAGAAGAAGGGCCCGAGTTCTGCCGAGGCGTCCCTCTCAGTGACCACCCACACCTGGAGCCATCAGTCAGGTCCCTGCACAGGAGCTGCCCCTGGGCCTGTGCTCCCCCGCCCCTGGCTGGCTGCACCTGGGCTCCAGATACGTGTCCCCCACCCAGACCCCACTGCTCGGTTAGGCCCTTCTTGCCACCCCTCAGCTCTTCTCCCTAGGGAACATCATCGCCAACTTCTCATATCCTGTCACTGTCCATCAGGAGAGCAGGGGCGGGGGACCCCGCTTGTGCATAACTGGCCTCAGGCAGCCGACCTGGGGCTCCACAGCTCTTGCTGCCGCTGGAAGTTGGGCCAAGGCTGGTGGCACACACAGGTGTGTTCCTGCTGTCAGGGGAACACCAGACAAGGCTGCTTCCCCTTGGGCTGATCTTTTGCCCTGGACTGCCCAGCCCCAGGTACTTTAGGCCAATCTGCTGATCAAGGCCATGAGTGCCTGATAACCAGCTGCTTCGCCTTGGGCTGATCTTTTGCCCCGGACCACTCAGCCCTAGGTACTTGAGGCCAATTTGCTGATCAACGCCATAAGTGCCTCATAACCAATCAGCAGAGTACCTTCCCTGCAGCCTCAAGGGTGACTAGGTTTCTACCACACCTTGATCCCAGGCCTTCCTCTCAGCCAGTCCTACCCAGAACACCCTATTTCACAATGCACTTCACCCCTAGCCTGCCTGGCCATTCCCTATCTCCATAGCTGGCTCCAAGTTTTCTTATCACCTCTAACCTGCTCTAAATGCTAAGGATATGCATCTGTTGTTGATTTGTATTTAGTAGGCTCTGCAAGCAGGGATCTCTGGCTCTTTGGTTCACTCACGTATGTTAAGTGCCCACAACAAGCCTGACAGGTAGTAGGTGCTCGGTAAGTGCGTATTGAGTGGGTGAACAACAGACAGGCAGTTTGGGTATTCTCAGTAGGGCAGGAATAGGGAAGAGTCACGTTTTATTGGGAAGCTAACAAAGCTTAGGCTTCAAAGTTCCTCTTTCCCCTGCACCAGCACCTTACAAAAAAAAAAACCTACTGTGGTTTTATAATTTTATATTTTGAAAACAGGCTCTGTAATATATTTACCTCAGGCTTCAAAAAACCTGGATCTTCCTTGAGGGCAGTGCTGCCTATTGGATGAGATACAGATTTTAGAGTCAGAGTTGGGTTCAAATCCTAGCTCTGCCTCCTGCAGGTGTCTTAACCTCTCTGACCCCCCTCTCCTAATTTGTACAAGGGGAATAATATCCCCACATGTGTAAGACTCAACAGGGTGGGAAGGGCACGTTTGTATCTAACCTGAATATTAATATATGCATTCCACAGTTTCCTTTGTATGTATCCATTATAACAATTTTAAAAACTGATGACAAGATCTGGTTTTCAAAACTTTATTCTTTGTGGAATAAAGTTCATGGTACAAATATCAACAGAGTCGAAGGCTTCTGTGATGGGTCAAGTGAGATGGGGCCTGGGAAGTGACTGATATTGACCACAGGGTGCAGCAACATGGGGATGACTGATGACCTTGACAGGAGCAGCGTTGGTTCAGTGGTCCCCAAAGACCTCCTGACAGGGGAAGGTTTCACAGGAGAGGAACTGGAGCTGAGTGCAGAGGACACCGTGGAGCAGTTTTGCCACAGAGTGAAACAGGGAGATGCCTGGCAGCTGCAGAGGAGGGTGCAGTCAAAAAGGTTCGTTACAGAACTACTGTTTGACTCAGCAATCCCATTACTAGGTATATATCCAGAGAAATACAAATCATTCTACCATAGAAATGCATGTGAATGTTCATTGTAGCAGTATTCACAATAGCAAAGACATGCAACCAACCTAAATGCCCATTAATAACAGACTGGATAAAGAAAAGGTGGTACATATACACCATGGAATACTATGCAGCCATTAAAAAGAACAAGATCATGTCTTTTGCAGGAACATGGATGGAGCTGGAGGCCCTTATCTTTACCAAACTAACACAGGAACAGAAAACCAGGCTGGGGCCCGGTACAGTGGCTCACGCTTGTAATCCCAGCACTTTGGGAGGCTGAGGTGGGCGGATCACGAGGTCAGGAGATGGAGACCACGGTGAAACCCCGTCTCTACTAAAAATACAAAAAATTAGCCGGGCGTGGTGGTGGGCGCCTGTAGTCCCGGCTACTCGGAGAGGCTGAGGCAGCAGAATGCCGTGAACCTGGGAGGCGGAGCTTGCAGTGAGCCGAGATTGCGCCACTGCACTCCAACCTGGGTGACAGAGCAAGACTCCGTCTCAAAAAAAAAGAAAGAAAACCAGGCTGGGTGCGGTGGCTCATGCCTATAATCCCACCACTTTGGGAAGTCAAAGCGGGTGGATCACCTGGGGTTGGGAGTTTGTGACCAGCCTGACCAACATGGAGAAACCCCGACTCTACTAAAAATACAAAAAAAATTAGCCAGGTTTGGTAGCACATGCCTGTAATCCCAGTTACTTTGGAGGCTGAGGCAGGAGAATCGCTTGAACCTGGGAGGCGGAAGTTGCCGTGAGCCGAGATCACGCCATTGCACTCCAGCCTGGGCAACAAAAGGGAAACTCTGCCTCAAAAAAAGGAAAAAAAAAAAATCAAACACCACGTGTTCTCACTCATAAGTGGGAGCTAAATGATGAGAACTTACGAACACAAAGAAGGAAACAACAGACACTGGGGCCTTCCTCAAGGTGGAGAGTGGGAGGAGGGAGAGGAGCAGAAAAATAATTTTTGGGTACTAGTCTTAGTACCTGGGTAATGAAATAATCTGTACCATAAACCCCCATGACATGAATTTACTTATATAACAAACCTGCACCTGTACCCCTGAACCTAAAATAAGAGTTAAAGTAAAATAAGGTTTTGCTTTCTGGTATGTAGGTGAAATAATTGTTTGCTGAAGAGATCCAGAGACAAGCCAAACAGTGATGGTATAACGGTGGGGATACCTTTGGGATGGTGCTCTTGATTGGTTGGGAGGGGCTGGCCTATATGAGACAGTCATGCAAAAGGGGCAGGCAGGAATGTGAACACGGACTGACAGTGTTGACTGACTGTTCATGTGCTGGGCTTGGCAGAAGTTCTCTCCATTGCCTCTTCTGTTGTGTTTTGGTTTTTAACAATGAAGTAGGAAGGGATATTATCAACTAAGAGTGAGGGTCAGAGGAGAGGCATTGTACCTTTGAGGGGGAGAGAAATGATAAGCAGTTGTCCAGTAGTTGCCTCTTCTGTTCAGTAAGGACAGAATCTGACAGGGTGGAGCTAGGAGAGAAGAAGAGAGCCAATGAGGAGCCAGTTCTGTGATGAAACTTACAGGCTTCCCAGGCTCAGTATCACCCTGCAGCATCTGAACCCCATCCTTATCTATAACCCAGCATTCTTCTATACGCCATAGAAAGCACCCCTTACACTCGGACACGCACAGGAAGGCAGTTGCTAATTGGAGGGAAGACTCACTCACTCTCTCCCCGGGCTCCACTCCAAAAGTGGCCAGTGCAGATCTCTCACCTCCATTACCTCCGAATGGTGCTGTCACTCACAGTAAGCCCAGAAGAGCACGCTGACCTCCACATGGAGCCACCTCATTTCCACTCCTCACTGCTGGCTGCTGGCTCCATGGACCCTCTAAAATCACCCCTGGTAAGATCATCAGGGGTCTCCTAACTGCCAAGTACCAGGAATGCTTTATAGTCCTCAAACGTGCTGAACGCTGAGGGAGTTCCTGCATTCTTAAAGCCACTTGTGGTACCTGGGTGCTATGGTCTGAATATGTCCCCCCAAAACTCCTATGTTGAAACCTCATCCCCAAGGTGATGGTATTCAGAGGTGGGGTCTTGGGAGGTGATTAGGTCGTGAGGATGAAGTCTTCACATATGGGATCAGTGCCCTTACAGAAAGGCCCAAGGGAGTTTGTTTGCCCCTTCTGTCATGTGAGGATACACAGAAGGTGCCATCTACGAGGAACAGGTCCTCACCAGACGTAAATCTACTGGCACTTTAATCTTGGATTCCCAGCCTCCAGAGCTGTGAGAAATCAATTTCTGTTTACAAGCTAAATGTAAAGTGTTTACCAGTTTATGGAAATTGTGTTACAGCAGCCCATATGGACTAACGCACTGGAGTCAGTCCAGAGCTTAGATGTAAGGGAAATAAGATCAGAGCAGAGATGTGCAAGAGACTGGCTCCTAGCAGAGCAACTAAGAGTCAGCCAAATAATGTCAACTGAGGAGGCTTCTGGGTACAGCAGCCACCCAGCTGCTTTAACGCATGGGTTAATTTCCTACCCCCTTCTCTCCTGGTCTGTCTTTCCCTCTTTGATGGTTCTTTTTCAGGCTTCCATTTTGAGTGTTCCTCAAATAGAAGCTTTCCTCAAAACAGAAAAGTTCATGTTTCCTTACTAATAATTAATAGGAAAAAAATGCCAAATGGATAGAATGGACTCTGGATAAGAATGGAGAATTTTTTAAAGAAGAAGCAAATATGGTATATGAATATATTTTAAAAGTGTACAAAAAAGAATATACAAAAAACTCACTGGAAATCAAATAAATAAAAATCAAAATACTATCTAGGTTTTACCTATCGTTATGGTAAAGAATTAAAAGAATGGTATGAGCTAATGTAGGACAAGCACAAAGAAATGTGCAGACACACATTTTTGATGGAACACTGAAATGAGAGATCCTTGCTGGTGAATCATTACACAGCATGTCAAAATCCTTTTTTAAAATCAAAACAGAGTCTCGCTCCATTGCTCAGGCCAGAGTGCAGTGGCACAGTCATAACTCACTGTAACCTCAAACTTACAGGTTCAAGTGATCCTCTGCCCTTGTCCTCTCAAGTAGCTGGGACTACAGGCACCTACCACCACATCTGGCTAATTAAAAAAAAGTTTTTTTTAGAGATGGGGGTCTTGCTATATTGCCCAGGCTGGTCCCTAATCCTTGGGCTCAAGCAGTCTTACCATCTCAGCCTCCCAAAGCACTGAGATTACAGAAGTGAGCCACCCTGCTCGACCTCCAAGTCCTTTGAAAAGACTTGATCCAAATTCAACTTCTAGGGTTAGAGCTCAAGAAAATAACTGGTCAAATGTGCAAAGATGTTTGTATAAGGATGTTTATCACTGTAAAGTTTATTGACATAGAAGCAACCTAAAGTGCAACAAGAGGGGACTGGCTGAATAAATCCTGCTCTAGTTCTGTAGCACAGTACCTCACAGCCATGACCAATGCTGATGAGGGTTTACTGACATGAAAAACATTGTCCAACTATAGCACCAAGCAAGAAAAGATTCTAAAACAATATGTTTGAATTTATTTTTGGAAAAATGGTATTGAAAAATGATATCCACAAACAAGCATGCAGAGAGAAAAGTCTGAGTGGTTCCACCAAATGTTGGTAGCCGTTACCTCTGAAAAGAGGAATTATGAGGGATTCTCTGCATAAAAGATAAACTCTGAAGGTCTTTGCACATTCTAGGCACTTGGCCCTGCTTTCAGACAGTGAAACTGAGGCTTGGGAATCTAAAGGGACTCAGGTGTGATTGTGAGCTCCTAAAGGTAAGACCCGTGTCCTGTTTTATTTTATTATTGCAATTAATCCTATTAATGTGTACAATTCAGTGGCATTTAGTACATTCACAATATTGTGCAACGACCACCCCTTTCTGGTTCCAAATCATTTTTATCACCGCAAAAGGAAAATCCTTATTTGTTAAGTGGTTACCCTTTATTTCCCTCTCTCCCCAATCCCTGGCAACCACTACTCTGCTTTCTGTCTCTATGGATTTATTTATTGTGGATATTTCATATAAATGGAACTGTACAATATCTGACCTTTTATGTGTGGCTTCTTTCAGTTAATGTTTTCAAAATTCATTCATGTTGCATCATGCATCAGTACTTCATTCCTTTTTAGGGCTCAATAATATTCCATGTATGTTTATACTGCACTTTGTTTATCCATTCATTCATTCATTGATGGACATTTAGTTTGTTTCTACGTTTTGGTTATTGTGAATGGTGCTGCTGTGAACACTCATGTACAAGCAGTTGTTTGAAAACCTATTATCAATTCTTTCGATGTATACCTAGGAGTGAAATTGCTGGTTCATATTTTAATCCTGTGTAGCATTTGGAGGAAATACCAAACTGTTTTCCAAAGTGTCAGCTGTAGTTTACTTTCCCACCAGCAGTGAGTCTTATTTTACTCCACTGCCTGCCTCAGCACTACTGCCTAGAACATAAAGGGAAGAAGCAATAGCTGTTTTTTACCAAGAACTTATGAGATGCCCGGTACTGTGAGAAAGATGGCTTCCTATGTTGTGCAATTTCATGTTCACAACAGCCTTGGAGCTGAGGTTGGTATTATTAACATCCCCGTTTGGCAAATGGGAAACTGAGGCTCAGAAACCTGAGGGTTCCTCTCCATGGCCCCATATGGGAAGTGAAAGCTCAAACCTAATGTAGCTCTGGCTCCAAAGCCTGCACTGTTTTACTTTTTCAGTACAGCATGCTGACCCTGCAGGCAGGGGTTTGACAAGTGTTTAGTGAGGCTGGAATTCGCATAAAGCCTCACAAGCCCAGAGAAGCAGCTCTGTCTGGAGGCACGTGAGATTCACCAGTAAGGCCCCATCACCCCCATCCTGTTGCCAGTGGCCAGGACATACTTGACCAAATTCCCATATGTGACTAAGGCTCTATTCTTTCTTCAAGATCCAGCTTAGTGCTACCTGCTCCGTCCGCTTCTGACCACCCAACCAGATGAATCTGGTCCCAGTCCCTCCAAATAGAGAATGACATTCCAGTCACTGTCAGATTCCACACAACAACGTTTCAGTCAGCCACAGAACATATAAATGACAGCAGTCCCATGAGATTATAATAGTATATAATAGTATATTTTTCCTACACCTTTTCTTTATGTAGATATTTTAGATACACAAATACCACTGTGTTAAAATGACCTACAGTATTCAGTAGAGTGACATGCTGTACAGGTTTGTAGCCTAGGAGCAATAGGCTGTACCTTATAGCCTAGATGCATAGTAGGCTGTACCATCTAGGTTTGAGTAAGCATATGCTGTGATATTCACACAACAATGAAATCACCTAACGATGCATTTCTTAATATACATCTATTAAATCATTTTTATTAATTAAATTAATTATATTCTTCCTGAATATTGATTTCCTTAATCTGTTGAGAGCTTCAAAGAGTATATTTTAAGTTAATTGAATATATCTTTTGTTAATTGAATGGTTTTTTATATATATATATATATATATATATATATATATATATTTTTTTTTTTTTTTTTTTTTTTTTTTTTTTTTTTTTTGAGAAGGAATCCGACTCTGTCACCCAGGTTGGAGGGCAGTGGCGCAATCTTGGCTTACTGCAACCTTTGCCTCCTGGGTTCAAACGAGTCTCCTGCCTCAGCCTCCCAAGTATCTTGGACTACAGGTGTGCACCACCACGCCCGGCTAATTTTTGTATTTTTAGTAGAGATGGGGGTTTCACCATGTTGGCCAGGATGGTCTCAAACTCCTGACCTCGAGCAGTCCACCCTCCTCGGCTTCCCAAAGTGCTGAGATTACGGGCCTGGTTATATATATTTTATTTTATGTCTGGCACATAAATATTAATGGCATGAATATTAATGACACTTCTTTCACTGTGAATCATACCATAAATCATATAAAGTAACTTTTGTTTTACATTTTGAGTATGTTTTGCCTTTGATTCTACTTCATCCAATACAGTTTTATTAAATTTGGATTTGCACCGTTGCTCTTTGTCCATCCTTTTACTTTTGGCTTTTCTGAGTCACTTCGTTCAAGTGGAAGTAGCAACTACTTGAATTTAACTTTTTTTCCACCCACCCAATTTGAACGTCTTTTTTTGAAGTGAATTCTACTTAAGTTCATCATTGTAACAAATATGTTTGGTTTAAATTTCATCATTTTCCCTTTTGTTTTTTTCCTCTTCTGGTAAACTTATTAAGTTAATATTTCTTAAACTAAATTCCATTTCAAACGGTGGGGAGGAGTAAAAAACACCTAACATAAAGTTTGCCATCTTAAGCATTCTTAAGTGTACAGGTCAGTAATGTTAATTACTGTATATTCACATTGTTGTGACACAGATCTCCAGAACATTTGAATATTGCAAACCTGAAACTCTATACCCATTGAATAACAACTTCCCTTGTCCTCCTCCCCCAGCTTCTGGTAACCACCATTCTACTTTCTGTCTCTGTGAATTTGTCGATACCAAGTTTGGAAGATAAGAAATATCTTTTAATTCCTGATTTTGTGTTATAAGAGAAATAAAATATCTACCCTTTAGTGACTGACTCATTTCACTTAGCATAAGATCCTTAAGATTCATCCATGTTGTAGCATGTGACAGGATTTCCTCCCTTTTTAAGTCAGGATAATTTTCCATGGGTTGTGTGTGCCACGTTTATGTATCCATTCCTCAGTGAATGGGCATCTGTGTTGCTTCCACCTTTTGCCTATTATGAGTTGTGCTGCTGTGAACATGGGTATGCTATTAGCTTTTTGAGTCCCTGCTTACTGTGCTCTTGGAGACATGCTCAGAAGAGGGATTGCCGAATCAAATGGTGTTTCTAAGTTTCACTTTTGGAGGAAGCTCAATACTGATTTCCAGAGCAGTTGTGCCATTTTACATTGCCACCAACAGCACACATGTGACCCATTTTCTCCACATCCTCACCAACACTTGTTATTTTCTTTTTTTTTTTATAATAGCCATCCTAGTGGGTGTGAGGTGATATTTCATTGTTGTTTTGATTTGCATTGCTCTGATGATAAGTGATACAGAGCATCTTTTCACATGCTTGTTGGCCATTTGTATATCAACTTTGGAGAAATGTCTATTCAATTCCCTTGCCCATTTTTGGTCAGCTTATTGATTTTGTTGTCGTTGTTGAATTCTAAGAGTTATTTGTGTATTCTGTATATTAACCCCTTATCAGACTCATTATTTGCAAATATTTTCTCTCATTCCATAGGTTGTCTTTTAGTCTGTTGATTGTGTCCCCTGATGCACAGGTTAAGCCTGGTGTGGTCCCATTTGTCTATTTTCACTTTTGTTGCCTGTGCGTTTGATGTGACGTCCAAGAAAACATTGCCACATTCAATGTCACAAAGCCTCTCCTCTGTTTTCTTCCAAGGCTTTTGTAGTTTTAGGCCTTACACATAGGTCTTTAATCCATTTTGAGTTTTTTTTTATATAAGACAAGAGTCCAACTTCATTCTTTTGCATGTGGATATCCAGGTTTCCAAGCATCATTTGTGAAAAAAATGTACTTTTCCCATTTAGTGTTCTTGGTACCCTTGTCAAAAATCATCTGGGCCAGGTGCAGTGGCTCATGCCTGTAATCCCAGCACTTTGGGAGGCCAAGGCAGGTGGATCACCTAAGGTCAGGAGTTGGAGACCAGCCTGGCCAACAAGGTGAAACCCTCGTCTCTCCTAAAAATACAAAAAATTAGCTAGGCATGGTGGTGCACCCCTGTAGTCCTAGATACTCAGGAGGCTGAGGCAGGAGAATCGCTTGAACCCGGGAGGCAGAGGTTGCAGTGAGCTGAGATTGCACCACTGAACTCCAGCCTGGGTGACAGAGCAAGACTCTGTCTCAAAAAAAAAAAAAAAAAAAAAATCATTTAACCATATATGCCAGAGTTTATTTCTGGGCACTTTATGATATTTCATTGGTCTATTCATCTGTCTTTATGCTACTATCACACTGTTTTGATTATTGCACCTTTGGTAATATGTTTGGGTTTTCAGTGGTTGTTTTTGTTTTTGTTTGTTTGGTTTTTTTTTTTGGCGGAGATGGGGTCTCACTATGTTGCCCAGGCTGGTATCAAACTCCTGGGCTCAAGTGATTCTCCAGTCTGGGTCTCCAGAAGTCCTGAGACTACACATCTGAGATGCTGTGCCCAGCCAGTAATATGTTTTAAAATCAGGAAGTGTGAGTCCTCCAACATTGTTGTTCTCTTTCAAAATTGTTTTGGCTATCCAGGCTATCTTATGATTTTTACTGATTTATTGCCATTTCCAATCTTTTTTTATTGCTATGTAATATATGTTTCTTTTTTTTTCCTTTCTTTTTTTTTTTTTTTTTTTTTTTTTTTTTGAGACGGTGTCTTGCTCTGTCGCCCAGGCTGGAGTGCAGTGGCACCATCTCGACTCACTGCAACCTCCACCTCCCAGATTCAAGTGATTCTCTTGCCTCAGCCTCCTGAGTAGCTGGGATTACAGGCGTGCACCACCACGCCCAGCTAATTTTTGTATTTTTGGTAGAGATGGGGTTTCACCATGTTGGTCAGGCTGGTCTCAAACTCCTGACCTCGTGATCTGCCTGCCTCAGCCTCCCAAAGTACTGGGATTACAGGCATGAGCCACTGTGCCCAGCCATAATACATGTTTCTTTGAGCTGTTTTTCTGATAACTTAGTAGCCATGTAATCTAATTAACTGATATGCTTCAACCACTTTCTCAATCTATCACTCTCAGACACGAAACAGTATCTATTGACTCTATCATATGAAAAATTAAGAAACTGATTGCACTTCTCCCCACCTGTGCCCCCACATACAGACATTCCCCCAACTAACCAATAATTGTTATATTTTGTGGATTTTGCATCGGCTCATCATAGTAGTATTGCTACATTGACTAGCTTTACTTATTTCTGGATTCTTGTAGGTTTTTAAGATTTCAAGTCTAGTTACTTTTCTAGGGTATGTCTCAATGTTGGTCAAGCTGTGTTTTTTTTTAATTGAGATAAAGTTCACATACCATACAATTCATTATTTTTAGTATATAATTCAGCATGTTTTTATATATTCAGAAAGTTATACATCTTTCACCCCTAATTCCTGAACATTTTTGTCTCCCCAAAAAGAAACCGTGTGCCCATTAGCAGTTACCTCCCATAATCCTTGTTCTTGCACCCCTGCCTCAGCCCTGGCAACCACTAATCTACTTTCCGTCTCTATGGATTTGCCTATTTGAGACATTCCACATAAATGGGATTGTAAAATATGTAGCTTTTTGTATCTAGCTTCTTTGACTTAACATGATATTTTTAAGGTTGTAGCATGTATCAATACTTAATTTTTTGGCTTGCAGAATGAAATCCGTTATGAGGATTTACAATGTTTTCTTTATATATTCATGAATTGGTGGATACTTGGGTTATTTGTACTTTTTCACTTTCACAAATAATGCTGTTATAAATTGTTATAAATTGTGTACAAGTTTTTGTGTTTACATAATTTTTTAGTTCCCTTGGATATACCTAGGAGTAGAATAGGTAGGTCATATGGTAACTCTCTGTTTAACCTTTTTTTTTTTTTTAGTACTTCTAGGGTACATGTGCACAATGTGCAGGTTTGTTACATAGGTATACATGTGCCATGTTGGTTTGCTACACCCATTAACTTATCCTTTACATTAGGTATTTCTCCTAATGCTATCCCTCCCCCATCCCACCACCCCCCTACAGGCCCCAGTATGTGATGTTCCCCACCCTGTGTCCAAGTGATCTCATTGTTTAGTTCTCACCTATGAGTGAGAACATGCGGTGTTTAGTTTTCTGTCCTTGTGATAGTTTGCTGAGAATGATGGTTTCCAGCTTCATCTGTGTCCCCGCAAAGGACATGAACTCATCCTTTTTTATGGCTGTATAGTATCCCATGGGGTATATATGCCACATTTTCTTAATCCAGTCTATCACTGATGGACATTTGGGTTGGTTCCAAGTCTTTGCTATTGTGAATAGTGCCACAATAAACATATGTGTGCATGTGTCTTTATAGTAGCATGATTTATAATCCTTTGGGTATATAACCAGTAATGGGATTGCTAGGTCCAATGGTAATTCTAGTTCTAGATCCTTGAGGAATCGCCACACTGTCTTCCACAATCGTTGAACTAATTTACACCCACCAACAGTGTAAAAGCGTTCCTATTTCTCCACATCCTCTCCAGCATCTGTTGTTTCCTGACTTTTTAATGATTGCCATTCTAACTGGCATGAGATGGTATCTCATTGTGGTTTTGATTTGCATTTCTCTGATGACAAGTGATGATGAGCATTTTTTCATGTGTCTGTTGGCTGCATAGATGTCGTCTTTTGAGAAGTGTCTGTTCATATCCTTTGCCTGCTTTTTGATGGGGTTGTCTGTTTTTTTCTTCTAAATTTGTTTGTGTTCTTTGTAGATTCTAGATATTAGCTCTTTGTCAGATGGGTAGATTGCAAAAATTTTCTCCCATTCTGTAGGTTGCCTGTTCACTCTGATGGTAGTTTCTTTTGCCATGCAGAAGATCTTTAGTTTAATTAGATCCCATTTGCCTATTTTGTTTTTTGTTGCCATTGCTTTTGGTGTTTTAGTCATGAAGTCTTTGCCCATGCCTATGTCTTGAATGGTATTGCCTAGGTTTTCTTCTAGGGTGTTTATGGTTTCTGGTCTAACATTTAAGTCTTCAATACATCTTGAATTAATTTTTGTATAAGGTGTAAGGAAGGGATCCAGTTTCAGCTTTCTGCATATGGCTAGCCAGTTTTCCCAGCACCATTTATTAAATAGGGAATCCTTTCCCCATTTCTTGTTTTTGTCAGGTTTGTCAAATTTCAGATGGTTGTAGATATGTGGTCTTATTTCTGAGGCCTCAGTTCTGTTCCATTGGTCTATATATCTGTTTTGGTACCAGTACCATGCTGTTTTGGTTACTGTAGACTTGTGGAATAGTTTGAAGTCAGGTAGCGTGATGCATCCAGCTTTGTTCTTTTGGCTTAGGATTGTCTTGGCAATGTGGGCTCCTTTTTGGTTCCATATGAACTTTAAAGTAGCTTTTCTCCAATTCTGTGAAGAAGGTCATTGGTAGCTTGATGGAGATGGCACTGAATCTATAAATTACTTTGGGCAGTATGGCCATTTTCACGATATTGATTCTTCCTATCCATGAGCATGGAATATTCTTCCATTTGTTTGTGTCCTCTTTTATTTCGTTGAGCGGTGGTTTGTAGTTCTCCTTGAAGAGGTCCTTCACATCCCTTGTAAGTTGGATTCCTAGGTATTTTATTCTCTTTGTAGCAATTGTGAATGGGAGTTCACTCACGATTTGGCTCTCTGTCTGTTAATGGTGTATAGGAATACTTGTGATTTTTGCACATTGATATTGTATCCTGAGACTTTGCTGAAGTTGCTTATCAGCTTAAGGAGATTTTGGGTTGAGACGATGGGGTTTTCTAGATATACAATCATGTCATCTGCAAACAGGGACAATTTGACTTCCTCATTTCCTAATTGAGTACCCTTTATTTCTTTCTCCTGCCTGATTGCCCTGGCCCGAACTTTCAACACTATGTTGAATAGGAGTGGTGAGTGAGGGCACCTCTGTCTTGTGCCAGCTTTCAAAGGGAATGCTTCCGGTTTTTGCCCATTCAGTATGATATTGGCTGTGGGTTTGTCATAAATAGCTCTTATTATTTTGAGATATGTTCCATCAATACCTAGTTTATTGAGAGTTTTTAGCATGAAGGCCTGTTGAATTTTGTCAAAGGCCTTTTCTGCATCTATTGAGATAATCATGTGGTTTTTGTCTTTGGTTCTGTTTATATGCTGGATTACGTTTATTGGTTTGCGTATGTTGAACCAGCCTTGCATCTCAGGGATGAAGCCCACTTGATCATAGTGGGCAAGCTTTTTGATGTGCTGCTGTATTCAGTTTGCCAGTAGTTTATTGAGGATTTTCGCATCGAGGTTCATCAGGGATATTGGTCTAAAATTCTCTTTTTTTGTTGTGTCTCTGCCAGGCTTTGGTATCAGGTTGATGTTGGCCTCATAAAATGAGTTAGGGAGGATTCCCTCTTTTTCTATTGATTGGAATAGTTTCAGAAGGAGTGGTACCAGTTCCTCTTTGTACCTCTGGCAGAATTCAGCTGTGAATCCATCTGGTCCTCGAGTTTTTTTGGTTGGTAGGCTATTATTGCTTCAATTTCAGAGCCTGTTATTGGTCTATTCAGGGATTCAACTTCTTCCTGGTTTAGTCTTGGAAGGATGTATGTGTCCAGGAATTTATCCATTTCTTCTAGATTTTCTAGTTTATTTGTGTAGAGGTGTTTATTGTATTCTCTGATGGTAGTTTGTATTTCTGTGGGATTGGTGGTGATATCCCCTTTATCATTTTTAGTGCGTCTATTTGATTCTTTTCTCTTTTCTTCTTTATTAGTTTTGCTAGTGTTCTATCAATTTTATTCATCTTCTCAAAAAATCAGCTCCTGGATTCATTGATTTTTTTGAAGGGTTTTTTGTGTCTCTATCTCTTTCAGTTCTGCTCTGATCTTAGTTATTTCTTGCCTTCTGCTAGCTTTTGAATTTTTTTGCTCTTGCTTCTCTAGTTCTTTTCATTGTGATGTTAGGCTGTCAATTTTAGATCTTTCTTGCTTTATCTTGTAGGCATTTAGTGCTATAAATTTCCCTCTACACACTGCTTTAAATGTGTCCCAGAGATTCTGGTATGTTGTGTCTTTGTTCTCATTGGTTTCAAAGAACATCTTTATTTCTGCCTTCATTTCATTATTTACCCAGTAGTCATTCAGGAGCAAGTTGTTCAGTTTCCATGTAGTTGTGCGGTTTTGAGTGAGTTTCTTAATCCTGAGTTCTAATTTGATTGCACTGTGGTCTGAGACAGTTTCTTGTGATTTCTGATCTTTTACATTTGCTGCGGAGGGCTTTACTTCCAATTATGTGGTCAATTTTAGAATAAGTGTGATGTGGTGCTGAGAAGAATATATATTCTGTTGATTTGGAGTGGAGAGTTCTGTAGATGTCTATTAGGCCTGCTTGTTGCAGAGCTGAGTTCAGGTCCTGGATATCCTTGTTAACCTTCTGTCTCATTGATCTGTCTAATATTGACAGTGGGGTGTTAAAATCTCCCATTATTATTATGTGGAAGTCTAAGTCTCTTTGTAGGTCTCTAAGGACTTGCTTTATGAATCTAGGTGCTCCTGTATTGGGTGCATATATATTTAGGATAGTTAGCACTTCTTGTTGAATTGATCCCTTTACCATTATGTAATGGCCTTCTTTGTCTCTTTTGATCTTTGTTGGTTTAAAGTCTGTTTTATTAGAGATGAGGATTGCAACTCCTGCTTTTTTATGCTTTCCATTTGCTTGGTAGATCTTCCTCCATCCCTTTATTTTGAGCCTATATGCGTCTTTGCGTGTGAGATGGGTCTCCTGAATACAGCACACCGATGGGTCTTGATTCTTATCCAATTTGCCAGTCTGTGTCTTTTAATTGGGACATTTAGCCCTTTTACATTTAAGATTTAAATTGTTATGTGTGAATTTGATCCTGTCATTATGATGTTCACTGGTTATTTTGCCTGTTAATTGATGCAGTTTCTTCCTAGCATCGATGAGTTTTACAATTTGGCGTGTTTTTGCAGCGGCTGGTACTGGTTGTTTCTTTCCAAGTTTAGTGCTTCCTTCAGGAGCTCTTGTAAGGCAGGCCTGGTGGTGACAAAATCTTTCAGCATTTGCTTGTTTGTAAAGGATTTTATTTCTCCTTCACTTATGAAGCTTAGTTTGGCTGGATATGAAATTCTGGGTTGAAAATTCTTTTCTTTAAGAATGTTAAATATTGGCTCCCACTCTCTTCTGGCTTGTAGGGTTTCTGCCGAGAGATCCACTGTTAGTCTGATGGGCTTCCCTTTGTGGGTAACTCAACCTTTCTCTTTGGCTGCCCTTAACATTTTTTCCTTCATTTCAACCTTGGTGAATCTGACAATTATGTGTCTTGGGGTTGCTCTTCTTGAGGAGTATCTTTGTGGTGTTCTCTGTATTTCCTGAATTTGAATGTGGGCCTGCCTTGCTAGGTTGGGGAAGTTCTCCTGGATAATATCCTGAAGAGTGTTTTCCAACTTGGTTCCATTCTCCCCATCGCTTTCAGGTACACCAATCAGACGTAGATTTGGTCTTATCACATAGTCCCGTATTTCTTGGAGGATTTGTTTGTTTCTTTTTACTCTTTTTTCTTTAACCTTGTCTTCTTGCTTTATTTCATTAATAAATAACCAATACGCTTTCTTCCAGTTGATCAAATCAGCTATTGAAGCTTGTGCATGTGTCACAAAGTTCTCGTGCCGTGATTTTCAGCTCCATCAGGTCATTTAAGGTCTTCTCTACACTATTCTACTTAGCCATTCGTCTAATCTTTTTTCAAGGTTTTTAGCTTCCTTGCAATGGGTTCGAACATCCTCCTTTAGCTCGGAGAAGTTTGTTATTACCGACCTTCTGAAGCGTACTTCTGTCAACTTGTCAAAGTCATTCTCCATCCAGCTTTGTTCCCTTGCTGGCAAGGAGCTGAAATCCTTAGGAGGAGAAGAGGCACTCTGATTTTTAGAGTTTTCAGCTTTTCTGCTCTGGTTTCTCCCCATCTTTGTGGTTTTATCTACCTTTGGTCTTTGATGTTGATGACCTACAGATGGGGTTTTTGGTGTACATGGCCTTTTTGTTGATGTTGATGCTATCCCTTTCTGTTTGTTAGTTTTCCTTCTAACAGTCAGGTCCCTCAGCTGCAGGTCTGTTGGAGTTTGCTGGAGGTCTACTCCAGACCCTGTTTGCCTGGGTATCACCAGCGGAGGCTGCAGAACAGCAAATATTGCTGCCAGATCCTTCCTCTGCAAGCTTTGCCCCAGAGGGGCAGCCACTTATATGAGGTGTCTATCAGCCCCTACTGGGAGGTATCTCCCAGTTAGGCTACATGGGGGTCAGGGACCCACATGAGGAGGCAGTCTGTCCATTCTCAGAGCTCAAACGCCATGCTGGGAGAATGACTGCTCTCTTCAGAGCTCAGTTGGAAATGCAGAAATCACCCATCTTCTGCGTTGATCACATTGGGAGCTGCAGACCACAGCCGTTCCTATTTGGCCATCTTGGAACGCCCCCATCTGTTTAACCTTTGAGTAACTCCCAAATTGTTTTCCAAAGTGGCTGCAACGTATTCTGTTTCCACCAGGATCATATTAGGGTTTCAATATTTCCACGTCCTCATCAATAATTGTTATTTTCTGACTTTTGATTATAGCCATCCTAATGAATGTGAAGTGTCATCTCATTGTGGTTTTGATTTGCATTTCTCTAATGACCAATAATGAGGAGCACCTTTTTAAGTGCCTGTTAGCCATTTGAATATCTTCTTTGGAGAAATTTCTATTCAGATCCTATGCTCATGTTTAAATTGGCTTATTTTTGTTCTTTTATTATTGGGTTCGACATGTTCTCCATATATTCTGAATAGCAGTCCCTTATTCACTATATTATTTGAAAACATGTCTCCAATTCTTTGGGATGCTTTTCACTTTCTTGATGGTATCATTTGCAGTACAAAATTTTTAGTTTTGACAAAATCCAATTTATCTAATTTTATCATTTGTGTTTTTCATGTTGGGTCTAAAACTATTGCCTAACCCAACATCACACACAAAAAAGTTTACTTCTTTGCTTTCTTCTAAGAGTATTATAATTTTAGCTCTTAAATTAGGGTATAGGATCATTTTTTAGCTAATTTTTGTATGTGATGTGAGGCAGCGGATACAGTTTCATTCTTTTGCGTATGGATATCCAGTTGACCTCACAACATTTGTTGCAGAGATTACTCTTTCTTCCATTAAATTGTCTGTGGTCCTTTGCCAAAAATTAATTGACCACAAATGTAAGAGTTTATTTCTAGTTTCTTAATTCTATTTCACTAATCCATATGTCTCTGCATATGCCACCACCACACTGTCTTATTGTTGTGTTCTTGTGGTAAATTTTGACTTGTGAGTCCTCCAACTTTGTTTTTCTTGTAAAAAATTGTTTTAGCTATTTATGGGTTCTATGAACTTTAGGATCAGCTTGCCAACCTCTGAAAAAAATAAAAGGTAGCTTGAATCTTGGTAGGGATGTTATTGAATCTATAGTTGGAATTGAGGAGTATTGACATGTTAACAATATTAAGACTTCCAATCAACGAACATGAGATATATTCCCATTTATTTAAGTCTTCTTTCATTTCTTTCAACAATGTTTATACTTTTTACTTCTTTCAGTTTGGCACATCTGTCATTAAATGTATTTCTATATATTTTCTTCTTTTTAATGTCATTGTAAATGAATTTGTTTTCCTAATTTCGTTTCTTGGCTGTTTACTGCTAGTGTATAGAAATACAACTGATTTTTCTTATATTGACTATAGATTGTACAAGCTTGCTGAACTTATCAGCTCTAACAATTTGTGTGTGTATGTGTGCCTTAGGATTTTCTATATAGAATACCATGTCATCTTAAAATAAAGATGGTTTTTCTTTTTTCTTTCTAATCTCATGCTATTTTTTTCTTTTTCTTTGCTGATTGCCTTTGTTTGAACCTCCAGAACTATGTCGAATAGAAGTGACAAGAATGGATGTCCTTGTCTTGTTCCTAATCTTAAAGGGGAAAGCTTGACAGTCATTAAGCATAATGTTAGGGGTGAGTTATTTGTAGATGTCCTTTAACAGGTTGAGGAAGTTCCCTTCTATTCCTGGTTTGTTGAGTGTTTTTACCATGAAAGGGTTTTTTATTTTGCCAGATACCTTTTCTATTTCTGTTGAGCTGATTGTATGTTTTTCCTTTGTTCTATCAATATGGTGCATTAAATTGATTAATTCATATGATGAACCAACCTTGCATTCCTAAGATAAATCCCACTTGGTTTTGATATGTAATCCCTTTTCTGTCTTCTTGGATTCAGTTAGCTAGTATTTTTGTAGTATTTTATATCTGTATTCACAAGGGATATTGGTCTGCAGTTCTCCTGTGATATCTTTGTCTGCCTTTGATATCAGGATAATATTGGCCTACATAGAAGGAATCAAGAAGTGATCTTTCTAGTTATGTTTTTTGTGTGAGATTGTGAATAATTGGTGTTACCTCTTCTTTAAATATTTGGCAGAATTTATCAGTGAAACTTGGTCCAAGCTTTTCTTTTGGAGAAGTTTTCTAATTATTAACTCAGTCTTTTCTCATTATAAGCCTACTGAGAGTTTTTATTTCTTCTTAAATCGATTTTGATCATTTCTTTATCTAGAAATTTGTCTACTTCATCTAGGTTGTCTAATATCTTGTATATGATTGTTCATAGTATCCCCTCATCCATTCTTAATTTTAGTGATTTGAGTCTTCAGTTTTTCCATGGTGAGTCTAGTTGAAGATTTCAGTTTTTGTTGATGTTTTCAAAGACCAAACTTTTGGTTTCTTTAATTTTCTCTTGCATTTTCCTAATCTCTGTTTTATTTATTTCCATTCTAACATTTAGCAATTTCCTCCTTCTACCTGTTTGAGGTTTAATTACATAGAACTTTAGTTATGTAGAGCTTATCTTTTCCTAATTCCTTTTTTAAATAATTTCAATTTTTATTATAGATTAAAGGGCACATGTGCAGATTTATTACATGGGTATATTGCTTGACACTGAGGTTTGGGGTACAAATAATCCTATCACCCAGGTGGTGAGCATAGTATCCAATAGGTGGTTTTTCAGCCCATTCTCTCTGCCTTTCCTCCTATCTAGAAGTCCTCACCTTCTATTATTCTCATCTTTATGTCTATGTATATTCAATGTTTAGCTCCCACTTGTAAGTGAAAACATACAGTATTTGGTTTTCTGTTCTTGCATTAATTGGCTTAGAATAGTGGCTTCCAGCTCCATCCATCCTGCTGCAAAGGGCATGATTTTATTTTATTTTATTTTATTTTTATGGCTGCACAGTATTTCATACTGTATATGTACCACATTTTCTTTATCCATCCACTATTGGTGGCCACCTAGGTTGATTTCACGTCTTTGCTATTGTGAATAGTGCAGGAATGAGCATGTGAGTACATGAGTTTTTTTGATAGAATGAATTATTTTCCTTTGAATATATACCCAGTAGTGGGATTGCTGGGTTGAAGAGTAGTTCTTTTCAGTTCTTTAAGAAATCTCCCAACTGCTTTATACAGTGGCTGAATCAGTTTGCATTCCTACCAACAGTGTATAAGCATTCCCTTTTCTCTGCAGCCTTGACTGCATCTGTCATTTTATGACTTTTTAATAATCAGAATTCTGACTGGTGTGAGATGTTATTTCATTGTGGTTTTGATTTGCATTTCTCTGATGAATAGTGATGTTGAGCATTTTTTCATGTTTGTCAGCTGCATGTACATCTTGTTTTGAGAAGTGTCTTTTCCTGTCTTTTGCTCTCCCCCACCTTTTTTTTTTTTGGGAAAGAGTCTCACTCTGTCACCTAACCGGGAATGCAGTGGCACGATCTTGGCTCACTGCAACCTCCGCCTCCCAGGTTCAAGCAATTCTCATGCCTCAGCCTCCTGAGTAGCTGGGATTACAGGCATGCAACACCATACCTGGCTAATTTTTTTACGTTTAGTAGAGATGGGGTTTCTCCATATTGGCCAGGCTGGTCTTGAACTCCTGGCTTCAAGTGATCTTCCCACCTTGGCCTCCCCAAGTGCTGAGATTACAGGTGTGAGCCACCATGCCCAGCTCCTTTGCCCTTTTTTACAAATGGAATTATTTGATTTTTGCTTTTTTAATTTTTACATTTCCTTACAGATTCTGGACATTAGATCTTTTTTGGATGCATCCTAATATTTTCTCCCATTCTGTGAGTTGTCTCTTGATTGATCATTTATTTTGCTGTGCAGAAGCTCTTTAGTTAGGTACCAATCATCAATTTTTTATTTTTGTTACAATTGCTGTTCAGGACTTAGCCATAAATTATTTTACAAAGCCAATATTGAGAAGGGTATTTCCTAGGTTTTCTGCTAGGATTTTTATACTTTGAGGTCCTCCATTTAAACCTCTAATGTACCTTGATTTTTTTTAATATAGTGAGAGGTAAGGGTCCAGTTTCTTCTGCATATGGATAGCCAGTTATCCCAGCACCATTTATTGAATACAGAGTTCTTTCTTCATTGCTTATTTTTGCCAATTTTTTGAAGGTCAGAAGGTTGTAGGTGTGCAGGTTTATTTCTGAGTTCTCTACTCTGTTCCATTGGTCTATTTGTCTGTTTTTGTAGCAGTACCATGCTGTTTTGATTACTGTAGCCTTATAGTATAGTTTGAAGTTGGGTAATGTTTGGCTTTGTTCTTTTCGCTTAGGATTGCTTTGACTATTTGGGTTCTTGTTTGGTTCCAAATGAATTTTAGAATACATTTTTCTAATTCTGTGAAAAATGATATTGCTATTTTGATAGGGATAGCATTGAATCTGTAAATTGTTTTGGGAAGTATGACCATTTTAACAATAATATTGATTCTTCTCATCCATAAGCATGGAAGTTTTTTCCATTTATTTGTCATCTCTGATTTCATTCAGCAATGTTTTATAGTTCTCCTTGTAGAGATCTTTCACCTCCTTGATTAGGTATTTCAGTTTTTGTGGTTATTGTAAATGGGATTGTGTTCTTCATTTGGTTCTCAGCTACAACGTTATTGATATAGAGAAATGATACTGATTTTGTATCCTGAAACTTTACTGAATTTGTTCATCAGTTCCAGGAGGCTTTTGGTGGAGTCTTTAGGGTATTCTGTGTAACTCATATCATCAGCAAAAAGAAATCGTTTGACATCTTGTTTTCCTATTTGGATGCCTTTCACTTCTTTCTCTTCCATAATTGCTCTGGCTCAGAATTCCAGTACTAGAAGTGGTGAGAATGGGCATCCTTGTCTTGTTCCAGTTCTCAAGGGGAATACTTCCAACTTTTGCCTAATCAGTATGATGTTGACTCTATGTTAGTCATAGATAGCTCTTATTATTTTGAGGTGTGTTCCTTCAGTGCCTTGTCTGTTAAGGGTTTTTATCATGAAGGGGTGTTGGATTTCATGGAAGATGTTTTGTGCATCTACTGAGGTGATCATATGGTTTTTAAATTCTGTTTATGTGGTGAATCACATTTATTCATTTGCATATGTGGAATCAACCTTCCATCCCAGGAATAAACTATACTTGATGCTTGATGGTGGTGAACGAACTTTTTTGATGTGCTCCTGGATTCAGTTTGCTAGTATTTTGTTGAGAATTTTTGTATCTATGTTCTTCAGCGATATTGGCCTGAAGTTTTCTTTTTTCATTGTGTCTCTGCCAAATTTTGATATCAAGATGATGCTAGCCTTGTATAAGGAGTTAGGGAAAAGCCCCTTCTCCTCGGTTTTTTGGGATAGTTTCAGTAGGATTTATATAAGTTCTTTGTATGTCTGGTAGAATTCAGCTGTGACTCCATCTGATCCAGGGCTCTTTTTAGTTGGTATTTTTTTTTTTAATTACTGATTCCATTCCTTGGTCTGTTATTGTTATTGGTCTGTTGAAGTTTTCACTTTCTTCCTGATTCAATCTTGGTAGGTTGTGTGTTTCCAGAAATTTAACCATTTTCTCTAAATTTTCTTATATGTGTGCATAGAGGCATTCATAATAGTCTTCGAGGATCTTTTGTATTTTTGTGGGATCTGTTGTAATGTCATCTTTGTCATTTCTGATTGTGCTTATTTGTATCTTCTACTTTTTTTCTTTGTTAATCTAGCTAGTGATCCATCAATCTTGTTTATTCTTTCAAAAAAGCAACTCTTCATTTCATTGATCTTTTGAGATGGACTTTGGGTCTCAATTTCATTCAGCTTATCTCTGAGTTTAGTTATTTCTTTTCTTCTACTAGCTTTGAAGTTGAATTGTTTTTTTTTTTTTTTTTTTTTTTTTTTTTTTTTTTTTTTGTCTAGCTCCTCTAGGTGCAATGTTAGATGGTTAATTTGAGATCTTTCTAACCTCTTGATGAAGGCAGTTAGCACTATAAACTTTCCTCGTAACACCACTTTAGCTGTAGCCCAAGGGTTTTGGTAATTTGTGTCTCTATTTTCATTAATTTCAAATAATTTTTAAATTTCTGCCTTAATTTCATTGCTCACCCAAGAGTGATTCAGAAGCAAGTGCTTTAATTCCCATGTTTTTGTGTTATTTTGAGAGATCACCTTGGTGTTGAGTTCTGTTTTTATCGCACTGTGGTCCAAGAGTATGCTTGATATGTTTCTTTTTTAAAAATTTATTGAGAGCTTTATGGGCAAGCATGTGGTCCACCTTATAATATATTCTGTGTGTGGATAAGAAGATTATATATTCTGTGGTTGTTGGGTGGATTATTCTGTAGATATTTACTAGCTCCAATTGGTTAAGTGTCTAGTTTAAGGCCAGAATTTCATTGTTAGTTTTCCACCATGTGGGTGCCTCCCAGGGGAACACAGAGCTGTGCCACTAACAGAATTCAGAGAGAGTTGGGTCCAGTATGCTTGGAGCCCCAAATGGTGTGCCCCACACAGCTAGGAGGAGCAGGAGTGGGTGGAGTCACCTGCTTTACCGTCCGAGTGCTTCCCAGGGAAAGACAGGGCTCTGCCCACCTAAAGAGTTCAGGCAAAAATGGGTCTGCTGTGTAGGAAGCCCCACCAAGTATGCACCTCCCGGCTATGAGCAGCAGGGGTAGCTTGAGTCGCTCACTCCACCATCTGGGTGCTTCGTAGGAGAGAATGGGGCTCCACCCATCCGCAGAGTTTAGACAGAAGTGGGGTCACTGTGCTAGAAGCTGGCATCAAGCATTGTCTTGTGAGGGGGAGTTGAGCAATCTTACCACCCCCAGGCACCACAACTGCAGCTTGTATTAGGGGTATGGCAGATGGCACCAGGCTGCTCTGGGGTCCAAGGCCTATGGAGGTCCCTTGTGAACTTGAGTGTTGCCTCTGTAAACACTCTGGGCAGGCAGCTCTCTATATCAGTCTATATGCCTGGGGGTCAGGAGGAATCTCCCATCCCAGGATTGCACAGGTTCCCGCAGGAAGTGTAGATCCCCCATGGGCTCTCACTCACTATGGATACCATTTAGTTGCCCATAGTAATGTGGTTGAATTCTCTTTAATTGCCTTATACATGTTTATAAGTTGCTGTTTGAATCCCCTTGCCAGGACATGACTGGTAATTGTGTGTGGTTTGTATTAATTTTGTTCCTTGGAGCTTGGGGAAGCCAGAGAGGAAGTAGATGATTCTAGGACTCTGTACAACCTCCTGAAGTGGCAATTTTCTCTGTGATTGTTTTAAAACTCACAAACTGATGGCTGCTTTACCAATTGCAGGCTAAGGGAAATACCTAGTTCTATGGGACGTGCCCTTGAGGTTTTTTTTTTTTTTTTTTTTTGAGACGGAGTCTTGCTCTGTCGCCCAGGCTGGAGTGCAGTGGCGCCCTCTCGGCTCACTGCAAGCTCCGCCTCCCGGGTTCACGCCATTCTCCTGCCTCAGCCTCTCCGAGTAGCTGGGACTACAGGCGCCCGCCACCACGCCCGGCTAATTTTTTGTATTTTTAGTAGAGACGGGGTTTCACCGTGGTCTCGATCTCCTGACCTCGTGATCCGCCCGCCTCGGCCTCCCAAAGTGCTGGGATTACAAGCGTGAGCCACCGCGCCCGGCCGCCCTTGAGGTTTTGCTTTTGTGCTTCTTTAAGGTGGCTGTTGGCTGCTTTGGTGGCTTCCTAGTGTACGGTAATATTGCTGGGCCTGATTTTTTTTTCTAGCAAATCTTTATAATGCAGCTAAGCTATTTAGATCTAAGAGATAATTTTCCAGACACTTTTCTGATTTCTTTCTGGCTAGAAGGGGTATATGATTAATCTTCATTTAAGCTAGGGCAGAAATGCTTTTTTCTTTTTTAAACAGAGTTGCATGTCTCTAGTTGAGAAGTGTATCTCTTTCTCCTGGGCTACATATTACCTCAATCACCTTTTCTATCAAAAGTGGGCTATCCGTAGGGTATTTTGAATGCAGTGACTCACCTTTCACCCTCTGTATGTATGATCCTTTGTGGAGAAAGAGCTGTGTATTAGCTCTAAATTTGTGATATGAGGTGAGCCCCTTCTCTGGATCCTGAAGGTTCTTGTCATGTTTTGTTTGTTTGTATATTTCAGTTATGGAAGAGGAGATTCATTACACCTGTCTATTTCCTAAAATCCATCATCTGTTTTCTCAGTGTTTCTCTCTCTCCTATTTCCTCAGCTTCTCTGTTTCTATAGGCTGCTTCCTCTTCACTGGAACCATGCTTTATTCGTTCCTCACATGGACTGGGGAGGACAAGTGTGACAGGATGGCTTCTGTTGATGTTTCTACCACCTTACATCTTTCTCTTTATTACCAAATATGTAACCTTTTATTAAGTATAAAGGTAAAAGGATAGTTAAATATAAAGAGTTCAGACAACATAGAAAATAAAAAGACCTTGAAATTCATCCATAATTCTCCCCATCCTGAAACAGTCCCGATTAACATTTTATAAATAATCTTCCAGTTTTATATTTTATGATTCACATACCTTGTTTTATTTTTAAAAATGGAATTATACCAAGTGATTTGAAACTCTAATTTCCAACTTTTGTTTTGGAACTGTTCATTTAATATATAATAGACATCTTTCTGTGTTAAATACAGATTTATGTATTTTTAATTGCTTTATGAGTTCCATTGTATACTTATACTGTTTAATTAGTTCCCTAATAACAGATATTTAAATCATTTAAAATATTTCTTTATCATTATCTACAGATTGATGAATAGTCTTTTTCTATCTTTATGAATTCTTCTATTTCCTTGAGGTATATTTTTGAACATGAAATTTCTGGATTAGCTAGTATGCACATTAAAAATTTTTAATCCTTGCAGCAAAATTGTCCTCTTGAGAGGTCTAATCAATTATTTGCTCATCCTGATCCATAGTTGCCAATAGCATTGTGTGACTCTTGTTCACAGTTGCCAGTCTAACAGACTAGGAATATGGTATCTATTCCAATTCACATTTCTTTAATGACATCCACTGAGCTTTTATTTTTTGTTGTATGTTTTTGACCATTTATATTTCTTCTTATTTGAATTGTCTTGTCTTTGACCTAGATTTCCTTAAATGTGTTAATGCCTTTTTTCCTGAGCTTGTTTACCCAGGACATTTTTACCTTGTTGTACATTTGAGGGTTCAGGAGTCATTGTAAGGGAATAACTGCAGCTTCCTGCTCATCCCTCCTCCTTATTTGACTCCATCTTTCTGTGTGTCTCCCTGCCCCGTGCTGTCTCCCTGCAGTCTCTGCAGTCCAGGCCCTCTTCTCTCTCTATGATCTCTTTGCCAGTCTAACAGACTGATCTCTGTTCTGTCTGCCTCTGCTCACCCACATGCGCATTTGTGCCCTGCATGCCCCACCCTCATTCTCTCTGGTTCCCACTGTGTCTGTTTTATGCCTCCATTCTTGTTCTGATTACTCTTTCCTCCCTACCCATATCTCTTATGTTACTGCTATGTTTGTCTCTGTGCTTTCTCTGTGTGTTTTCTCTCTTTTTTCTATCCCCTCCCCTTTCCGCATCTCTTTTCCTCTGTGTCTGGTTGTCTTCTGGTGGGGGAGAAGAGACAGTTTACTATTGTCAGTACAAAAAGTGAAGACAAAAGGTCAAGTTCAACAGTTTTTCTTTACGAAGAAAAAGCTGAAGATAGTGAATGATTTCTCTGCATTTTTGACCTCTCCTTATTTATATTTGCTCATGTTTCCAGCAAGTGGGCAAATAAATGACACAAGCAAACTACCAAACAGAGAGACCTCCATGAGAAAAGTAATTGAGAGCTTTATTAATGTTTACTTAAATGTTTATCAATGTTTCTTACATTTTTTATAAAACAGTTTGGGCTGGGCACGGTGGCTCACGCCTGTAATCCCAACACTTTGGGTGGCCGAGGCAGGCAGATCATCTGAGGTTGGGAGTTTGAGACCAGCCTGACCAACATGGAGAAACCCCATGTCTACTAAAAATACAAAATTAGCCAGGCGTAGTGGCGCATGCCTGTAATCTCAGCTGCTCGGGAGGCTGAGGCAGGGGAATCGCTTGAACCCGGTAGGCAGATGTTGTGGTGAGCCAAGATCGTGCTATTGCACTCCAGCCTGGGCAACAAGAGGGAAACTCCGTCTCAAAAACAAAAAACAAAAAACAAACCACAGTTGATATCATCAGTCTTTACAATCATGCCCATACATGAAGATAAATTATAGTCAAAAGCCATATCTTAGAATCCAAAGGGTAAATTTCATCATACGTTAAGAGAAGAAAGGAGTGATATAAAGCTATACATACATATGATAATCCCAAATATATATACATATATTTATATATGTGTATATAGATATGTATACATATGACAAGAATAAAATATATGTGTATATATGACTGGCACAAAATACAACATAAACAGATTAAAAGTATGGATTATGAGTTTTTCCTTTATAATCTCCTAAATTTTAATTTTTTTACAAGAAGCATGCATATTCTAATAAGAAATCATAAAAGTTATTTTGCTTGACATTAATAAGAGAGTGAGGTAAGCCAGACTGATCAAACATGAAATGACAGTTATGAGTTGGGAAGGTGAATTCTCAAACTTCTCATGTATTTCTATTTTCTGTCTAAAAGACCCTTTCAGACCTCCAATCTAGTCATAATGAATTCTAGAAGCATAGTGAAATAATAGGATTAGAGAGTATTATATGCAGTTTCTATGCCAAGATAAAGTGGAATTTTGTTTTAACCTCAGGTGCCAAGGGTTGAGTGAAATGTACTCCTCAGTTCATGACTTCTCTTTTCAAATTTTATTGCCATATCCCATCCTCATTTCTGTCTCCCCATAGGCAACCATCTTATTATGTAAATATCTTCCAATTTACATGAATTTGTAAAAAGTATATAATTTGTAAGTATGAATGAACTATCAACGCATATAAAAGGTATAGCATTATTTTTCATGTTTCCTAAGTTTTGCATTGTCAAGATCTAGCTACATTGCTATAAGTACATCTAACTCAGGTTTCTAATCATTGCATAATGCTCCCTGGAGTACATCTACCCATTTAGCCATGAACTTTCCTGTGGTAGGCACCCAGGTTGCTGCCAGCCTCCCAGAACCACAGAACATGGCAGTGCTTGTCTTTGTCCATGTCCCCTTATGCACCTGTGTTCGTATATAAAGGCAGAAAGGGGCTGTAGTTTGCCTGAGTAGAGACAGCTAAGAAAGAGAAGATCTTAGACTGGCTTAGGTCTTTGGACTCCAGACATAGAGCTTTTTCTCCTGCATTAAAGTTGCTGCCATTCCTCCTGCCTGATGTGCAGACCTTTAGAATTACCCCTACTCAATATCCTCTTGCTAGATTTAGCCCATCATTCCTGTTATTATTTGGGAAACTGACAGCCATTCAGGCACTCCCACATGCACCTTGTACGGAAATTATCCCGCTTTCCATATCTCCATGACATTGATGTGTAAAATCCTAAGAAGGAATAGCCCAAGCCAAACCCAGGGACTGGCACACAGCAGGTGCTTAGCAAATATTTGTTGTCAAATGCAAGATGTACCCCTCAGTAAAGGCATCTCTCTATGTTGAAATTATATTTGGGTAAGGTTGGTTCAACCAGTTATGGTTCTATCAACTTGTATTATCAAACCCATGTAGCCCTCAAAGATGCCATGAAATGTTTTCTCATTTTATTCCAATCTAGGTGTACTCTACTACACATTCTTTTTTTGGTCACTCAGTGACCATATCTACTAGGGAAAACAAGACTAATCAGGCAGGGCTTACTCTGCCTGCCTTACTGAGCCCAGCTGAAATGTGCAAATCTTTTCTTCGACCTCCAGTTCCTTGAAAATTATCAAATTGGTGGTCCAGCCTAAATTTAATGGGTCATCAGTATTAAACTCACCAATTTGCAATACCAACCTTTCTGTAAATGAAAGCATGTCCTGTCTTTTTTTTTTTTTTTTTTTTTTGACGGAGTCTCGTTCTGTCGCCCAGGCTGGAATGCAGTGGCGTGGTCTTGGCTCATTGCAAGCTCTGCCTCCCAGGTTCATGCCATTCTCCTGCCTCAGCCTCCCAAGTAGCTGGGACTACAGGAGCCTACCATCACTTCCAGCTAATTTTTTGTATTTTTAGTAGAGACGGGGTTTCACCATGTTAGCCAGGATGGTCTTGATCTCCTGACCTCGTGATCCACCCGTCTCGGCCTCCCAAAGTGCTGGGATTACAGGCGTAAGCCACTGCGCCCGGCCTTGTCTTCTAATGTCTAACATAGCTCCTCTTCTCCAGGATTCTGTTGGAAGTTTCCTGAAGGCCCTGGAATATAGTTTATCTAGTTCAAGGGATCAGATGCTCTCAGTTTCCTGTCCTCACTTGGGCTTTAGTTCACCTCCACCAGACCTAAGTAGAAAATTCCCTAGTATTTATTCAAAATATAGATGCCCAGACTTCTCCCCTAGAGATTCCAATTCATTATTCTGGGTTAGCCATCCTTACCCTCTGCCAGAGATATTTATAACGTGCAAGTTTATGAAATACTATTTTATACTATAGTGTTTGTTCAACCATATATTGTTCATCTTTTTATCACCAACAGTCAGTCCAGTATCAGCTGCAATCCCTGAAACTGCCTTCATTGCTCTACTTGCTCTGAACATAATTAAAAGGCCTTTGGGACTCTTCAATATTTTTTGCAATACTCCACTCATTCAGGACTTCTCAGGAGCCTTGCAGGTCTTTGGTGTCTGTCCTACTTTATGTGTCTGAGTCTGCTCTTTGCTGGAGAGCACTCGGCAGCTCATCACTTTCTTTAGCTATTCCCAGCCCTCTTTATCTCACATCAAAATTATATGAAGATGTCAATTCAGAATTTCATTCTGAAGAGGCACCAGACTAATGTTTGCCTAACATCCCCATCAGAGTTGTTCCAAGCCCCGTGAATACAGCCAGGATTTTTTGTCTTATCATCTTGCAAGAGCTCAGGTCCTATCCAACTACAATTACAGATACATGGCAGCATGTGCACATTGTCTCAGGCTTCCCCCAACTACATCTGAACAGTTTGAATTGGATTAAAAAGGGCTCCTGGAGACTTGTAGCTTGCTTATCCTGTGGGAAACTGACATTGGTTGCAGTAATGATATCAAGGTTTCTTTTCTTTTTCCAGGTAGGAAACCACGTGATTTGCTCTATTTCATCATCTACCAGTAGTTTCTTGTGCTCAAAGTCTGCACTTTGCAACCAGCACAAATTAAATAAGAGCATACATGCAAAACAATTACTTAAATTCAAACTTTTCCATTGAAATACAAATGGCTCTTAAATATGTAAGATATGCAACCTCTCTCAAATGAAGATTAAAACTATATTCAACTGCCTTTTTTCACCAATCAGATTAGCAAAAATTCAAATTTGATGGCAAGAGTGTAGGGAAATAGAGTCCCTTGTATATTCTTGTGGAAGTAGAAGTTGGTTCATTGTGAAAGGTAATTTAACAATTCCTATCTAAATTACTTTCCCCCAGAATTTTATTTTTATTTTTGAAACAGGGTCTCACTCTGTCACTAAGGCTGGAGTGCAGTGGCATGACCTTGGCTCACTGCAACCTCCGTCTCCCAGGCTCAAGTGATCCTCCCACCTCAGCCTCCCAAGTAGCTAGGAGTACAGGCATGTGCCACCACCCAGCTAATTTTTGTATTTTTTGGTAGAGACGAGGTTTCACCATATTGCACAGGCTAGTCTCGAACTCCTGAGCTCAAGTGATCTGCCTGCCTCAGCCTCCCAAAGTGCTGGGATTACAGGTGTGAGCCACTGCACCCAGCTCACCCAGCATTTTTACTTTTGGAATTTATGATATACTGTGCACATGTGGAATTTAACCTACAGATACTTGCATATGTGCAAAATAGTGTACAAAATTAACCATTGAAGCATTGTTTGTTATAGCAGAAAATTAAAACAGCTTATTTGTCCATCAATAGACAAACTGTTAAATAAATTACTGTATATCCAGATAATGAAATCCTACATAGAATGAGGAAGGTCTGTCTATACCAGTATGGAAAGATCTCCAAGACACATAATTAAAAAAAAAAAAAAAATCAAAGTCAGGAAACAACAGGTGCTGGAGAGGATGTGGAGAAATAGGAACACTTTTACACTGTTGGTGGGACTGTAAACTAGTTCAACCATTGTGGAAGTCAGTGTGGCGATTCCTCAGGGATCTAGAACTAGAAATACCATTTGACCCAGCCATCCCATTACTGGGTATATACCCAAAGGACTATAAATCATGCTGCTATAAAGTCACATGCACACGTATGTTTATTGCGGCACTATTCACAATAGCGAAGGCTTGGAACCAACCCAAATGTCCAACAACGATAGACTGGATTAAGAAAATGTGGCACATATACACCATGGAATACTATACAGCCATAAAAAATGATGAGTTCATGTCCTTTGTAGGGACATGGATGAAACTGGAAACCATCATTCTCAGTAAACTATCGCAAGGACAAAAAACCAAACACCGCATGTTCTCACTCATAGGTGGGAATTGAACAATGAGAACACATGGATACAGGAAGGGGAACATCACACTCCAGGGACTGTTGTGGGGTGGGGGGAGCGGGGAGGGATAGCATTAGGAGATACACCTAATGCTAAATGATGAGTTAATGAGTGCAGCACACCAACATGGCACATGGATACATATGTAACAAACCTGTACATTGTGCACATATACCCTAAAACTTAAAGTACAATTTAAAAAAAAAAGAAAAAAAATCAAAGTGCACAGCAGTGTGTATCATACTACAACTTGCATTTTTTTTAACAAATAAAGGAGGGAAAAGAATTGCTTGAATGTAAAACAATTATCTGGAATCCTGTGGGGTTGTGAACAGAGTGAATGGAGAACAAGAGTGGAAAGGAAGCTTTTCCAATGATGCCTTTCTACACACTTTAAATTTTATCAAACACAAGTAAACCTCCCTTTTGATTGCCTTCTCCTCTTGGGTCCTGCCTTTACTTCTGTCCACCACTTCCTTACCGGGGTGACTGCCGGCAGGACTTGGGGTTTGTCTTTCTCACTTGGCATCTGAATCGAAATCCTTTACCCTTTGAGCCCATATTAGTTCTTCTTTCCCGCTAATGTCTAAACTGACCTAGAAATAAAAAACTTTTCTTCCTCCCTCTCCCCCTCCTTCCTTCTCTTTCTCTCCTTCTCCTCCCATCCCTCACCCCACACAAAGGCATTCTGTGTGTGAAACATTAAAGAGGGTTCCCTTCCTTCCTTGAATAAACCTGCCCACTCAGGCTCAAGGCTGCTCCCAGAGATGTCCTCGGGTAACTTGGAGACTGTGAACGATGCCAAAAAACACAATATCAGGATAACTTCCCAGACTCCAAGTTCCAGTGAGGCTAAACTAGAAGAGGACAGTGATGTGACTGCTTCTTGGTCAGAAGAAAAACTTGAAGTGAAAGTGCTCTTTGTTTCCTGGGGACAAAAGTTAAAAAGGAACAAGGAAAATTCCCGTGAAGGTGTTTCTCCTTCCAGATTTTGTGGCAGAGAAACTAGTGAATTTCAAGTTCCTTGTGTTAAATAAGTTTAGCCTACGGCCTCCTTACATATTTTAAGTTCACCCTAAAGGGTTCTCTGTACTCCACAAACTGTAACCTAAACGGGCTTGTAAATGGACTATAGCCTACTCTTTGCCACTCACCATGTTTTGACCAATCAAAGGTGGCCCAGTGTTCAAACCATGTTCAAATAAGGCAAATGTCGAGCTGGAACCAATCTGGCTGTTTCTGTGGCTTACTTCCACTTTCCATACACTGCTTATCATTTTGTGTCCATAAATCATCTTCCACCACATGGGTGCACTGGAGTCTCTGAGCCTATTCTGGCTCAGGAGGCCGCCTGATTCACGAATCATTTTTTGCTCAAAGTGTTTTAAATTTAATTCAGCTAAAGTTTTTCTTTTAACACCTACAATGCTAAGATGCTTTGTTTCCAAGTGACACTGTGTGGACTCACCTATCCCCAGCCACCACCTTGTCAGATTTTCAAAGTATCCAGTACTGCAGTCACACAGTCATCCCTGCAGTGAAACCAGACTCAAGGGCACCCTGTGGCTGCTGACAGCTGAGACCCCTGAGAGCCTGTATCATATGCATGTCCTTGATGAAAGCTGGGTGGGGCTGTAAAAAAAGTGAAAAATCTGTTTTCCTTGTAAAAACTATTTCCTGTAGGGGTTTCCTGGTTTGTTCCTGTGGAAAATATGGAGTCTAGATCGAAGAAGGAAAACGTGCCCAAGACTTGTGGCCCTGGCGTCTCCTGGTTTGAACCAATAACCAAGACTAGGCCCTGGAGGGAACCTCTACAGGAGGAGAACTAGCAGGGGCAGCACCTGGACGATTGGGGCTCCCTGGCAGGCCCAGGCAGAGAGGATGGCAGAGATCCACTGAAGCCGTTTGTGAGAACAACCCTGCAGGTGCGGTGACGTTGACTTAACTTTAGCCCTACGTGTAGGGAGAAGAAGGGCAAGGCGCAGAGAAGCTGGCTCTGTCACTTGGCGAGCTGAGGTGTAGGCCTGAGACCCTCTTTTCAAGCACCTCCGCAGTTCACCTGCTTTCAAGCACGAGGGCTGGGTTTCTCATCATCCATCAAAGGCTGCCTTACTCTTAACCATAGATGGTGCATCACCGTCAGGATATGGGGACAAGGCCACAGGAGGAAGGATTTGCAGCTCTGCTCATCGGGCTTGTGGGTCCCTGTGTGTGGAGGGCCCGGTGGCCTGACACTTGTGCAGCCTCATGCATGTTCCTCCACATCCACAACTCCTGTTTCTGCTCCATGTCAGATTTAAAGGAAACCAAGCCTCTTCTGATATGTCCCTTGGGGGATAAAGGAAATGTTATTAATGATGTATTTGTTCCAATAGGTCTTTAAAATAGCACCATGGGCAGAGCTGTATCACGTTGATATTTGGGAGAGTTGTAATTGCCACAGTCTTCATGTAACCAGTCAAGGGGTTCACCTTGCCTGCTGCCTGGACAGAGCCAATTCATCAAGACACAGGAATTGCAATAGAGAAAGAGCAATTCACACAGACCCGGCTGTGCAGGAGACTGGAGTTTTATTATTACTCAAATCAGTCTCCCTGAGCATTCAGGGAGCAGAGTTTTTAAGGATAACTTGGTGGGTGGGGGAAGCCAGTGAGCCACGAGTGCTGACTGGTCAAGGATGAAATCATAAGGAGTTGAAGCTGTCTTCTTGCACTGAGTCAGTTCCTGGGTGGCGGCCACAAGATCAGATGAGCCAGTTTATTGATCTGGGTGGTGCCAGCTGATCCATTAAGTTGAGTGTCTGCAAAATATCTCATGCACTGATGTTAAGAGCAGTTTAGGGAGGGCCAGAATCTTGTAGCCTCCAGCTGTATGACTCCTAAACCATAATTTCTAATCTTGTGGCTAACGTTAGTCCTACAAAGCCAATCTAGTCCCCAGGCAAGAAGGAGGTCTGCTTTAGGAAAGTGCTGTTAACATCTTTGTTTAAACTATAAACTATAAGCTAAGTTTCCACCAAAGTTAGTTCAGCCTATGCCCAGGAATGAAAAAGGACAGCTTGGAGGTTAGAAACAAGATGGAGTCAGTTAAGTTAGATCTCTTTCACTGTCTCAATCATAATTTTGCAAAGGCAGTTTCATTAGTTCCTGGTCTATGCTGAAGGCGTGTCTGTCTTTGATCCTTGTGGGTTCCCTGCTGGAGCTCTCCCCCACAGGGAGGTGTCTGAGGATTCTTTAACTCTAGGTATTTTCTCAGCATTTGAATCAGGCTTCTCCAACCCTCTTGGGCAGGTGGTGTTTTTCTAGGCATCTGGAGCGTAGACTGTGTCATTAAAGTGAGGTCCAGGCTTTTTCTCCTCCTTAGGAATCGCTTCAACTTCACAGACCTGACTTCATCTCCCACTCTGGGGAGCGGATAAAGTGCCTGAAGTTAATAGTCCAGGAGAGGAAGCTGGAGAGCATGTCACAGAGCGAGTGGGATGTGCTATTCGACATTGACAGGGAAAAGTGGGGCCACCAGAATCACATGCGCCCACTGCCTGAGAGAGGTACGCCCTACCCGTTCACTTTTCTGTGAGTGGAATAGAGAAGGCAAAGTCTGCTGCTGTGCTGTGAAAAGCAATGATTTCAACTTGGGTGTGTACCAAACATTTTCTTAAAAATGAAGAGGTGAGGCCAGGCTTGGTGGCTCATGCCTGTAATCCCAGCACTTTGGGAGGCTGAAGCGGGCAGATCACGAGGTCAGGAGTTCGAGACCAGCCTGGCCAATATGGTGAAACCCCGTCTCTACTAAAAATACAAAATTTAGCAGGGGGTGGTGGCACATGCCTGTAATCCCAGCTACTCGGGAGGCTGAGGCAGGAGAATTGCTTGAACCCAGGAAGCGGAGGTTGCAGTGAGCCAAAGATCACACCATTGCACTCCAGCCTGGGTGACAGCGAGACTCCAACTCAAAAAAAAATGAAGAAGTGAGTCTATCACTTCGGGAAAATACCTGATTGTCAGTATTTGCTGCCAAAGAGAAATTTAGAGTTCTCAAGCAAACAATAGAATTCTTAAAAATTTGTATCCATCACCATGGGCTTGATGACTTTCCAGTACTTAGACTTTTCTGACAAGATTATCAGTGACCTTAACTAATGTGATTTTTTTTGTGTGTTGTCTAAGTAAATATGTCAACATTTGGAAGATCTGCATAACTCACTGGACCATGATTTTCCAAATGATTGTTGCCTGGTGTTACAAAATAAGGCAGGAAATAAACATCCATTTAGATAGTGCAAGATATACAGATGGATTTTTATGTGAGAGGGTGTAAAAAGTTTACGGATTTGGTTTCAAATTTCACCTTGCAATTAATTAAGAAACTGCCACTTGTCAAGTTTTGATGTACTATCAAAGAAGATCAAGAGTGCGAACCCAGAAAATCTGAGACAGGTGTCAGTTAATTTAGAGAGTTTATTTTGCCACGGTTGAGGACACACCCCTGACACAGCCAGGACCTGTCCCTTCAGCCAACCCCACAGCATTTATACAATGCAACCTGAGACCAGACATCAGGAAGTCCTGATGATATGTGCCCAAGGAGGTCAGGGCACAGCTTGGTTTTATACGTTTTAGGGAGACACGAGACATCAATCAATATATGTAAGAAGTACATTGTTTCGGTCTGGAAAGGTGGGACAACTTGAAGCAAAAGCAGGAAGACTCAAAGCCAAGACTCAAAGCGGGAAGGGAGCTTCCAGGTCAGATAGGTGATACACAAAGGGTTACATTCTCCTGAGTTTCTGATTAGCCTTTCCAAAGGAGGCAAATTAGATATGCATCTATCTCAGTGAGCAGAGGAGTGACTGAATTGAACGGGAGGCAGGTTTGCCCTAAGCAGTTTCCAGCTTGAGTTTTCCTTAGTGATTCTGGAGGCCCAAGATATTTTCCTTTCACAAGAGTTACCTGAAAAGAATATTAAAATACTCCTATCAACCAGGTGTGGTGGCTCATGCCGATAATCCTAGCATTTTGAGAGGCCAAGGCAGGTGGATCACCTGAGGTCAGGAGTTCAAGACAGACTGGCCCACATGGCGAAACCCTGTCTTTACTAAAAATACAAAACTCAGCCGGATGCCACGGCAGGTGCCTGTAATCCCAGCTACTCAGGAGGCTGAGGCAGGAGAATTGCTTGAGCCCGGGAGGCAGAGGTTGCAGTGAGCCAAGATTGCGCCACCGCACTCCAGCCTGGGTGACAGAGTGAGACTCTCTCTCAATAAAAATAAAAATTAAAATACTCCTTTCCAACTATATATATGTGTAAGTCAGATTTTTTTAATGTACACTTTAACTAGAGCAATATGTGAGAGCAGACTTAATGCAGAAGCAGATGAGTCCAGCTATCTTCTCTTAAACCAGACATTAAAGAGCTTTGTAAAAAAAAATGTAAAACAGTGCCATTCTTCTCACTACCACTTTTTTGTTTTAGAAAATATTTCTAATTTGCATTTTAAAAATAGGTTACTTATGTTACCATGTAACGCACTTGCTATTTTAAGTGAATTAAGCAATAAGTATTTTTAACATTTTTAGATAGCCCATGTTAAATCCCAGACTCCATTCCCAGTGGCCTCTATCCCCTCCACAGAGACCTTGGGGCTAGAGTGGATTGATAGAAGTACTGGCTTTGATTCTTCTCCCCTGGCTGCATCCCAGCCCTTTGCTACATGACTTTGTAGGTCTGCTGACGGCAGAGGTGGCTCTCTCTCTACCCCTGAGTCTGGAATATCAGCAGATGTCATACCTGCAGGGTTTTCAAAATATATTTGCCTGTTTCTGCTTTTGCTTTTGCTCCTTTGCAATTTACTTGAAATCCTGCCTGAACTAGTCTGCTGGAAGATGAAAGAGCCCTGTTGACCTGTCCCTTCAGCCAACCCCACAGCATTTATACAATGCAACCTGAGACCAGAGGAGCTACCCAGCCAAGTCCAGCCAAAATTGCTGATCTGCAGACTCATGAGCTAAATAAATGTTGTTTATTATTAGTGTTTTTTCATGCAACATTATCATGGCACTAGAAAATGAAACAGATGAGGACTAAGCTGATTGTTTTTAATCTTGCCCAAATTCCTAAGAGGTCTGAGCAGTCATGCCCTATAAACCATAAATTCTCATCAGATGGGTTTTACTTAACCTGTATATTGTGACTTACTTTCCAATCTGACTCTGTCATAACAAGGAAGAAAACCAAAATATTTTACCCCAAAACATGTTTGTCTGCCATATCTTGAAATGGCCCTGAAGAGCTTCCCTTGTGGGAAAAATCCACATTCTTTAGAGAATCCCTTTTCCCTTTGTTTTCCTTCCTTCCCTTCCAAATCCAGGAGATAATCAACTAAGAGCCAGGTACCCTTTTAGGTCTGATAAGAAACATTTTACAACCTGCTGTCTCTGAAGTCCACTACCTGAGAGCTTCCTCTGCACAATTAAACTTGGTCTCCACAATCCTTTATTTTTAACCTGAACATTTCTATTGATCCCAGGTCTTCAGATAAACTCAATGAATTGTCAACCAGAAAATGTTTAAATTTACTTATAGCCTGGAAGCCCTCACTTTGAGTTGTCCGCCTTTCTGAACCAAACCACTGTATTTCTTAAATGTATTTGACTGATGTCTCATGCCTCCCTAAAATATATAAAACCAAGGTGGTTCTCAGGACCTCCTGACGGCTGTGTCACAGGCCCTGTGACAGAGCAGGAGCATCATCATCTTGGACAATCACCGCCATTTTAAAGTTCCCCTTGATCAAAAACTGCCTAAATCCAACTAGATCACCTGAGGTTGGGAGTTCAAGACCAGCCTGACCAACATGGTGAAACCCCATCTCTACTAAAAAAAAAAAAAAAAATACAAAATAGCCGGGCATGGTGGCACATGCCTGTAATCCCAGCTACTCAGGAGTCTGAGGCAGGAGAATCACTTGAACCTGGGAGGTGGAGGTTGCGGTGAGCTGAGATCATGCCATTGCACCCTAGCCTGGGCAACAAAAGTGAAACTCTGCCTCAAAAAAAAAAAAAGAAAAAAAAGAACTCTTGGGGACACCTAGTTTCTTCTCAGCTTGACCACCACCCTCTTTATAAAGAGGATTCTGGGTCTCTGTCTTTTGTCTGGGGATGCCTAGAACAAAAACAGACACCCTCAGCTTCCTCTTACCAGTCCACATGGGTGCCAAACAATCCCACATTCCACTGGTCTATCTCCTTCACAACCTCACCAAACTTGGCTTAAAGGAAGCATAAAGCCAAAGTGTTTGGTTTTTACTGCAACATGGCCTGGCCCCAATACAAATTAGATAATGACAGCCAACGGCCCAAAAATGACACTTTTGACTTTCAAATTCTCAGGGACCTTGACAACTTTATAACCAGGAATGGCAAATGGCAAGAGATTCTCTATATTCAGGCTTTCTTCTACCTTAGATGCCGACCCTCCCTATGTCAAGCTTGCACACTTCATGAAATCCTTTTTCTTAATGAAAACCCTCCCCAGGTGTCTCCTTCCTCCGAAACTCCTTTCTTCAAAAACCCTTCCTCTGAAACCCCTTTTGACCCTACAGATGAACCCTCTCTGTATTCTCATCCCCCTGCATCCACTCTTCCTTTGTCCAAAGCTTCCACCCCAGTGGCCCCTCCTGCCCCCAAGCCTTCAGCTCCAAACCCTGCTCCTCCTCCTTCTCGACTTATAATCCATGCAAAAACTACTTCAACCAGTCAAACCACCTCTGCCATTCTCCCGCTCCAGGAAGTGGCTGGGGTTTAAGGCACTGCTCATGTTCATGTCCCTTTCTCCATGTCTGATTTGTCAAAAATCAAACAGCATCTGGGATCTTTCTCTGAAAATCCCTCTCATTATTGCAAGGGATTCCTACATATACTCCAATCCTTTAATTTAACTTGGCATGATATTTATATAATTCTAACCTCCACTCTCACTCTTGATTAAAAAAAAAAGCACTCAGCTTAATTAAAATGGATATCCAAGTTATGAGTAGATTCAAAAGGCCTTTATGTTTTTCTCTTCATAAATCTTGCTTTCCTGGAAAAGGTTTTTTCCCAGTTGATGGAATTACTTTTCTTCACTTTGTCTTGCCACTCTTGGTGCGTAAATGAAAGACCCTAAAATGACTTCTGGTGGCCTGGGACTCCTTGGAAAAACACAAAAGGCACCACAAATCCTGTTTTGGGAAAAATCTCTGTTTTCCTTATGGAACCCCTGGAATTAGAGGTGAATAAATACCTCTCAAAATCTGTCTTTGTCTTCCAGCTATACTTGTTTATTAGGCCCTGGAAATTGTTTTCCTAGCCCTGTTCTTAAAGGGCCTTACCTGGAGGCCAATAATCCAATTGGGAAATTAGCAAATAAATAAATAAATAAATCCTATAACTACTGGATCTTCTTCTTGTTGTCTGTGTGGCTATACACGTGTTATGTGTCCAATTCTATTTAAAAAGCTCTAATTAATTGACCTAAGTAAAATAAGCACTTAAATATTTTTAAGGGAAAAGTAAAAGCTGTGGGACCTTTCAGCTCATGTGACTTTAATCTTTAAAAGTTACTGGTACAGTAAGATTAGAAATATCTTAAGAGTTGCCAGCATACATTTTTATTTGCATTTATTAATCAAGCAATTCCATACTTATCTCTGCCAAATACTATAAGGTGTCAAAATTTGGCATAAAGGCTACAAAACTATAACTCAGCCCAAACAGAATAATCTTTGCTTGTGTAATTTTTTAATAAATGAAACATTAATATTGGTTTAATGAAGATAGCTACATCTTGAACTATTTAGCAAAATACTCTTCTTTTTTTTCTTTTTGCAACAGAGTTGTGCTCTGTCACCGAGGCTGGAATGCAGTGGTAAGATCTCAGCTCACTGCAACCTCCGCGTCCCAGGTTCAAGCAATTCTCCTGCCCTAGCCTCCTCAGTAGCTGGAACTACAGGCACATGCCACTATGCCTGGCCAATTTTTGTATTTTTAGTAGAGATGGGGTTTCACCATGTCGGTCAGGCTGGTCTCAAACTACTGACCTCGTGATCTACCTGTCTCAGCCTCCCAAAGTACTGGGATTACAGGCATGAGCCACCATGCCCTCCCAAAATACCCTAACTTCTAATCTTGTGGCCTTAGGCAGTCTAGTCCACAGACGATGAAGGAAGTTTGTTCTGGGAAAGAACTGTTATCATCTTTGTTTCAAAGCTAAACTATACACTATAAACTAAAAAACTATAACTGTAAACTAAAAAACTAAACTATAAACTAAGTTAATAAACAAAAATAGAAAAGGCCTGGGGACATGTGAAATTAGCTATGATCCCTAGCTACGCAAAAGATGTTTACCATATAAAAAGAATTTTATATGGTAAATTCTTGTCCTAAAGTAAATTAACTCATTGTTTAAAGACAGAGATGTTTACAAGTCAGAAAGTCAAAGCATGTCAAAGATGGTCTGTGAAAGTCATGAAAAGTTTTATAAAAGGGAATTTATGCAAGAAATGTTGTACAATTTAAAAGTGATTAGGCCTCCTGAATGCTTTACAAAATGCCACTACAACTTGCCTGCTTTGCAGCTAGGTAAGACCTAGGACACATGGAGTTAAATGCTGGAATAAGCCAAACCTTATTTGCACTTCTGTCTAGGTCCTAAGCTCTACACCTAGTACATAAGTAAAATCCCAAACTTACCAACAAAAGTAAAGGTTGCAACAAGTTAACAGTGTAACATGTATTTAAGACTATGGAAAAATAGTTTGCATATACTTTTGGTAAAAATATTATAAGGAGGCATGAGAATGTGGATTTTTACCTAGATCAAAAGGTTAAAGAATTGTTTTGGGCCAGGCGCGGTGGCTCACGCTTGTAATCCCAGCACTTTGGGAGGCTGAGGCGGGCGGATCACGAGGTCAGGAGATCGAGACCACGGTGAAACCCCGTCTCTACTAAAAAAAATACAAAAAATTAGCCGGGCGTGGTGGCGGGCGCCTGTAGTCCCAGCTACTCGGCGAGGCTGAGGCAGGAGAATGGCGTGAACCCGGGAGGTGGAGCTTGCAGTGAGCTGAGATCGTGCCACTGCACTCCAGCCTGGGTGACAGAGCAAGACTCCGTCTCATAAAAAAAAAAAAAAAAAAAAATTGTTTTGAAGGTTTAAGAATTGTAAACGAAATTCTGTTTGTAAACATATTGGCTAAAGTTGAAGGGGTATCATCCAGTTTTCTGTAAATTGAGCATTAAAATAAAAGCACAATGGGTTTCTCTTAAAGCACTAACTTGCTGTTTAACAAAAATTATAGAAAGTATATAAATGGTTAAAAAGAGTCTACAAGACTCTTACCTTATAGTCAAACATTAAAATTGGGTAAACGTTTCTACAAGGTTTTATTAAAAATTGAGTTTAACATTAATAGTACACTAATATAAAGGTAAAATTTGGCTTATTTGGTATAAAATCATACAGGAAGCATTGTCAAATATAAAATGGTATTTGGCTTTCTTTGGGCTATATTTGTATAAATTTATTGGTATGTGTTCCAAAGTTACGGAAGACTCCTATAATTCTGATATATCTTAGTGTACTTTGTCAGTAATAATTATAATTACTATGTTAAAATTATATTGTTATGTTAAAGTTATGGGAGACACCTCTAATTCTGATATATCTTAGTGTACTTTATCAGTAATAATTATAATTGTTATGTTAAAATTACTGTGTGCTACAAAGGTAACAGATATCCTTGTCAATTGTGATTTTATTTTATTTTATTTTTTTTATTTTATTTTTTTTTTTTGAGATGGAGTCTTGCTCTGTCACCCAGGCTGGAGTGCAGTGGCACGATCTCGGCTCACTGCAAACTCCGCCTCCCGGGTTCATGCCATTCTCCTGCCTCAGCCTCTCCGAGTAGCTGGGACTACAGGCGCCCGCCACCACGCCCGGCTAATTTTTTGTATTTTTAGTAGAGACGGGGTTTCACCGTGGTCTCGATCTCCTGACCTCGTGATCCGCCCGCCTCGGCCTCCCAAAGTGCTGGGATTACAAGCGTGAGCCACCGCGCCCGGCCGTCAATTGTGATTTTAACTAAAACTTTTGTCATCCATAAACAATTGTTGTCTTGTTTCTGGTCCTCTAGAGACTGAAGTAATATTTTTGATTTTTTTAGTATTTTTAAGTTATGGCAATATAGTTATTTGCATAAGTGCAATAAGAATCTGTTTTCTTTTGTAACAGAACACAATTGGAAAAACTGGTTATTTTTCCAAGTCTTTGACTGGAATGGCATGCTCTCCTTTAAGGAATCAAACTTGACTTATGAAGCCAATAAAACCCATGGAAAACTGGCCTCATATTTTGTGTACACAGTCCCTGTAAAGGGTTTCCAACCTGTGGTAAGTAAAGAATGTCACTTTCTGACAGGCCAGGAACCTGGCCTTGGAACAGTTAACAGAACTTGGAACAGAACTTGGAAAAGTTATCTTGGAACCTCAAGAGGAAAGGAATTCACCCAATTCATAGGTATTTAACGGTACAATTCCATGGCTGGGCTCAGCTCTAAAAGATCTTATCTCAGATTCCTTCTATGGAACAAAGTTCCATCAATGCCAATTTAAAGGGGCTATGTAACAAATAATTATTCTTGCTGCACTGTATGCAAATAATTAAACCAAGTATAATAAGGCAAACCAGTCCTACCATGATTTGTCTTTTAATAATAGTTACTAACAGAAAATAACACATAGGCCTTTCCAAACATGAAACTCTGCCTCTCATTAGGTAAGGAATGTTGCTTCGATCTCAACCAATTGGGCCTAGTAAGAAACACTGCTAAATAACTTATAGAAAGGGCCAAAAAGCTAAGGGAATACCAAAACAAGCAAACAGATTCTTGGTTTGGGAACAAAATCATAGCATGGGTTATCCCATTTCTGGGCCCTCTCCTAATGATATGCCTAGGACTAATGTTCTTACCCTGCCTAATTAATCTTTTTCAAAGATTTTTAACTGACAGGATCATGGCCATTTCACAGACAACTACCCCAAAACATCTACAGATAGCATTACTCCTACAGTCAATCTGAGACCAGAAAGCTCTCCATCCTCCCATCAGCAGGAAGTAGCCAGAAAGAACATGCCACCCCTCGTCCTTTTTAAAACTACAGGGTCTGGGTTAACAGAGCAGGAGCATTGTCATCTTGGACAAGCACCACCATTTTAAAGTTCCCCTTGATTAAAAACTACCTAATTCCAACCCAAAGGGCATCAGCCTAATGGCTAATGTCAGCAAGACCATAAACCACAAATGACATCTCTGACCAGAAACATTCCAACCCAAAGATAAACCCCTCCCTGACCAGAGACATACATGCCAGCCCTGAGATAACCTCCCCTCCAGCCAGAGAGATGTCAGCCCCAAGATAACCTTTCCTCCAATCAGAGACATTCCAACCCTGCAATAAACTTCTCCTTCACACAGAAACATTCCAAGCCTGTGCTAAGTTCTCTTGCTCTAAAACCCTTAAATGCTCTTAGTCTGTAAGACAGAATGCTCCTGACTGAAATCAGCCAAAGCCCCTCTCAGATTTATTCTCCAAAATAAACCTGTGTTTGACTGTTGAGCCGCTTTTCATGTTTCTTTCCTCTTTAACTCTTACACTCTGGTCACTCATATTTGGCTCAGAATAAATCTGTTAAAATATTTTACAGAGTTTGATTCTTTTCATCAACAGACAAGACCCAAAAAGACTCAATGAAGCAGAACCCCAGAAGCCACCCCACAATCAAATATGAGGGACTCAGATGAGAATGGACAATAAGCTTTAATTGTGTCAATGCACTGAAAAGTTGGGCATTGCTTAATGCTACAGCAGAGTGGATTCTATTCTGATGGATACACAAACAAAGATATCACAGACACCCTGCCTGAGCAGAAGGGAGGCGGTAGATGGAATGAACTGTAGCAACAGCCACTAGCCTCCCACTCATGGTGAGATAGGACTGACCCGTCTCCTCAAAGCCCACGCTCTGGTAGACGGCCAGGGAAGAAAACTGCACCATATTTATGCCAAGGACAACTCCACTGTAGCCCTGGTCCCAGGCAAACTGGAAGACAGTCCTGACCAGGGCTTTTGCTATCCCCTGACAGTGCTCAAGGCCATAAAGAGGTGAAGTAGCTTCTCCCTCAAGGTGGGATCATCAGTGGGCAGGGCTTCCACCATGCCCACCACCTTCTCTTCAGACTCAGCCACCAAGAAGCAGGAGCCACGCTCACTCAGGTAGGATTTGGTGATGCCAGACATGTCTGTGCGCAATGTCCTGTCTACATACTTCTTCCAGGGATGTTTGGCAAGGAACCACAGGGCAGGGAGGAGGCTGAGGCTGAAAAGGAGGGCGAGAAGCCAGGAGCCAGAGACCAGGAGTAGGGCGAGGGGCCCCAAAAGTAAGAACACAAGTGCTCAGGGCAGCTTCAGCAATTGCCAGAAGGTGGTCAGGGCATGCTCATTCATCCCCCTGGAGAAGAAGCCCACGACCCACTTGTGGTCGCTCTCCTGGTATTTGCGGATGTGATAAGGAGCCATGGACAGACTTCTGTGTCTGAAATCTCTAAGTCTGGGAGACAGAGCTAGGCCTCCCTGCATGCCTTTATGCCAGGCCTGGGGAAGAGAGAAAATCATGTGAGTGCCTGCATGGCTCCCAGCCTTGCAGGAACAGGGAGACCTGCTCAAGGGTGTGTCTTTCCGCTTTTGCCCATGAGGAAGCAGGCCTCTGCCACTGGGAGAAAGTAGAGTCAGAAAGACCTGCATTGGAATCTGGCTCCATCCCTTTCTAGCTGTGTGACCTTGGGCATGTCACTTAACCTCTCTGAGCCTCCATTTCTTCATCTATAGAACAGGGGAGAAGACAACCTGCCTTCTAGAGTTGTTTTGAAGATTGAATGAAATAACTTTTATAAAGCTTTGATAGACGAACTACCCACCCCTCCTCCCTCTGTTCCCTTTTCCTGGCTGTCTCAGCTTCTTGGTGCATTGAGGGGGCACCTACCATAGGCAGGCCACATATCCAACCCTTTAGTCCTTCTCCAGGGACCATACATCACAGAAATCCTGTGTCCAAGCACAAGTTTCAGCAAACACTCCTTCCCCCTTGATAACAAATGTTTAGGTTGCTGAGGGGGCATAAGAGCCAAGCACAAAAAACAGCCCAGCCTCCAGATCCCAAGGAAGGTGCATGCTCAGAGCACTGTCCTTCCACCCAGTCCCCTCACCTGTCACCACAAGAGCCTTGAGCGTCCAGGGAGCTTCAGCTCTCAACCGCTCACTGGCATCCAGGAGATAGTGTCCAGGGCCTGCCCATCTCTGGAAAGCAGGCTGGCTGCCCCCTCATTGGTTGGCTCCTTAATTTTTGATAATCATAAACCCTAGGGTCAAAGAGCTAGGCTGTAACACAGTAGGGAGTGCATTCCCCTATGTGGTCACAGGGAATGAGCCTGGAGCAAGGGAGCCCAGCAGGCTGAGAATCTGCAGTGTGCTAGGCCTGGGCTTGGCATGAAAGCACGAGATGCTGGAGGCGTGGCTGCCACCCAGGAGGACACACCTGATGGGGCTCCGGGAACAGGACAATGTTGGAGATGTCACATCCAGAATAACTTTGTTAGGAGACTGAACTTGACAGTCAGGAGTTTTACATTGCAGTTATCAAAAAGCCACCTAAAATTGCCTTAAGTAATAGAGGTGATCTAATGGCTCAAAAAACCACCAACTCTAGGAAGACAGACAGGGTGACCTGAAAGTGGGTTTGACCTGGTGTTTTTCTGCCATTCTGTGCACGGCGTCAGCTTCCTCCCAAGACTGGCACTGCATAGGACATCGGGTGTTTGCCAACCCAGTTGAAGCTCTCTGCTTCCTTGCTCACCACCAGCAGAAAGGTGAGGGCTATGCCCTGCATTCCAGGTTACAAAGATTTACATTGGGACTCAGTCACACTTTCTGGGGACTGTACATTTCATAGCAGGAGCCAGGTTATACTAAAGGAGTCCTGGCCCAAGGATACCAGCACCCTATAGAGATGGAGAACCCCAGGGAGCTCACAGGCTGAGGGGCTGAGTAACAATGAGCACTGCCCACAGAGGGGGCATCCTGCAGTCAGGAGGGGTGGGAAACGGGTGCAGATCAGCAGCTGGCAGAGGCCCACCCAGGCGAGCACAGGTGGAACTGATGGTGGATGGAGACAAAGAGTGTGCTGGTCGGGAGGAGAAGGCGAGGGCCTGTAGCTGGTCTGGGAATTCCCAAGCTGAGCAAACGGTATGCCAAGGCCTGTGGTTGGGCTCGTTAACAAAAACACCAAACTCTTAAATGATCTGTAAGAGGTGTCTTCTGAGCCAATATGAGTGACCATGGTCTGGGGATCTCAAGAGGTCCTAAAAATGTGTGTTGGGGCCGTCGTTTTCTACATTTGAGGGGACAGGAATTGGAGTAACATCATAAATCAATCCATGGAAGGTGTACATTGACTCGGCCTAACAAGGTGGGATATCTTGAAGTCGGGGGCGTTACAGGTCATAGGTGGATTCAAAGATTTTCCGATTGGCAATTGATTGAGAGTTCAGCTTTGTCTAAAGACGTGAAGTTGGTACAAAGGAATGCTTCAGTTCAGAGAGAGGGTCTGCCTCTGCCACGTGATGCTGTCCCAGAGTCAGGTAGGAAAGTCAGCCACAGTATCCTCGGTCATTTTAAAACCCATTGAAGGAGACTCTGTGGTTTCTAGGGTGTGTGTTAATTCTTGCCTTGCATGGCCTCAGGTCTTGTTCATAATCTGTACCTGATTGTGTCCAGAGTCCATTCTAAATAATCTAACGATGCCTATTTTATACTCCAAAGGTGCAAGGCTTTCATGAGGCGTCTCTGACCTCCCCTTCCATCATGGCCAGGAATTCATTTTCAGGTTTCCCTGGGGTCCCCTTGACTAAGAGGGGGCCTGTTCCATTGGTTGGGGTCTCAGGATTGCAGGCCTTAGGGCAGCCTCACAGCATGGTGCAGGGCGCTTGGTTGGGTTTTCCTGAACCCTGAACCCCATGGATCATGGGGTAAGGGAACTGTGGGCCACCCGGATTCTGCTGAGATTCCTTTTCCCAGGTGCAGGTGCGGGTTCGGCCTTGGCCCTTTCTGTTCCTTTCAGAAGCCCACAGAGTGGAGGACAGGACGGTTTGGGGTCAGGGACAGAGGCTCCTGTCACTGAGACTCCCCTCAGTGGGACAGAGGGAAGAGACTATTGTTGCAGTTCGTCTGCCTCTCTGCAACACAGATGTGTAGGCCCAGCAATTAAAGTCCACTCCTGGCAGCCAGCCTTGAACATATAACTGATCAGCCACACAGAAAACCTGCAACAAAGCCTCTAAAATGCAGCCTCTCAAAAACGCTCACCAGAGTTTTCTTAATCAGACTTAGCGTAGCCAGTGAGCTTCTGTTGCCTGCTGTGACGTGGGTGCTATTTTTCCCACTAAAAGCCCAGACTTCTGCCTTGGGAGACAAGGCTCAGCTGCAGCCTCCTCAACTAAAACGTGAAGGGCTGCTACACGGGCAATCCAGGGGCTCCTTAAACTCGCAATGGTGTGCAAATCTGTGGGCTCACTTTCTACATCAGATCTTCAAAGGTCTCTGTGATCCCAGAAGGTTGGGAACTATTAAATTTGATCATTTCTGAAATGTCTTCCAGTTTAAAAGTCTTCAGTTCCAGTTCATTTTCAACTCCTGAATAAAGGGATGAGTCTTGGAGCTTCTGGAAGCTGGCCTGGAACTGAGCACTTGCTGCAGACAATGCCTGAAGTGCAGACCCAAAGGCGTGTGGATCTGGGCTGCATGTGAAAACTTTCATATTCAGGTCTTACTTTGCGACAGTGAGGGGTGACCAGGGAAGCCTATATGAGGGGCGGGGGCAAACCAGCAGCCCAGCCTGGGGAGCTGCCTTAACCACATCTCACCGCACTTCCTCAGATCTAAAGTTTTCTTGAAGGGAAATGCAGGTTTATGCAAAATACTAAGCAAGCTGAGTGGCTGTTTTTTTTTGTTTTGTTTTGTTTTTTTAAGCAATAAGGAAAAAACAGAAGTTTTCACACCAAAGACCCTGTGTTGGGCTCAGAAGAACTGGTGGCCTGACTGAGGAGTCACGGAACACTGCTCTCGGAAACTGTTAGGGCAATTGAAAAAAAAAAAAAAAAGAATAAAGACAATGAAGGGCTTAATTCTCCCAGTTAAAAGAAGGGAAGCGGTGTCCTCTCTCAAGAGTGTTTTCTTTGGAAAACTTGTCATTGTAAATCTTCCTCTGCCCCTTTGAGGGGCATGCAATGCTTTTTGACAGCTAAACAAGACTCTTGCCAGCTTTGCAACCCAGGACTGTGTCCCTGAAGGACCTGGGAGCCCGTCTTTGAAACGTCATCATCAGAGCAGCCAGGGCCCTATCTGCCAGTCTCTGTGGGATGGTGGGGGCCTAACATCTGCTTTGAGTGGTAAATCTACCTCCTGTCATGAAGGTAAGAGTTTATTTTCCTTTGTAACAAGGTAATTAGCAAACGCAGGTGGTCAGGTAAATTGAGGTTGAATCTCCAATGAAATGGGTGTGGCCAAAGGCGCTGAGAAGTCCACTGATCTGAGGACTAGGCATTACTCTTCTTGAGAATGTGTGCAGTGAGCAATGGGTTGGACCCACTGGCTAGATTAGCGATTTATTTCTGTCTTTGCAGCATCTTAGCGGATCATTGCCTGTGATGCACATCTCTGAGTTAATGCCTCTTCAATGATGAAAGTGTTTTCTTCCTCTTCTACCTCTGCAGAGGCTTGCTGGGATAGATTTTGTTTGTAATTCTATTTCCCCACTGCCAGAGGACGGACTTTGGGGGTCAGGCAGCTGGGAAGGAGTTTAGAACCCATGCCTAGGCCTTCCACATTCTACAGGCACCCAGTTCATCCATCAGTAGTAGAGTCTTCCTGGGACTCCATACTGCCTGGAAAGAGGAATTCATTCTCTTTCATTGCTGACATTCCTGGGTGAGTGCATGTGGCAGTTATACTTTACCCATCCCATTTTGTACCTCCTTCCACTCCAGGGGACCCCAAGAGGCCTGGCTCCGCTTGCCCAGTGCACCTCCGAAGAAGGGAGACTGGGAAATGAGGATCCTGCCAGGGGGCCAGGTGTTGGACAAGGTGAATGTGAATGTGGAGGAGGAAGACGGAGCCCTCCGAAGAACCTGACAGAGTGAGGGATGAGGTGAGAGTGCTCAGAAGAGGGCTCAGGCAGGCCCCAGGCTGGGGCCACGGACCTGCCTCAGCAGCTGGGGTCTGACTTCTTGGGGTTGCGTTCTGACTCCCCCTCCCACACATGGCTCTTTGCCCTCTGGAGGCCAAGGGTAAATGGCAGGTTCACAGTGGCACTGCAAGGGTACAGTTGTTGGGGGTTCTTGGGAACAGGGGCACCAGTCCTGCTGTGGCCCTGGCTGCCCCCCTCCCTTGCCCAGGCTCCATGTGCACCCTCAGAGTCCCCCTGGCACAACCTTTCTTCTCACGAGGAACACCCCCACTTCCACTTGGGCCTCTGCCAGGAAGAAGGGTGGAGCTCTGCCGAGGTGTCCCTCTGAGTGACCACCCTCAGTTGGAGCCACCAGGCCTCTGCACAGTAGCTGCCCCTAGGCCTTGTGTGTAAAATGGGGGTAATAACAGTATCTACCTCATAAGGTTGCTGCAAGAATTAAATGAGTTCCTAGAAGTGAAAGACACTTAGAACCAGGATCCAAAGGCTTGTGAAGGGTGAGCTGGAGTAGCCATGGTAAGTATGGAGAGGGAGGTGAACTGATGGATAGAAAATCGCCAAGGCAAAAAATTTAAAAACAAAAACAATAACCAGCTGGGCTCAGTGGCTCATGCCTGTAATTCCAGCGCTTTGGGAGGCGCAGCAGAAGCATCACTTGAGTCCAGGAGTTTGAGACCAATCTGGACAACATAGACCACATCTCTACAAAAAAAAAAAAAAAAAAATCACTAAGGCAAGAACCTAGTACACTGTAGGCACTCCATAAGTGTTTGCAATTTTTATTCTAATTATATAAAAATAAAATATATTTGAATAGAAACAGAACTCTAGAAGGCAATAAGTAATAGTAACTGATTATCTTTTAAAATACTATGAGGTAAGACTACAAGTGTTTTTTTTTTTTTTTTTTTCTTTGAGACGGAGTCTCGCTCAGCTGCCCAGGCTGGAGTGCAATGGCACGATCTCAGCTCACTGCAACCTCTGCCTCCCGGGTTCATGCGATTCTCCTGTCTCAGCCTCCCGAATAGCTGGGATTACAGGCACCTGCCATCCTGCCTAGCTAATTTTTGTATTTTGTATTAGAGATGAGGTTTCACCATGCTGGCCAGGCTGGTCTTGAACTCCTGACCTCAGGTGATCCACCTGCCTTGGCCTCCCAAATTGCTGGGATTTCAGGCATGAGCCACCGTGCCTGGCCTTTTTTTTTCTTTTTTATACCATTCTGTGATTTAAACTTTTCTATAATGCACATATATTAGTTTTATAGTCAGGAAAGGAAAATCAATGTTTAATACTGAATTTTTGGTAATATTTCTGACAGTTCACAAAACATCTTTTGTTGACATTCTACAAATGATACTATCCAATAATGTCCCAATACTTTCTTCTTGTGAAGACAGTTTATATATCTGTAAAAATGAAAGACAAATTATGACGCTGATATCGTCATTCATTACTAACTGTCATTACACAAACATGTGTAAGTGAAATTATTCCTCATTCAATTATTGGGTTCATGGTATAACAAACAACAAATGTGATCAAAATATTCAAAGTAGATGGCAATTCATTACTTGTATTGCCTTTAAATTGCTGCTATGGGAGTAACTCAAGAACATAAAAACCAAATTTCTATCCATTTTAAAAGCATACTAAATTTATTTTACATTTTAAATATACTCTGTAAGTTTGATATTTAAAGGTATTCTCTTTCTTAATGTGGAGAATGGTTATGTCAGCTGAGTTTGTAATTATATTTTACATAAACCGTCACACCTCTCAGTTCTTTGTGTCTGTAATTATTTTTTAAGTAATTTTAAAAATTAGATTAACTTTCTCAAAAGTTCGAAAAACAAGGAGCTCTGGTGATCAATATGCAAATAGCATCAGCATTATTTCTCATCTATCACACTCTTTCTAAAAAATATGGACTGGCAAACCTTTTTGACTTCTGTAATATTTGTTATTTCAGGAAGGTTTTTCAGAGAAACCTGATGACCTTCTACTTGAGATATTAGGTATTCTTGATTTATTTGTTTTTCTCCCTCTTCAATGTAAACAATTAGAATTGAAGTGTCATTTGCTGAGATACCAAATTTGTTCAAAGCCTCTGAAATCTAAGAGAAAAAAAAACAACAAAAAAAAAGATCATTAATCATTGTTTCCTATGTCTGAAACATTTCCTGATCTGCCTTCTTCCTTGGTGAGGCTCTTATTTTTCATGTCCTAACAGTTCTCACTGCCTAGTTTTTCACTTTAATGATTCCTTTCCAACATCCATTGGTACTTCCTCGAAACCACTCCCTGCTTAAAGGTACGCCTTGTTCCTATAGAATCAAGCCCAGCCTCTTGGAGCTAGACAAAAACACCTCCTCCCTCTGGTGCCAAGTGGCCCTCCAGCCAGGCGCTTCTGCCTTCTGGCCAGTCCAGCCTGCCTGGGGGTCCAGTCACATTTCATGCCCTTCTGCCTGTGCTCAAGCTTTGTCCTCTGCTCGCATGTCCCTTCTCCTCATGGCTTGGCTGCTGAACGCATGCTTCAAGGTCCACAGTTCTGTTGCCACTCCCCACCACATCCTCCTCCCTCCAAAATGAATGGCTTCATTGCTGTACCCCTAGATTTGAATTCATTTTCCCATTATAGTATTTATCTTAGGGCATTTTAACTTGTCTTGTTTATCTGCCTCTCCTCAGGAACATATTTGCCTCTTCTGCCCCTAGAACTGTAAATGGAATGGGGAAGTTTTGTTCAACAGATGTTTACTCAATTCAAGAGTTTTCTGAATTATGTCTAATGATCTCAAGGAAACCATAATTAGTAAATTTTATCCCAGGTAATGGGAATCTGTATTACCATGCTGATATAACTGAATTTTATAAACTTGTCAATCATCTGTATTTTAACCTATGCTACAGGTTTCCTAACTTTTCTCTAGATGATATTAGTACCTGGTTGTTATTAATAGCAGCAGTAATACTAAAACTTCATCAGCAAAATTGCAGTCATTTTTTTCATGTGCTACATGTGTGATGTCTTTAGCTTGATAACTTTCATTGAGAAAGCATTACTATACGTATTCCAAACCACAAACTCTTCCTATGTACTGAGTGTGTGAGTAAGGATGTGTTAAGGACTGTTATAGGTACAAGCAAGTTCCTGGTATATGAAAAAGACGTGGATCCCACCCTCAAGGAGTTTACGGGAAGAGAGAATGATATGCGTGCTAGCACACAAAATATCCACGCCTAATGTTTTATCATTTAGATTTCTGTCAGCTTCTCAAGCAAAAATACTTGAAGGGTCTTCCTGACCCTATATGGTAAGAACAGATAAAATTAACCTCGCTTAATTTAGCTAAATTTTTGTTTACTCATACGTAAACTTAGTAAGAGGCAGGGTTAAACCTCAACTCTCTGTCCAGAGCTCTCTTCACTATTATTTTGGTTTATTACTAACCACTGGCTTGCAGGAATTTAGCCTCCAACCCAACACTGAGGAACACATATGTTATTATGACAAGGTCAACAGAAATAGGAAAGTCTACATTACATTGTTATTTGGCGAAAGGTTGAAAATAATTTCAGTAGATAGAGTTCTTGTCTTCATTTTTCCCAGTTTGTAGAGGTGAACTGCTTTGTTTGCTGCCACAAGTATCTGAAATGGATCGACAATCTACCAAAGCAAGCAAAAAGAATTAATTACACATGGAGAATGTGCAGTGCCTGAAAACACCTGATAACTCATGGTTAACTCCAGTGTCAAGCTGTTTTACTTCATCACAATTCTTATGGTCTGTATTTTCAAAACTATTATCCCGGCTGGGCACAGTGGCTCACACCTGTAATCCCAGCACTTTGGGAGGCCGAGGTGGGTAGATCACCTGAGGTCAGGGTTCAAGACCAGCCTGGCCAACATGGCGAAATCTTGTCTCTACTAAAAATACAAAAATTAGTCAGGCGTGGTGGCACACACCTGTAATCCCAGCTACTTGGGAGGCTGAGGCAGGAGAATTGCTTGAACCCATGAGGCGGTGGCTGCAGGGAGCCGAGATCGTGCCATTGCACTCCAGCCTGGGCAACAAGAGTGAAACTGTCTCAAAAAAAAAATAATAAAAAATAAAACTATTATCCCAAGGGCCTGGGTAGTCAGGAAATCACAGAATTTTAAAGCTGCAAGGAACTTCTGCAAATAGTAAAATTTTTTTAAATAACATTAATTGAGGGCTAATATTATGGGCATGAGCATATTCCAAATATTTTACTTGTATTATTTTCTTTAATCCTCAAAACTACCCTATGAAATTGACACTATTATTAGTAGTAGTAGCAGTAGCAGTAGTGGTAGTAGTAGTAGTAGTATGTAATTGATGAGGAAATTGAGGCAAAGAATGTCTGGGTTTGAATCCCATCTCTGTCACCTATCACCTAGGGAACTTACGCAAGTTCCTTAGCATTTTATTTGTTAGAGACCGATGAAAGAGTATTCACTCCATAGGCTGTTGTGAAGATTAAGTGAGTTAGTATACGTAAAGCACTTGGAACAATGCTAGGAATGCAGTAACCACTACATAAAGGTTGGTTATGTCTTGTTCAAAGGCCTAAGTAGTAGGTCTGGGATTAATTCCTGGTAACATGATCGCACTGCATGTGCTTTTTTTTTTTTTTTTTTTTTTGAGACAAGAGTCTCACTCCATCACCCAGGCTGGAATGCAGTGGCTCAATCTCAGCTCACTGTAACCTCCGCCTCCCAGGTTCAAGTGATTCTTGTGCCTCAGCCTCCCGAGTAGCTGGGACTACCAGCACACACCACCACACCCAGCTACTTTTTGTATTTTTAGTAGAGACACGGTTTCACTATGTAGGCCAGGCTGGTCTCAAACTCCAGGCCTCAAGCAATCCACCCACCTTGGCCTCTGTGGGTGGATTTAACCACTACACTATTCCTCCTCTACAGACTGTCTTGTTAAGTACGCCCATTTTAAAGATGAGAAGCTGGAGATCCAGGCATTTCCCATATTAGACCCAGACCACAACCTTTCCTATTTCCTAGGGCAGGACCTGGCACTTCTGCCTCTATTCACTGTTATAGTCAAAGTTGGCTGCATCTGACTTGGACAAGAATTTTTTCCCTAACAGTGACAGAATTTTAGGCTACCCTATAACATCACAAATATTAATGTATACTTAAATGCCCGTACGGCTCATTCTTTTTTTTTTTTTTTTTTTGAGACGGAGTCTTGGTCTGTTGTCCAGGCTGGAGTGCAGTGGCACAATCTCGGCTCACTGCAACCTCTGCCTCCCAGGCTCAAGCGATTCTCCTGCCTCAGCCTCCTGAGTACAGCTGCCCACCACCATGCTCAGCTAATTTTTGTATTTTTAGTAGAGACAGGGTTTCACCATATTGGCCAGGTTGGTCTCAAACTCATGACCTCGTGATCTGCCCGCCTCGGCCTCCCAAAGTGCTGGGATTACAGGCGTGAGCTACCATGCCTGGCCATTTTTTTTTTTTTTTCCAGACAGACTTTTGCTCTTGTCACCCAGGCTGGAGTGCAATGGTGCAATCTTGGCTCACTGCAACCTCTGCCTCCAGGGTTCAAATGATTCTCCTGCCTCAGCCTCCCGAGCAGCTAGGATTATAGGCGCCCGCCACCACGCCTAGCTAATTTTTGTATTTTTAGTTGAGACAGGGTTTCACCATGTTGGCCAGGCTGGTCTTCAACTCCTGACCTCAGGTGATCCACCTGCCTCGGCTTCCTAAAGTGCTGGGATTACAGGCGTGAGCCACCACACCCAGCAGGCTCATTCATTCTTAAAATTTATATTTACCACTGTAGGATTTATCAGTGATCCATTGATGGTGCCTTCCATGGCCTTTCTTCTCAAGTCACCTGCATTTTTTACATCTTTAAATAACAGAAGGGTTACCCTGCATTCGGGAAATAGGTCCAGCTGATGTGTTAACTGCATTTCACAGACAAGCAGGATTCTACTGCACACAAAATGAAAAGACCAAAAGATTTCGTTTAAAAGTTAACATTAGAACTCATTTCTTAACAAATATTCAATAACTTTGAAAGTAACTTGATAAAAGCGTTAAACTAGAAAAATCCATCGCCAAAGCCCATTTGGCATCCTCATGAGATGTTGTCTTCCTAACCTTTCTGAGCTGTTTCTAGTGCTGTTGTCATCCCCAGGGAAATGCCAAGGGGCCCAGCTGGTTGCTGTTTGTTCAGATGAGGCAGGCTCAGGTGCATGGTTGAAGGGCTGCTTCCCCAGCAGACAAGTAGGAGCAGAATGTCAGGAATATTTTAAACCAGAGGTTGCTTATGGTATCAATGAATTCTTACTCTATCTTAGTCTTTTTAACTTCCTGATCTCATCATTTTATTTATATTTTAGGAAGGCCTAGACATAAATATTAAGGAAGAAAATAATTTTGAAGAATAAAGTAGGCTGGGTGTGGTGGCTCATGCCTGTAATCTCAGCACTCTAGGAGGCCGAGGCGAGTGGATCACCTGAGGCTGGGAGTTCGAGACCAGCCTGACCAACATGGAGAAACCCCGTCTCTACTAAAAATACCAAAAAAATGAGCCAGGCATGATGGTGCATGCCTGTAATCCCAGCTACTCAGGAGGCTGAGGCAAGAGAATCGCTTGAACCTGGGAGGCAGAGGTTGCAGGGAGCCGAGATCACACCATTGCACCCCAGCCTGGGCAACAAGAGTGAAACTCTGTCTCAAAAAAAAAAATAGGGGGGAGGGATAGCATTAGGAGATATACCTAATGTAAATGATGAGTTAATGGGTGCAGCATACAAACATGGCGCATGTATACAGATGTAACAAACCTGCACATTGTGCGCATGTACCCTAGAACTTTAAGTATAAAAATAAAGTATCACACTTGACCCAGAGATATTCATTCCACGCATGGAAATTAAGCAGAGAGGGTACAATTATTAAATAATCAATATTGCTCCTTTCTTGGACATAGCTTAACAAGAAAAGGATAGGTTATTACACATAAAGACATAAAAGAAACATAAAAGACAACTTGAATAACTAGAAAGACATGACCATATCTTTGAATGGAAAAATTATGTATTGCAAAAATTTCTTTAAAACAATTTCTATCAAATTCTTAATAAAATATTTTGGTGGGGCAATTTGAGACTCATTTTATCCTTTTACCTGGCAGATTATATTTCTAGAACTCTTTCTGATGGAAGTCATTAGGAATCTAATAATTATATAAGATGTTCCTCTCATTATTTTAACAGTAAAAGGTTGAAAATACCTATCTAGGCCGGGCGCGGTGGCTCACGCTTGTAATCCCAGCACTTTGGGAGGCCGAGGCGGGTGGATCACGAGGTCAGGAGATCGAGACCACGGTGAAACTCCGTCTCTACTAAAAATAGAAAAAAATTAGCCGGGCGTGATGGCGGGCGCCTGTAGTCCCAGCTACTCGGAGAGGCTGAGGCAGGAGAATGGCGTGAACCCGGGAGGCGGAACTTGCAGTGAGCCGAGATTGCGCCACTGCACTCCAGCCTGGGCGACAGAGAGAGACTCCGTCTCAAAAAAAAAAAAAAAAAGAAAATACCTATCTAGCTAATGATGGGATTAGTTGTTATTTAACAACCATTAAAACATGTGGTCTTGACGGTGTGTAAAAACGGCAATAAATAACATTAAGTAAAAACATCTGAATGGAAAACAAAACACAAACTGGCCAAAATGTGGGTTTTTAAAAAGGCTTTTAAACAAATATTAAAAAGAAAATACACCAAAAAGTTAATGTTATCTCTTATTTAGAATTAATGTGGCTTTTTATGTTACAAACAGGAAAAAAAAATTTGTGAACAATATCCTGGCACACAGTTCAATCATTAGTCATGCTAAGATGGAAAAAATGGATACAGAAAGATATAATCAGTAGGATCCCAATTATATAAAAAGATACACATATTTTTTAAAAATACACGAAAGAAACACTAAAATATGACCATCTTGGGTAGTGAGGTTGAGGTGATTTTTACTGTCCTTTATATAAAAGAAAGCATTTTGTTATGTATGTTCTGAATTTTCTACAGTGACATGAGTACACATAACAAGAAAGGAAAAAAATATGCTTTTTAACACTGAGTGGGGGGAAGAACCCTTAGAAAACCTCAAAATACTTTGTTGTTGCTTAGCGTAATTCACTCACTCAGGCCAGAAACTTGGAATCATCGTTGAGGACCCAAACTGTCACTCAAATCCTATATCTAATCCGTAAAGTCCTAAATTTTCACCTGCTAAATATACCTTTGATTCGTCCACTTCTCTCCCATACGCTAGGTCACATCGCTCATCTACAGCAGTAGCCTCCTGAGTGGTTTCTCACAATTCCTGCCCTCCTATAATCCAGTCGTCACCAGCAGTTACAGTGATCCTTTCAAAATGTACATCAGATCTTGTCATTCTGCTGCTCTTATGATAAAGCCCCAACTTTGTGTCACGGTGTTCCATACTCTACGATCTGGTCCCTGCCTCTCCTGCTACCGCCGCAATGGCCTTCTCTAAGCTCAAATCACCAAGCTTTCTCCCCGATTCTGCCCTATCGGACAGGTAGTTCCCTCTCTCCTTTCATCTCCGCCTGACGCACTCCTCCCTCCCTTCAACTCCATTTGGAGTCCATTTACTACAGCGCCCAGAACCCCGGGACTAAGGCTCTTTTTAGTCTGAGGACTAGCTCCTTTTTGGGCCCAATCACAACTTTAAAGAATCCTGCGCCTATCCGCTGCATGTCTCCTCACTAAACTGTATTTCTTGAGGGGACAGACTGACTCTATCATTCTCGCGCTGCATTCCCAGGGGCTGGCCTCGCTGGCGCTTGAGAAATACCAGCTTAAGAACCCGCAGCCGTTGTCCCAAAGACACTACTAAAAACTGCCCGGACCCTTCCCCTCCCGAGCCTGCCCGTTAGAGCGCAAAGAAAACTCACCATCCGGCCCCCAGGGCGTCTCGGAAGAGATCCCGCTCCGAAACAAAGCTCGTAACTTCCGGAAGCGATAGCCAATCCCCGTCTTCTTCGAACCAGTTTCCGGATAGGCCGGCTCGGTGTGGCCATGTTTTTCCGGGTCCCGGTAGGAGGGGTGCTTCCGCCCGTGGTCCCGCCCATTCTTCCGCCTCCCCAGCCTGGGACCCGTCAACGGACACGAAGGAGAACAGGGGCTGTATATCACTTCCGGCGAAGGAAATGGAAGAATCTATGGGCTGGGACCGGAAGCTGGGGTCTGATTTTGAGTCTCGGCTTTGTCTTAACCTGTGTTGGGCGTTGCACTGAGCGTCCTCAGTTTCTTCCTGTACAAGAAAAAGTTCTGACCAAAATGAGTTCTACATACATTTCCGCTGCTGGAGATTTCTTTGTTTTTTGAGACAGAGTCTCACTGTGTTACTCAGGCTGGAGTGCAGTGGCGCAATCTCAGCTCACTGCAACCTCCACCTCCAGGTTCAAGCCATTCTCCTGCCTCAGCCTCCCGCGCAGCTGGGACTACAGCCACCATACCCCGCTAATTTTTTGTATTTTTAGTAGAGACGGGGTTTCACCGTGTTAGCTAGGATGGTCTGGATCACCTGACCTCGTGATCCGCCCGCCTTGGCCTCCCAAGGTGCTGGGATTAGTTCTTTTTCTGGGCCATGTCTCCTGTGACACTTTGGACTTCTGAGTTTAATGCTGGAACAAGTTAAAATTTTGGGAGATGATTGGGAAGGCATGATTATATTTTGCAATGTGAGAAGGACATGAGATTTGGGGGTCCAGGGATAGATTGAATATATGTTCCTGCCAAATGTCATGTTGAATTGTGGTCCCCATTGTTGGAGTGGGACCTGATGGGAGGTGTTTGGGTCATGGAAGTGGATCTCTCCTGGCTTGGTGTCTTTGCAATAGTGAGTGAGTGCCAGGGAGATCTGGTTATTTAGAAGTGTGTGGCATCCCCCAACACACACTGTCTCTTGCTCCAGTTCTCACCATGTGATGTGCCTGCTCTCCCTTCTCCTTCTGCCAATAGTAAAAGCTCCCTAGGGCCTCCTCAGAAGCCAAACAGATGGTGGTACTATGCTTCCTGTACAGCCTGCAGAAACATGAGCCAATTTAACCTCGTTTCTATATAAATTACCCAGTCTCAGGTATTTCTTTGTGGCAATGCAAGAACAGCCTAATTGCAGGGGGCAGGGGCAGGGGGAAGAGGTGGTGAGGCATGACACACTGGGCTAAAACATGAAGAACATTCAGCCAGGTGCGGTGGCTCACTCCTGTAATCCCAACACTCTGGGAGGCCGAGGCAGGCAGATCACCTGAAGTCGGGAGTTCGAGACCAGCTTGACCAACATGGAGAAACCCCGTCTCTACCAAAAAATAAAAAATTAGCCAGGCATGGTGGCTCATGCCTGTAATGCCAGCTACTCAAGAGACTAAGGCAGGAGAATCGCTTGATCCGGGGAGGCAGAGGTTGCCATGAGCCGAGATCGCGCCATTGCACTCCAGCCTGGGCAACAAGAGTGAAACTCCCTCTCGAAAAAAAAAAAATATATATATATATATATATATATATATATATATGTGTGTGTGTGTGTGTATATATATGTATATATAGATGTGTATATATGTATATATGTGTGTATATGTATATATATGTGTATATATGTATATATGTGTATATATATGTATATATATGTGTATATATGTATATATATGTGTATATATGTATATATATGTGTATATATGTATATATATGTATATATGTGTATATATGTATATATATGTGTATATATATGTATATATATGTGTATATATATGTGTATATATATGTATATATGTGTGTGTATATATATGTATATATATATGTGTGTATATATATATATGTATATATATATATATGAAGGACATTCTATTTCTAGGAGACACTGGAACGGGGCCCTGGCTGTTCTGGTTAGTCTCTCTTTATCACAGGATGCTACATTCCCAGCACATTCTACAGTTATCCTAGAGAACCACAAGTGAGAAAGGAGAGAGAACTAAATTGGTCCAAGGCCACCTGGAAAACTGTCCTGAAGTCTATGCCCTTAACCCAGATGATCCCTTTTAGCAAAGCTAATCCATTTCATATGCCCACCAACCTCCTAGTATCTGGAGGCAGAAGTTTGCTTATCAGATCGACGTAACACCTTGACAGACACAATGTCAGTGCAACATTGTTGAGCCATAGCCAGAATACATTTTACTAGGCCCAGGAGGACTATGTCACAAACAGGCTGATCAGGTCTGCCTGGAGCAGCAACCTAGTCCAGGATCCAGTGATCCAGGTAAGATAATGGGTCAAAAGTACCAGCCCACCAAGGTTTTATTAGTTGTCATGATGTTTTGCCACCTTAGGCCAATTAAGTCTATCTCCCTCCCATGTGGCAGGTGTTAGATCCTCACTCAGTAAGCCAGGGCTCAGGTTCTGTTGGTATTTACTGTGCCACTATAATGCTGGTAGAGTTTACTACTGGCAGGACAAGAAGGTTGCTGTAGCCTGTGACATAATGGGGTCTGGGATGACAGATCCAGCACTTTCCTTTGGTAGCCACAGCTTGGGAGAGCCTAACAAAGGCGTTATGCTTCTAGGCCTCTGCAGTCACGTCCTTGTGGAAAAAGCAGACTGATAGGTTAGTGCCCTGCCCCTTACACTTCCTGCATCCTCGGGTATTCCCTACCTATGTGATAGACGTTGGGCTGAGTGTAGTGTCCCAGTCTGACTGCTGCAGTCCCGAGACTACCCATTCCGCTTGTTGCATGACCTAGGCCTTTTGGTTTCAGTCGTTCAGTCCAGGAAGGTTTGTCTTGTACAAACTCGACATGTCTGATAAGGTTACCCACCTGTATGGAAGGATCAGGTGTTCCTGGTGCCACTAAGCCTAGCACCCTGGTACTCCTTGGTCCTGTCCTGTATCCCTGTGGATTTCATAGAAGAGAAGCACTTGGGAGAAGTATCACCTCTAGATTAGAGTCAGAGGGGCCTGTCTGTGGTGCTCTGGCAGCCTGAACCACCGGCCACCTACAGGATGTGCACTGTAAATGGAAAAAGAAAAGAGAATGGTTGGGAACACTGAGATTGGAATTTCACAGGTGCAGCCTCATCAGGCAGTCACCTGGTCCACCTCTATCCACACCAAGCTCAGTGTTTTTCAAGATGTGTGCAGTGCTGTGTTTCCCTTGCATTGGAGTACAGTGCTTAGTGTCCACGCTGCCCTAGTCAGGTCGAGGTGCCACCCCACTAACAGGCTGTCCTGATGTCCTTTATTCAGTTGCTTTGTGAGTTCACTGGTCCATCATTCAATGGCTCCATTGGCCTATGGATGACAGAGTGCATGGAAAACCCATTGTATTGCATGAGAGTGTGCCCACTGTCATGTTGCTTGGGCAGTGAGGATTTTCCTTGGTCAGAGTGAAGTCCCATGGGGTATCCAAAAACATAACATAAGTCCTCTCAAGGGCAGCTATGGTAGTCAGAGCGTCCACGAGTGGCATATAGAGTCCCTTCCAACAGCAAGCTGTTGCCATAGCCCTTGTCCCCACACATGGAATCTTTCAATAGTCCAATCACTGCTGCCATTCCCCTAACAAGATGGCTAGGCTGTTGGCAATGGCCCATGAGTCAGTAAAAATGTGGCAAGATATGGTGGTAGGTGGGAGGGGATGTGCCCCACTGTTATGGCTCAAATCCTTAGCTGTTAGGGGTCATTGCCCCTCTGGTGGCAGTGATGTTCTGTGCCACAAGCCACCAAAATGTCAATGACTATAAAGCACTCAATGGTGGGAACCATGGTCACTGACACCTGAAATGACCCAGAGGGCTCCACCCACAAGCAGATAAGCACCACAAGCAGATAAACACTATGTGTCACCGAGTTCATCCCCAAATTTCCTGGTGTCACCAGCTTAATTTTTCCCCTAAAGGAACCTGGAAATTCTGTCATGTGGCCTTCAGTATCCAAGAACTACAAAGAAATCAGAATTTCCATCTTTCTCCATTTTATCTTTTTTTTTGGGGGGGGGGACAGGGTCTCTCTCCATTGCCCAGGTTGAAGTGCAGCCCCAGCCTCCCAGGTTCAGACAATCCTCCAGCCTCAGCCTCCCACATAGCTGGGATTACAGAAGCACACCACCACACCTGGCTAATTTTTAAATTTTTTGTAGAGACGAGGTTTTATGGGAAAGGAGGGGTGATACGTGGGACATTAGGTCACATGCAAACACACCCTGTGGATGTGACTGAGCTGGCTAAATGGGTGGAAGCAGAGAGAAAGTAAGGTGGAGCTGAAATGCCACACAGGATCCCTTGGTTGTTAGCCACTTATGTGATTGCTCATTTCCAGGGCTGGCAATTGGGGACCCAAACATACCCTAAGGCACTTAAGAGAAAAGCACTTTGTTGCTTTGGCTGGTCTCTAAGTCTTGGGCTCAAGGGATCCTCCTGCCTTGGCCCCACAAAGTACTGGAATTATAGGTATGAGCCACTGAACCTGGCCCCATTTTATCTTAATAGGAGTATAGAGCCATTGGCCTCTGGTGGGGATCCAGAGACCTTGGCCCCATTCCTACCCATGCCATACAGCCCAAGACATTTGGGTTTGCAATGTCCCTTTATCAAATATATTCATCAACCAAGATGCATGTGACTTCCTTGGCCTTTCTCCATGTCTAAGACTGTAGTCCTTTAGACTTGAGTCTCCCTTTCTGTGACGGGCCACGTTGTGCATGTGGTTCCTCTCAGATGCTTCAGGGACCATGTGAGTACCTCATCCCTCTTCTTTCTCTTAAGTGCCTTAGGGTATGTTTGGGTCCCCAATCGCCAGCCCTGGAAATGAGCAATCACATAAGTGGCTAACAACCAAGGGATCCTGTGTGGCATTTCAGCTCCACCTTACTTTCTCTCTGCTTCCACCCATTTAGCCAGCTCAGTCACATCCACAGGGTGTGTTTGCATGTGACCTAATGTCCCACGTATCACCCCTCCTTTCCCATAAAATGTCCAGCTGCAAGTCCAGCCTCTGCACCCGCAGGTTGACATCACCACCTCCTTTCACCAGGAAAACATGGTTCTGTCAGACTGAACCCTGTTTGTTGTGTCAATTTTGTGAAGCAGGCTCATTGTGCACTGGTTATCAACTTGCCTGAGTCCAATGAGATGGTGAGATGGAATGCCCACATGCAAGTTACATGAAGTGGGTTTATTACTTACAGACTGGCCCTGAGGCACAACAGAAGCCCGGAATTCATTGTGAGCCAATCTCCCAAGGCTCAAGAAAGCTACCGAGGGTAGATGGATTCTCACAAGTGGGGCATGTGTCCCACTTGCACTGCAGCTGAGGGACACTAGAAAGCATCCCACACTGGATTTAATACCCTAGGGACCACATGACACGCTGGGCAAAAGTGTTGATGGACGTCTTGTTTCTCAGAGGCAGACAGGAACAGAGAGAGCCTGAGCTGTTCTTGTCAGTCCCTCTTTATCACAGGATGTTGCATTCCCAGCACATTCTACAGTTATTTTTGAGAACACACGTGAGAAAGAGGGAAGAACTGGGCGAGTCTAAGGTGACCTGGAGAACTGTCCTGCAGCTTGTTCTTGAATGTTCATATCAACTTTACTCATAATAGCCAAAAACTGGAAATAACCAATGCCCAACAATACATTGATAAACACATTGTGGCAAATTCATACAGTGAGATACCTGTATGAATGAACTGCAGATACTTCCAACAATACTTGCAACATGGATGAGTCTTCAAAATGTGCTCAGCAAAATGACAATCTAAAATTAATTACTAGGCTGGGCGTGGTGGCTCAAGCCTGTAATCCCAGCACTTTGGGAGGCCGAGGCGGGAAGATCACCTGAGGTCAGGAGTTTGAGACCAGCTTGGCCAACATGGTGAAACCCTGTCTCTACCAAAAAATACAAAAATTGGCCGGGTGTGGTAGCAGGCATCTGTAATCCCAGCTACTCGGGAGGCTGAAGCAGGAGAATCGCTTCAACCCGGGAGGCAGAAGTTGCAGTGAGCCAAGATCGTGCCACTGCACTCCAGCCTTGGTGACAGAGCAAGATTCTGTCTCAAAAAAAAAATAAAATAAATTACCATATGATTTCATTTCTACAAAATGCTAGAGATTACAGATTTATTATGGAGTGACTGAAAGCAAATCAGTGGTTGCTTGGGATAGGGAAGTGGGAGACACTGACCGGAAAGGACCCAAAGGGAACCTTTAGGGTGAAGCCAATGTTCTATATCTTGATGTGGTGTCAGTTACAAGGAAGTATGAATTTATTACAATTCATCAAATTCGGTGCACTTTAGAAGAGTATATTATATATAATATATATTTAACATATTTTTAAATATATATGTAATTTTTTTTTTTTCTGAAACAGAGTCTTGCTTTATTACCCAGGCTGGAGTGCGGTGGCACGATCTTGGCTCACTGCAACCTCCGCCTCCCAGGTTCAAGCGATTTTCCTGCCTCAGCCTCCCGAGTAGCTGGGATTACAGGTGCGCCACCATGCCTGGCTAATTTTTGTATTTTTAGTAGAGACGGGGCTTCACCTTGCTGGCAGGCCGGTCTCAGACTCCTGATCTTGTGATCCGCCCATCTTGGCCTCCCAAAGTGCTGGGATTACAGGCATGAGCCACCATGCCCAGGCTAGAAGAGCATATTTTATAAACTACAAATTATGCCTCAATAAAGTTGATTTGAAAACAGACATAAAAATTGTTGTCTCATATCAAGCAGACTCCCATGGAATAAAAATAAAACAGTTGTCTTGGCCGGGCGTGGTGGCTCATGCCTGTAATCCCAGCACTTTGGGAGGCCCAGGCAGATGGATCACCTGAGGTCAGGAGTTCAAGATCAGCCTGGCTAACATGGTGAAACCCCGTCTCTACTAAAAATACAAAATTAGCTGGGCATGGTGGCGCATGCGTGTAATCCCAGCTACTCGGGAGGCTGTGGCAGGAGAATCGCTTGAAACCAGGAGGCAGAGGTTGCAGTGAGCCAGAATTGCACCCTGCACCCCAGCCTGGGTGACAGAGTGAGACTCCATCTCCAAAAAAAAAAAAAAAAAAAAAGTTGTCTCAGTTCATAGCAGCTTGTTTCTAACTATTAAAAGCTGGAAACAACCCACAACCCAAACGTTTGAGCAAATGGATAAACAAAGTGTCACACATCCATACAATGACTGCAACTCAGCAATAAAAAGAAGCCAGCTATGCTATATACAGCAACATGGATGAAATCTCAAAATAATTATGCCAAATAAAAGAAGCCAGACATAAAAAGAGTGCATACTATATGATTCCGTTTATGTAAAACTACTCTATGGTGACAACAGATCAGTGGTCGCTTGAGTAGGGGTTCTAGGATGCAAAGAGAGGATTACAAAGGAGCGTGGGGGAACTGTGGGGTAATAGATGCGTTCTACCTTGATTATGGTAATGGCTTCATGGATGTGTATAGGTCATGTGAATCTAATTGTATGCTTATAAAAATATACAGCATATTGCATGTCAATTATCTCTCTAAGGCTGTTTAAGAAACACAAGACACTACATCTTTTTGTTGGAACAGCTAAAATTAAAAAGAACTAACAACACTAAGTATTGGTGAGGATGTAAGCAACTGGAGCTCTCATAGCTTATTCACGGGGATGCTATGTAATACAGACATTTTGCAAAAGTTTGGCAGTTTCTTATAAAATTAAATATACACTTACCCCACAACAGCAATCCCAGTACAAGGGAAATAAAAACAATTCACCCAAAGATCTCTATGCAAATGTTTATGGCAGCTTTGTTCAAAATTCCAATATTGGTAAATAACCCAAATATCCTTCAACTAGTAGATGGAAAACAAATTGTGGTATATCCACAGCATACTCAGCAACAAAAGGGAATGAACTATTGATCTACTCAGCAACATGGATGAAGCTCAACAGCATTATACTAAATGAAAGAAGCCACATTCGGAAGGCTACATGCTCTGTTATTCCATTTATACAACATTCTAGAAAAAGAAAAACTATAGGGACAGAAAATAGGTCAGCATTTGCCAAAGTCTGGGGTTGGTGGGAATGGATTGCTACAAAATGCCATGAGGGAATTTTAGGGGATGATGGAATGGTTGTATATTTTGATTGCGGTGGTGATGGTGATGGTTATAAAACTATGCGTTTGTCAAAATTTGTATAACTGTACACTAAAAGAGGTGAATTTTATATTTGACTATTTTTTAAGTCACCTCAGAGGTAAAAATGATCCCTTATGGCTTGCAAGTATTATGTACCATAAAATTAGTTCAAAAGATCTAATTTGATAAGGTATTAGATGAGAGCTTTCAAAACAATATCAACTTTACTCTTCTCTGCAATATATAGACTTGCATAAATATGCATAACTGTTACCATGTGTTAAAATGAATCTAACCTTGGAAGTGTTATCTGAACAAATGGGTCAGGTAAGATACCCAGACTCCAAACATGATCCCCATGTCTTGTGAAAATAACTTTGAAAATGAAACTTGTAATTCTTGATCAATTGTTATGTTGGATGTAACTGATATTTCTATATTCTTAAAAGGTATAAATATTTGTAGGACTTCAATGTCAAATCAGTCAGAGATGTGGTACTTCCAGCTGTCATACACATGGCTGAATGATTAAACACTTATGACTGTCAGATTTTTAAACAAATATCTGGGTGTCTTAGCCTAGGTCCTCTAGAAAGCAGAGCCCAAGGCAAGGATTAAAGCACTGGTATTTTATTTTATTTATTATTTATTTTTATTATACTTTAAGTTCTAGGGTACATGTGCACAACGTGCAGGTTTGGTACATATGTAACAACCCAAATGTCCATCAATGATAGACTGGATTAAGAAAATGTGGCACATATACACCATGGAATACTATGCAGCCATAAAAAAGGATGAGTTCATGTCCTTTCTAGGGACATGGATGAAGCTGGAAACCATCATTCTGTGCAAACTATCACAAGGACAGAAAACCAAACACTGCATGTTCTCACTCATAGGTGGGAATTGAACAATGAGAACACTTGGACACAGGGCGGGGAACATCATACACCAGGGCCTGTCATGGGGTGGGGGGATGGGGGAGGGATAGCATTAGGAGAAATACCTAATGTAAATGACGAGTTAATGGGTGCAGCACACCAACACGGCACATGTAAGCACTGGTATTTTATTTAGGATATGTAAGAACAGAGAGGTGAGGGCGAGGAAAAAGGTAAGTGAGGCAAGGAACGATGCATAGCAATGTGATGTAATGCATTACCTCACCGCAGGCTTCACAGTGAGCCAGGAAGACACATGGAGTGTTTGCCAGTGCATTTACTTAGCCAAACACATTTGCCAGACAACCTGTGTGTCTTCTCTGGAAGGCATGCAAGGCAAAACCATGGCCGAGAGGAGTTCACAGGAGGGAGACAGGAGGGGGCGTTTGCCTGCCAGGCTCCCTCCTGTCCTCTGCATTTCACTAATCAAGGCCCTCCAGAGGGAGCTGACTCCTCCATACTTCTGGATCATTGCCTTAAACCTGTCAGCAGAAGCTCAAGGAGTTGATGGGGTTGATGGAATCTGAGACAGTGCTCTAGAATCTGTGTTTCATACAGGATGAGATATAAATGAAACAAATGCTAAATAATGACACAAGGTACCTTGCCGAGAGAGGAATCATCCACCTGGAAGGGTAGGCTGTTTGTGAGTAATGTAGGGTGGGAGAGAAGGCTTTACTAAGGAAATGGGCTTAAAGAATGTGAATGATGTGCTCACAGAGGCCACAGGAGAGAAATTATAGCCAGGAGAACAATCTGAAAGACAAAGGACATGGTGGCATAAGCGCATGTAACACAATGTACTCAGGAAATGGCTGGCATCCTGAGATATGGAGTGGAATACAGTACAGGGCTTTGTAAACTCAGCTTGGAGTCCGATCACACAAAGCCTTGACAAGGAACTGAAAATGGGTTCTGAAGGCCAGAAACCATTCAAGATTCCCAAAGGGAAAAACAAAAATCAGCTTGTTTTCAGGACATAATTCTGGGGCAGTTGCTAGAATTACATCGGAAAGGAGGTTCATACAGCATACTAGAAGGGGCCTCCCTTCCATAGTAGAAGTGTTTGTGGTGAACAAAAATTAAAATTTCAAAGATGGTAACTGTCAGAGTGGAGAAAAATAAAACTTAAATGTGTGCAGCAGGAGGAAAGTAAACAAAAACCAAGCTGACTAACCACCTTATTACAAGGCCACCATGACAAGACTAGAGTGTCCATCATCAACTTTTAGTGCCTCAATGTTAAGTACGGACAAATGAGCGGTAAACATGGACATCAGGCATTTCAACAACACTTCTAAGAGCAGAGACAGAGGTATAAACAAACAGGGGACGGGGAAGAAAGAAAAAAAAAAGTTGATTCAGGGAACAGAAGAAATGTAGAAATAATTGACATTAGAGAGATAATGAATTCATTTTCTAATAGCATTTTTTCCAGAAAAAAAAAATGAGCTAGCTCTTGGAAATTAAAATCATAGAGCAGAAAAAATATATATAGCAGAAAATGTTGATAGCCAAAAGAAAGGTAGAAAATAAAGCTGAGAAAATCATCCTAAATTTTAAAAAAAGGCAAAAGGTTAAAAATGGAAAACAAGAGAAAAAAAAAAACTTAGAGGTACATTTCAGAAAATCCCACATTCAACTAATAAAACTCCCCCCCCACAAAGAAATGTGATTAAAATCGAAATATCCCAGAACTGAAGCACATAACTTGCCAGATTGAAAAAGCTCACTAAATATTTAGTATTATGAATTAAAAAGCACCCACACTGGCTGGGGTCGTTGACTCACACCTATGATTTCTGCACTTTAGGAGGCCGAGGCGGACGGATCACTTGAGGTCAGGAGTTTGAGACCAGCCTGGCCAATGTGGTGAAACCCCGTCTCTACCAAAAATACAAAAATTAGTCAGGCGTGGTGGCATGTGCCTGTAGTCCCAGCTACTTGGGAGGTTGAGGCAAGAGAATCGCTTGAACCTGGGAGACGGAGGTTGCAGTGAGCCGAGATCATGCTACTATACTCCAGCCTGGGCGACAGAGTGAGACTGTATCAAAAAAAAAAAGCACCCACTAAGGCATGACATGAAATTTCAAAACACCTGAGATAAAGATCCTAAAGCTGACAGAGAGGAAAATTACAGGTCACAAATAAAAGCTCTGCAGTCAGGATAGCATAGGATTTCAACAGCAGAGATGAAATCTAGAACAACAATGAATAAATGCATTTAAAACTGCTTACCTGGCCGGGCGCAGTGGCTCACGCTTGTAATCCCAGCACTTTGGGAGGCCGAGGCGGGTGGATCACGAGGTCAGGAGATCGAGACCACGGTGAAACCCCGTCTCTACTAAAAATACAAAAAATTAGCCGGGCGTGGTGGCGGGCGCCTGTAGTCCCAGCTAATCGGAGAGGCTGAGGCAGGAGAATGGCATGAACCCGGGAGGCGGAGCTTGCAGTGAGCCGAGATTGCGCCACTGCACTCCAGCCTGGGCGACAGAGCGAGACTCCGTCTCAAAACAAACAAACAAAAAAAAAAACAACAAAAAAACTGCTTACCTACAATTCCACGATCAAACTATCAACGGAGTGAAAGAGTAAAATAAACCCATTTTACTCAGGCAAAGGTCTTGAAAAGTTTATATCCCAATGACCTTGCCTGGGAAGCTGAAAGATATACTCCACCAAACAGGAAAGTAAACCAAAAAGCGGCAGCTATGGGATCCAGGAGACAGGAGAGGAAGAAATGACCAGGGTGAAGGTAAAGAGAAATCCCAGGGCAGAAGCTATGCCTGAGGTCTAGAGAATAACCAAGGTGCAGTGGCTCACACCTGTAATCCCAGCACTTTGGGAGGCCAAGGCGAGCATATCACTTGAGGTCAGGAGTTCGAGATCAGCCTGGCCAACATGGTGAAACCCACTCTCTACCAAAAATTAAAAAAATTAGTTGGGTGTGGTGGTGCATGCCTGTAATCCTAGCTGCTCAGGAGGCTGAGGTGGGAGAATCGCTTGAACTCAGGAGGCGGAGGCTACAGTGAGCCAAGATCACACCACTGAACTCAAGCCTGGGCAACAGAGTGAGACCTTGTCTTCAAAAAAAAAGAATAACCAAGGTGCCTGTTCTGGGCTGAGTTGTGTCATTCCAAAAGTCATGTTAAAGTTCTAACCACAGTATCTCAGTATGTGACTGTATTTGGAAATGGGCCTTTAAAGAGGTAAATAAGTAAAAGTGAAGTCACTAGGGTGGGCCCCAATCCAATATGACCAGCGTCCTTTTTCTTTTTTTTTCTTTTAAATTGAGGTCCCATTCCAATTAGCATCTTTTTAAGGTAAGGAAATTTAGACACAGAGAGACACAAAGGGAAGACCATGTGAAGACACAGGAAGATGGCCATTTATAAGACAAGAAGAGAGGCCTCTGAAGAAACCAACCCTGCCGACACCTTGCTCTTTCCATCTCCAGAATTGTGAGAAAATTAATTTCTCTTATTTAAGCCACCCAGTCTGTGGTACTTTGCTATGGTAGCCCTAGTAAACGAATATAGCACTGAACCCAGAACAGGGGAACCAGGAAAGATTAAGAAAAAAAAAAAGAATTTGATGTATATACAAGATTACATGATGCTATCAGAGATTTGGGGGATGAATTCATCATCAATCCATAGGAAAAGAGGCAAACAAATGAAGTAAAAGTGAAGGGGGAAAAGTGGTCTGAGAAACACAATCATGGTACAGTATGGCTCATGATGAATATTTAGCTAGTAAATAACATGAACTTAGAACGCTGACTTAACCAAAGGTTGAAAAACAACTGTGGTGTGGTGTGGGTGGATATTATGAAAGAGCTAAATTCTTATCTACCATAGGAGGAAATCAACAGGTAATAACACAAATGGAAAAATCAAGAAGTGGCAATATAAGCACATTATTTAAATATGGAGGCAAATGCCAATAAATAATGCAAAAATACTTAAAGTGGCTGCCTTCGGGAAATGATAACCAGGAGTAAGGTGGAAGACCGCCCCTTTCCATGATAATCTCAGTGGAGCTATTTGAATTGTAAACAACTCATAGGTGTTTATGAATAATAAAAGAATTTTAAAACCTAAACAGACCACTAAAGACCTTATTATTATTTTTAAATTGTATATTATATATATTATTTTGAGACAGAGTCTCACTCCATGGCCCAGGCTGGAGTGTAGTGGGGTGATCTCGGCTCACTGCAACCTCCGCCTCCCAGGTTCAAGCGATTCTCCTGCCTCAGCCTCCCAAGTAGCTGGGATTAGAGGTGAGCGCCATCACACCCAGCTAATTTTTGTATTTTTAGTAGAGATGGGGTTTTGCCATGTGGGGCAGGCTGGTCTCAAACTCCTGAGCTCAGGTGATCTTGGCCTCCCAAACTGTTGGGATTACAGGCATAAGCCACTGTGTCCAGCCTAAAGATATTTTTAAACAAAGAGTTGCTGGTCCTCTTAGCCAGACACAGAACAAGTGTGTTAAATAAATAAGACATGAAACACCTAATGGTGGCAAGATTTTTTTTAACAGGCCATGTTAACTGAAATGAGGAGGACACAGAGGGGACAACAGGGTCAGGAAACTTTCTTGAAGGTGTAGTGTTTATATGATGGCACTTCTGCTGACAGTGTCCTTCTCAGAAGTTGCCTGCCCAGGGGCTCTTTAAAACAGACTAGCTGCATTTCCATGTCTGCCCCTGCTTGTTCTTTCTGCCTCGCCAGTTGTCTTGCTCCAATTTCTTCCCAAGTGGGCTTCATGATGTATTCATGATGAGCCTTCATGACATACTCTACAAGACTAGCCTTTTAGCAAGAACTTTTATATCTCTGTTAAATGTGGCAAGCAGAGAAAAATTGTATAGCCATCACTTAGATGAAAGATAGCATTGTGATCAAGCCTATGTTATAAAAATCATGTAGGTTTTACTTATTTTCCTTTCTCTTTGTCCTTAACTTCCTCCAGGCAGGATTGCTTGCACGTAGTCACTTTGGTAAAGGGTAGTCATTAGTAAGTGATTAACTTCATATCCTAATCCCCAGGGGCAGCCTGCAAGATTAATGAACTTGTTTTTCTTGTAAAGAACAATGATCCCTGGGTTATGCTGACCTCCTTGATGGCACCCAGAACTTTGACTGGCCAAGGGATGCAAGCAGCTTTGATAATCAGGGGATCTCACTTCCCATATACCTACCTTACTCATAAAAGCCACCGGTTACGTGCAAAGGGAGGCTGAATTTGAGAATTTGCCTCTCCCACCCTCATGCTTTGGTCAAATTGAATAAACCTTTCTCTGCTCTGAAGCACCAATGTGTCAGTGTCTGGCTTACTGCACATCAGGTACTTGAACCTAACTTTTGGGGTTCTGCAACAGATTTTGGCAACCATGCCAGGGCTAGCATGGCTGTAGGCCCCGGTCAGGTTAGGCGAATGAGTGCCGCAGCAGCTGCCCAAGTGTGTTGGTCAGGGGGGCCCTAAAGTTGCTCTTCTAGGTCAGCGTAGGCTGCTGTTGGTACTCTAGAAGCTTAAAGCAGAGAAACATCTCAGACTGCTATCTGGACTTCCGGTTTTGGTCTGAAGGGTAAGTCACTGCGGTGCACACAGCTATCTCACTCTCTCTGCTTGCATTGTGAAGAGGGCCCTTTTGGGGGAGTAATAGAATGGTGGACTATGCCCATTTGCTTGTTTGCTCTCCTGTAGGGAGTTTGGTTTTCTGTTTGTGATTTTGTTTTGTTTTGTTGTTGTTGTTTGGTTTGCGGGATGTGTGTGTGTGTGTGTGTGTGTGTGTGTGTGTGTGTGTGTGGTGTTATGTGAAAAGACTGAACAGGGCAAATTTGGAATTGATCCCAGAGAGTAGCATCATTGGCTGCATTCTCCAGAACTGGGCCATTTTCAGCTATGAGCCCATGAAGAAAAATAAAATTTTTTTAATTGTAACGCTGCTTGGCCTCAATATGCCTTAGAATTTGGGAAAAAATGGCTGACAAACAGTTCTTTAAGTTATGCTACTATAATACAACTGGAACTATTCTGTAAGAGCAGAGAAAATAGGATGCAATCCTATATGTCCAGGCTTTTATACTCTTGTATCAGAGTGAACCTACTCAAAAGAGGTGTAATTTGATGCTGCAAAAGAAAAAACAGCCCAAACCTAAGGTTTTAGACTCCCACCATTAGATGGGGAAGACAGGGCACTGCTTGGTGCTTTGAATCCCCTGAATAATCATCCTGATCCTCTGCCCCCCAGTCAGCTATGGCTCCAGCACCTCCACCTCCTTATGGGATTGTCTGGAGCAGGAGGGGAACACTCCCAAACCTGTCCTCCCCATGGAATTAGGACAGGTTGTGGTCTCCCCTTCCTGCAACTGACAGGAAACCCAATTTGGCCTGGGACCCACTGGTCCCTTAGTAGGGCAGTTTCCTCTGTGTCAATTCCCCACTGTGGGACTTGAATGGACAACAGGTTGGCACAACATGGTTACATTTCCTTTTCCCACTTTGGAGCTGTTCAGGTGGAAAAACAGTAATCCCCCCTATCCCAACCCAAGCAAATGGCTGGGCTATTCTTGTCTGTATTTCTGATCTACCACCCCACAAGGGCAGATACTCACTTTGCTAAAGTGCTGCTCACAGCAGAAGAAAGGCATGTAGTCACAGAAAAGGCTAGGCAAGAAGCAAACCGGCTCCATCTGGAGGCGGGAAACAATCACCCCTGGCCAATAGACTCAGTCCCTAACGCAGAGACCAGTTGGGATGTAAATGATGGGGCCTTTCCCACTTAGGGCACTATGAGAACTGCATCCTTGAAGGTTTGAAGAAAGGGGTTACTCAGGTTAACAGCCTCAATAAGGTACAGGAAATACAGCGGCAAGCATATGAGGACCCTTTGTAATTCCTAGAAGGACTCCATCAGACATGTGGAAAGTAGGTTGACGCTAACTAACCCTGAGGCACCGGACAGTCCGAGAATGGTCAATGTGACCTTTATCAGCCACAGTGCCCTGATATTCAAAGAAAACTGCAAAAGGTAAATGGGATCCTTGGGTTGCCAATCTCACATTTAGTGGACTTAGCTTTTAAAGTATGCTATGCTCAGGATGAGGCTCAGGAAAGTGCAAATTGAAGCAACAAGTAACTCGCTGGTGGCTGTGCTTGACTACCAACCTAGGGGAAAAGGAAGAAATCAAAGAGCGGTTCACACCCCCTTCAGAAAAAAAAAAACAATGTGCCTATTATAAGAAGGAGGGACACTGGAAAAAGGGCTGTCCCAAATTGACCAAAGCAGCTGGCAAGTGCAGCCTCCCTCAAAATCAGATGAGGAGAGAGAATAATGTTTAGATGAAGACTGATGTGTCCCAGGGACTCCCTTAGACTTGGAGCAACCAGTGGCTATATCCCCACAGGATTCCTAGATAAAATTGACAGTGGGGAACAGAATGATTGACTTTTTAGTTGACACAGTGCCACATATTAAGTAATTAACAATTGTCTCTCTCCAACTTTGGGAAAAACCATTACTGTTACACGGATATTGGGAGACACCATTACCCTTTTCTACAATCCTTAGGTTACCATTTAGGAGAGACTAGCCTAGGGCATAGTTTCTTGTACATGCTTAATGCCCAGTGCCCCTCCTGGGCTGGGATTTGCTTGCCAAATTGTATGCTCAACTTGTCTTTCCCTCCAGATGCCTAGATATAATGATTCCTTCTGAACAAGTTTGCAGGTTTCAAATACTCCTGCTCCAACCAGAAAACGAAGAGGTTCAGGACATTCCAGAAGAAATTCTCATGCAGGTAAGGAGAGATGTTTGGGCCCAAGGGAAGCCAGGGAGAGTGGTCACAGCCAAACCCATAAAAATTAAATTAAAAGAGAGACACAGAATATCCATTAAAGAAAGTGGCATGAAAGGGTATTCAACCACTCTTGGAAGGTTTTTTTGGCACAAGGACTGATTTGGTCCTGTAATTCTCCCTTTAACATTCCTGTTTTACTGTGGGCGGCAAGTCACCCAGGTGCTGAGGCAAGAGACCAAGGGCATGAGCTGTTCCAGTATAATAAAACATATAAAACAACAAGAGTTATACTAGATCTAAATCATAGACATGATTATATATGAATATCATTAATCATTAGTTTGTAGCAATTACTCTTTATCGCTCTATAATCATAACCTAGGAAAAACCAGGCCATACAGAGATAGGAACCGAAGGTACATAGTGAGAAGTGACCAGAAGACAAGAGTGCGAGCCTTCTGTTATGCCCGGACAGGGCCACCAGAGGGCTCCTTGGTCTAGCAGTAATGCCAGCGTCTGGGAAGATGCCCATTGCCAAGCGGAGCGTGGCCTAGCGGTAGCGTCAGTGTCAAAGAAAAACACCCACTACTTAGCAGACCGGGAAAGGGTGTCTCCCTTTCCCTGGGGGAGTTTAGAGAAGACTCTACTCCTCCACCTCTTGTGGAGGGCCTGACCCTGTATCCCTGTGATGCTGTGCTTCAGTGGTCACGCTCCCAGTCTGCTTTCAAGTTCCATTCTGTACACCTGGCTCTGCCTTTTCGGTAACAGTAGCAAAATTAATGAAAGTACTAAAAGTCTCTGATACGCAGAAATAATGGTGTAAGCTGTCTCTCTCTCCCTCTCCCTCCCTCTGCCTCAGCTGCCAGGCAGGGAAGGGCCACCTGTCCAGTGGACACGTGACTCACGTGACCTTATCAATCACTGGAGATGACTCACACTCTTTACCCTGCCCCTTTGGTCTTGTATCCAATAAATAACAGTGCAGCCAGGCATTCGGGGCTACTACTGGTCCCTGCATCTTGGTGGTAGTGGTCCCCCAGGCCCAGCTGTCTTTTATCTCTTTGTCTTGTGTCTTTATTTCTACAATGTCTCGTCTCTGCACACAGGGAGAAAAACCCACCGACCCTGTGGGGCTGGTCCGTACATCTTACCATCATGCAAGTCCCATTAAGACAACTACAGTTTTGACCAGGCATGGTGGCTCACGCCTGTAATCCCAGCACTTTGTGAGGCTGAAGTGGGCGGATCACGAGGTCAGGAGATCAAGACCATCCTGGCTAACACGGTGAAACCCCATCTCTACTGAAAATACAAAAAAATTACCCAGGCATGGTGGCGGGCGCCTGTAGTCCCAGCTACTCAGGAGGCTGAGGCAGGAGAATGGCTTGAACCCGGGAGGCAGAGCTTGCAGTGAGCCGAGATCGTGCCACTGCACTCCAGGCTGGGCAACACAGCAAGACTCGTCTCAAAAAAAAAAAAAAAAAAAAAAAAAGACAACTACAGTTTGTACAAGACTTAGGGCCAGTAATGAAACAGTCTAGGACATACAACCTATGGTAACTAACCCCTATAGCGTGCTGACCACTTTATCAGGAGAACTAGGTTGGTTTACAGATTTGGACTGTAAAGATGCCTTCTTTTGCATTAGACAAGGAGACACAAGAGATCTTTGAATTTGAATCTCTGAGGCTGGGACACAGGTCTTTCAGCAGTACTGTTAGTGTTATCTCAAGGATTTAAAAATTCCCCCACAATCTTTGGGAAATTTTTGGCATGGAACTTAAGGACCTCTGGCTGACAGAAGGAACGCTTTTACAATATGTGGATGAAATCTTTGTTGCAAGACCTTCAGAGCTTTCCTTGAAAATATCATTCAAATACTGGATTTCCTAGTGGAAACAGGCTACTGGGTTTCCAAAAAGAAAGCCCAGATCTGCCAAAAGATAGTAAAATACTTAGGGTCTGAACTGACTAAGGGGCACAGAAACCTTCCCCCAGGCCACCTAGAGGCAATCACCTGCGTAGCTGTCCCCATCTCCTGTAAACAACTGCAACAGTTTCTAGGAATGATGGGATTCTGTTGAATTTGGATTTTGAATTTTGGATTTACGGTAAAACCCCTTTATGAGGCCCTAAAAGGAAAAAAATCTGAGCCCCTGATCTGGACTTCAGAATGCCAAAATTAAAAGTCAAAGAGGCTGAGCACGGTGGCTCATGCCTGTAATCCCAGCACTTTGGGAGGCTGAGGCAGTCGGATCACTTGAGGTCAGGAGTTCGAGACCAGCCTGGCCTACACGGCGAAACCCTGTCTCTACTAAAAAATACAAAAATTAGCCGGGCATGGTGGTGGGTGCCTGTAATCCCAGCTACTCGGGAGGTTGAGGCTAGAGAATCCAGGAGGCAGAGGTTGCAGTGAGCTGAGATCGCGCCACCGCACTCCAACCTGAGTGACAAGAATGAAACTCCATGTCAAAATAAATAAATAAATAAATAAATAAAATAAAGTCAAAGAAAAGTTAAAGACTGCCTCTGTGCTGGGCCTTCCAGATTTAAAAAAGCCCTCTAATTTAGTTGTGCACAAAAAAACAAGCCATGGGCTCGGGTGTCCTAACTCAAAGCTTGGGAACTGACTGAAGACTGATTACCTTTTTCTCTAAACAGTTTGACCAGGTGGCGAGGGTTGGTCCCCCTGCCTCCGAGCAGTGGCTGCAACTTGCAACCTCTTCTGGGAGGCTGAAAAGCTAACTCTAGCTCAGCTCATCACTGTCCACACACTGCATCACATCTCCTGTCTCTTAGATCAAAAAGGTGGATACTGGCTGCCGTCTGAGAGGTTGGGAAAACACCAAGCCATCCATCCTCCTTGACCATCCAGAGATGAAGTTAAAGGTGTTCTCGGTTCTTAACTCTGCTACCTTAATACCTCCAGGGAAGGAGCCAGGGCCCATACAAAATTGCCTTCCAATTAATGAGCAGGTCTTTCCAAGGCAACCAGACCTGGCAGATCAGCCCCTGCTGCACTCCCAACTAGGACTGTTCACAGATGCAAGCAGCTTCATGGACCGTGGACATCATCATGCCGAATTTGAGGTCATTACCTTACAAGGAATTAAGGAAGCCAAAGCCTTATTGCTAGGCACCTCAGCTCAGTGGGCCAAGGTGCCCTTATGCATGCCCTCCAATTGGGTAAGAAAAAAATTATGAATATTTATATAGACTCCCAATATGTTTTCTTGGCAGCACATGCCCATGGAGCTATGTAGAGAGAGGTCTTTTGACTAGCAAAAATAAGGAAATCAAATATACTTCTGATATTTTGGCCTTATTAGAATCTGTAAAAGGCCGGGCATGGTGGCTCATGCCTATAATCCCAGCACTTTGGGAGGCTGAGGCAGGTGAATTACCTGAGGTCAGGAGTTCAAGACCAGCCTGGCCAACATGGTGAAACCTCATCTCTACTGAAAAATACAAAAATTAGCCAGGGATGGTGACACGTGCCTGTAGTACCACCTACTCGGGAGGCTGAGGCAGGAGAATCACTTGAACCTGGGAGGCAGAAGTTGTAGTGAGCCGAGATTGTGCCACTGCACTCTAGCCTGAGCAACAGAGTGAGACTCTATCTCAAAAAAAAAAAAAAAAAAAAATCAGTAAATGCCCCCTCTAATAGTGGCTATCATCCACTGTCCCAGCCATCAAAAAGGAGACTCCCGAATAGTCAAAGGAAATCAACTTGCTGATCTGGCAGCCAAGCAAGCCACAAAAACATTGGACTCTGAGGCTTTCTTAGCCCCACTAATAACTCACATTGATCTGACCAAGTTCCAACCTTGCTATACCAAAGGAGATTTAAAGTGAGTCAAGGAATGGGGATTCACATCCCGGCCCTGGCCCATCCAGGCTGGAAACGTAATCCGGAAGGTATCGTATTGGTTCCCAGTGCCCTCCTTAAAGATATAGTGAGCCAGTTTCATCAAAAGCATCCATTACAGAAAAGACGCAACCCTTCAATGGCATGTGAGTTCTTGATTGGCCCCGACATACAACGGGTCATTCAAAATGTGATCCATCAATGCATGCTTTGTGCCCAAACCGCCCTAAAACTGGACCCCAGCCCTGTTCAGGGGTACAACATCCAGGAGACTCTCCATGCAAGGACTGGCAAGTTAATTTCACCACAATGCCATGGGCGCCTGGAGGCTACAGGGCATCTTCTTGTACAAAAAACATCTTTCTGTTTTTTGTAGACACATTTACAGGATAGGTAGAGGCATACCTTATCCGAACAGAAAGGGAGCTGAAGTGGCCCACACTATACTAAAGAGATAATTCCCCAGTATGAACTCCCTTTGACGATCCAGAGTGACCATGGTGTGGTGTTCATCTCTCAGGTAGTACAGGAAGTGTCTCAAGTCCTAGACATTGAATGGAAACTTCATGCAGCACAGCCACAGCCCACCGGAAAGACTAAAAAACTGAATCAAACTATTTAAAGAACAGTTAAGCCAGGTGTGGTGGCTTACGCCTGTAATCTCAGCACTTTGGGAGGCCGAGGCAGGCGGATTATTTGAGCCCAGGAGTTCGAGACCAGCCTGGCCAACACGGCAAACCCCGTCTCTACTAAAAATACAAAAAATTAGCTGGACATAGAGGCACATGCCCATAGTCACAGTTGCTTGGGAGGCTGAGGCACATGAATTGCTTGAACCCGGGAGGTAGAGGTTGCAGTGAGCTGTGATCATGCCACTCCACTCCAGCCTGGGCAACAGAGTAAGACCGTCTCAAAAAAAACAAAAAAGCAACAGCTGCTAAAGTGTGCCAGGTAACTAATCTAACTTGGGACAAAGTACTACCTTCTCTCCTGCTGACGATTTGGGTCATTCCCTGAAACAAGCTCTAGTTGAGCCCTTTAGAAATTATGTATGAGAGACCTTTCCTAGCCACCTTGGGGCTAAGATCAGGCTATAAATTCATAGAAAGGGAAGGAGCTATTAGACATTATTTAAAATTGCTAAATGAAATACCGACTTCTGTTCATGAGTTTGCTTCTTCCTCACGGACAGGCCACTTCACCCCTTCTAGGCTAGAGACCAAGTCCTACTTAAAACCTGGAGGGAGACTGGACTGGATCACCAAATAGCCCCTCAAAGGGTAAGACCCTATGAGGTCCTTCTGACCACGCATTCATCAATTGGGCAGGAGTTAAACCATGGGTACATTATACCTGGATAAAAATTGCTCCCCCTCAGCCTGACCTATCAGGTTAATAGACCTGAAAGGACACGTGAACCAACTAAAAACCTGAAGCTGCTTTTTAAGAAAACATCCACAGATAAGTAAAGCCTTCTTGCTAAGCACCACAGTACTATATGGCTTACGGTGGCTGCTGAAACCAATCTTATCTTACAATGGGCGCATTATGCAGATAGCCTACAGAAGCTCGTAGGGTTTGAGGGATGTTACCTATCTCTAGCACTTTGGTATTACGTTGGTGGGTCTTGCTCTTACAAGGAAACAACTGAGTACAGTAACAAATTTTTATGAAAAATTATTCCAAAGAAAATCAGGTCTCTGGTGTGCTAACACGAGGAAATGTAAGGCTATGGCCTGGCATTAATATAACCCTTCACAACCCAGGTCACAGAAAATCTTTTACTATAAATCAGACTGTTCAACAAACTTTTGAATACACTCCTCCTCCTCTCCTGAAGGAATTTCCCTCGGCAGCCCCCCAAATTTTGACTTATTAACAGCCACTATACTGAGGAAGGTTTTTATCAAGCTTGGGATGATTATCTTTGAATGATTGTGCTCCCCTACCCTTATCCTGCCACTGGCCACATAAATCAAATTCCCCTTTATGTTGGGAACAAAACAAAACCAGCATTCTTATGATAACTGGCCAAATATCACTAAGAATATGGGCTGGATGCTCCTCCCACCAATGTGAACATACTCCAGGGCTGCAACAAACTGACTGGTTTGCTACTGATTGGACACAGGCCAGGAATTCAATGGCTAGCTTCATATGGAGTGCAATGGCTATGTGGGACTAATCTTTGGCCCTGATTACCCATTGGCTGGATAGGACAATATGCTCTGGGATTCCCACAGGTCCAGGGCCATTTGGCAAAAAACCAACGGACAACCTGGAAATTTCCCAAATGTGTTGCACCAATGGACCAAGTCAGTTTTCCACTGCTATGACCATCCCCTCTCCATTTTTCTTCCCCAAGTTAATTTAGAAAATGTTATCTGACATGTTGAGATCCTAAGAAATTATATCCAGCATGTGCTGAAGGATGCATTCAAAGGCATCTCTTTAATCACCTCTCAGATGACTATGATGAAAAAAGCACTTTTCTAGAACCACATGGCCCTTGATGTCTTCACGGCTGCACAAGGAGAACTTGTGCCATAAGGAAAACTGAATGCTATGTATACATTGCAGACAATTCAGGAGACATCACCCTGGCCCTTCAAGATATGTACAAACTGAATGCTGTGTCCAACCTCATGATGTCACTAAACCAATGACTGTCTTCATACTTCCAGTCAGTACCCTCTTGGTGGAAAAAATTACTGGTAATTCTAGCTATGACTATAGAAACAGGAATACTCCTTGCCTGTGGATTATACTGCTGTGGCACGATGTATGTGGGACTGCAAGATCGCCCTTCTGAAGCTCCTGACACCCTGTTCAACAATGTTACAACAAAATTGCCTAAGTCCCGGGACATGTGAATATTTTCAACAGCAGGTAAATAAGTTCCATTCCTCAGCCCCCTAGGAATGCCCCTTGCCAGCGGGAAGTAGGAAGACTGAGTCAACACCCAAACTTAAGATTAAGGAAAGGAACAGTGTCAGTGGGGATACTGTAACCCAGCCTATATTATAAAAATCATCAGGTGTTTATTTTACTTATTTTTCTTTCTCTGTCCTTAGCTTCCTCCAGGCAGGATTGCTTGCACATAGTCATTTTGGTAGAGGGTGGTCACTAACAAGTGATTAACTGTATATCCTAACCCCCAGGGGCTGCTTGCAAGATTAATGTACTTGTTTTTCTTTTAAAGAACAATGATCCTTAGGTCACACTGACCTCCTTGATGGCATCCAGAAGTTTGACTGGCCAAGGGACACGAGCAGCTTTGATCATCAGGGAAAGCCCCCAATTACGTGCAAAGGAAGGTCATATTTGAGAATCTGCTTCTCCCGCCCTCATACTTTGGCCAAATTGAATAAACCTTTCTAAGCATTAATATGTCAGTGTTTGGCTTACTGTGCACCAGGTACATGAACCTAACTTTTGGGGTTCTACAACAGCAACCTGACTGAGCTAATCAGGTACAGCCAAGAACAGCTGAGCTACAGTAGCTCCTTAAGATCAGGGTCCAGATGTTGTTCATAGATGAGAGAAGAGAAAATAACTATCACGTGCAACATCAGACATTCAATGACACAAATCCTCAAAATCAGATGCTTTAAAAAATGAAGCCAATGGCTGGGCATGGTGGCTCATGCCTGTAATCCCAGCACTTTGGGAGGCCAAGGCAGGAGGATCGCTTGAGCTCAGGAGTTCAAGACCAATCTGGGTAACAAAGTGAGACCTTATCTCTACCAAAAATTGAAAAATTAATTAATTAATTAATAAAAATAATTTAAAAATCTTTGAGCCATCAAAGGTTTCTGGCTTCCTCAGCAACTAAAAATAATTACCCTCCCCAATGATCGGTCTATGGGTTCCACAGGTATAGCAGCAGAAGAGACAACTTGGAAAAAGTGAAGGTAGGCCAGGCACAGTGGCTCATGGCTATAATCTCAACACTTTGGGAGGCTGAGGTGAGTGGATGCGCTTGAGCTAAGGAGTTTGAGACCAGCCTGGGCAACATGGCAAAACCCGGTCTCTATAAAAAAAAATATGAAAAATTGGCCAGGCATTGTAGTCCACACCTGCAGTCCCAGCTACTAGGGAAGCTGAGGTGGGAGGATCACTTGAGCCAGGAGGCGAAGGCTGCAGTGAGCCTAGATGGCACCACTGCACTCCAGTCTGGGTGACAGAGCAAGACCCTGTCTCAAAAAAAAAAAAAAAAAAGGTAAGCCACAACTCCACTTAAGAGGAGAGGCAACTGGAGAAAGATCCCAGGAGGTTATATTCAACAACGGAGCAATAACACAGTAGTCTTGCCAGATATGCATAACCTTTAAATGGACATATTCTACTCTGTTCACCACCTTTATAAAAGTTTTCAAGTTTTCTGGATAGTTCTACCCAGTTGACGGCAATTACCCTGCCAGGTAAATTACTCACTATAATTGAATAAACCAGCAATCTGGTTTATCAGTCAGTCTCTCTTGCTCAATTGACAATCTCTAAAAGTTCATCCGTTCCTGTGTGAGACGGTATATCTGACAATTCAGTCAAAGGAAGTTGGTCAAATCCCACAACTGCCTGCCAAAGAAAGTAATACCTAATCACAAAAATACCACAATTAATTACAGGTAGTAACTAGGTTCTAAAGAAATTATGTCCTAAGCAGATTTTAATATAAATTTTGAACAGTTATAGCAAATAAAGATGGCCTTTGGGTCAATAACAGAACAAAAACACTAAAAATTTCTGTACATAAACACACGCATACCACAAGTCTAGTCAGAAAGAACTACATAGATAAACAAGATCGAATTTTAAAAATAATTTGCAAGGGAAGTTCTTAATGCTTCTGTTCTAAAATATTGTCTTCTTTTAGAAAAATTTAAGACTGGAATAACAGATTGTTTTTCCTGCAATGCTGTAATTACTGCAAATTTATCAGCAAAGAAGTAAACAGCAATGCAATTTTTCCTTAAGCTTGAATACGTAAGGGAACAATAAAGAAACCTGATTAGACCTGAACTAATTAAAGTCACACCAGTAATCTTCAGGTCAGCTCTGGTCTCCAGGTAGAATTCCAGGACAGGTTTGTATCACTGGGTCCATTCCCAACAGGCTGGATAGGAGAGTCTGGAGTAATTGTAAGGATACCACCTTCTTCTATCCTCGGCTGCCTGACTGGCATTGGGCTTCACATTCCAAGAGTACCTCCTGTGTGAATAGTCCTCTCCAGGGGGACCAGGAGGAGGGAGATGGCGTCTCTGGTAAACATGTGGATTCTCTGAAAATTTTCTTAAAGCAAAACAAAAAGTAATAAGCCATTACTAGGATTAATGCAATAATTTTTATTTATTTTAAATTTATATTTTCAAAAAATGTTTTAAATTTATACATTTACAAAATAATATATATTCCACTGTTTCCTACCTGTGTGACCTTAGTAGATAAAATACTTAATTGTTATTTCCCTAAGTTCTTTATAAAATGGGGCTAATAATACTTTTCACCTTCACGAGCTGTTATGAAGCTAAATTAAGAAAATACATTTCAATTACCTATGATGCCCTGGCACACTGTGGATTCCCAGAAGCCTTTCCACCTTTCCCTACAGAGATAAATGCATGCCCATACTATTCTAATCAAATATTTTCTCTCCCAAAGTCTGGCAGGGTTGACATAAGACAGAATAAGCTATTTAGTACTGAAAACAGATAGCTGCTTCCACTTTATAAACAAACATACATACATTAATTATAAAGTGTGAAAAACTTTAATAATGGTATATGCAACAAATTCGAAAAATTAGGATTTAAATTTACTTGTTTCAAAAGCAAGACCAGAAAATCTCATGAAATTATACAAAAGAAAATTTGGGGCTGGGCGTGGTGGCTCACACCTGTAATCCCAGCACTTTGGGAGGCCAAGGCAGGTGGATCACCTGAAGTCGGGAGTTTGAGACCAGCCTGACCAACATGGAGAAACCCCATCTCTACTAAAAATACAAAGTTAGCCGGGTGTGGTGGTGGGAGCCTGTAATCCCAGCTACTCAGGAGGCTGAGGCAGGAGAATCGTTTGAACCCGGGAGCTGGTGGCTGTGGTGAGCCGAGATCACACCATTACACTCCAGCCTGGGCAACAACAGTGAAACTCTGTCTTGAAAAAAAAATAAATAAAGAAAGAAAATTTGGAAATCTGAGAAAAGAAAAACTAACCCCCGCTACACAGCCCTCAATCCCACTTACTATAATTCAATTAGTTAGTATTTCCTTTTATTCTTTTCCCCAGCATCTTTTTCTGACTGTTGAATCACAGCCTATTATTTTCACTTATCATAAATGAGCTAACACTTTCGATGGCTTTATAAAATGTTATAGTATGGATATAATTATTTAGCTACATTCTCCACTGTTAGAAATACAGCAGCTACAAGTTCTTCCACAACCACAAATAATGCTGGGATTAACATGCAAAACATATACTACTGTATCCTGAGCTAGCCCAGCATCTGACACATGGAAAGGAGTTTGAGAAATGTGCCAAATGATTAAGTAAATATAGCTTTTCCTGTACTTTGAAGTATTTCCTTAGTCTCAGAATGAAATTACTAGGTAAAGTATTTTTATGGCTCTTGAAATTGTGCTTCAAAAGGCTTATACCAATTTTCAGTGCTGCAAGCGACATATTTTTGAAATGTTTGTTTACATCTTTTAAAAATGTCAGTTTTTCTTAAGTTTTTTTTCCTTTTTTTAATAAAAACAGGATTCCAGCATGTTGCCCAGGGTGGTCAAAAACTGCTGAGCCCAAGCAGTCCTCCCACCTCAGCCTCCCTAAGTGCTGGGATTACAGGTGTGAGCCAATGCACCTGGCCTAAAAATGGCAATGTATTTCTGAAAGTGTTTACAATGTGCTAAACTGTTTAAATTCATGTTAACTGTCAATACCAACCACTATGGGGTATGTATTATTAAAATATCTATCTGACTGATGGGAAAAAGGAAATGTAGATAGGCTAAGTATCTTATCCAAGATCACAAAGCAGGCGAGTAACAAAGCCAAGATGCAAATCCAGGTCCAGCCTGACAACCACTACAATGGAGTGCTTATCAAAAACTGTTGCTAAACTGGCTGGGCAAGGTGGTTCGAGCCTGTAATCCCAGCACTTTGGGAGGCCGAGGCAGGCGGATCACCTGAGGTCAGGAGTTCAAGACCAGCCTGGCCAACATGGTAAAACCCCCATTTCTACCAAACTACAAAAATTAGCTGGGCGTGGTGGCAGTGCCTGTAATCCCAGCTACTTGGGAGGCTGAAGCAGGAGAATTGCTTGAACCTGGGAGGTGAAGGTTGCAGTGAGCCGAGATCTTGCCATTGTACTCCAGCCTGGATGACAGAGCGAGACTCTGTCTCCAAAAAAACAAAAAACACAGAATTCCTCATCAGTATCATAATATGTTTTCATTAACTATAGTATTGATTTCTATCTCAATTCTAGAAAAGGGAAAGCAGAGAGAGGTACCTGACTGATTGTTGCAAATTTTGGGTCTGGGTGTGGAAATGTCGAGGAGCTGAGTGACCCTGGATCTGATGTAGATTATACCTAGGTCCTTGTTTAACAGGCTTATTGTGGACTGGTTGCATGAGATGTGCCGAGTCTTCAAAACCACTTGACCTGGGTACACTGGAATTCCAATTCCTTAAAGAGAATATTTCCACACAATATTACTGGTTTCCAGATTTAGTAGTCAATTTAGTGACTATATTTTGGCATATGAAAATAACAGTTTCTTCCTTCTACCATTCCTATTTGTTTACGTCTCCCCCCAACAAATAAACAAGCTACCAGAAGAACGAACATATGCAACTTAAATTATATAAACAGAGATCTCCCTGACCCACAAATCTCACGTATATAACATATGACTTACTTTCTGATAGGACCATTCTGAAGGTCTTCGATGTAGTTTTGTCTTTCTAAGCAATGTCCCCGGCACCTATTGAATACTGAGGAGAGGATAAACTGTTAGAAATAAGTGTACAAAGAGCAAATCTTTCCAGAAAAAGCAAATTAAGCTGAAATCCACTATTCAAGCTGTTATATCTCACTACTTCCACATACATCTATAGACTTTTGGCAAGACTATCTTATATTGGACAAACAAATTACAAACTTTTTTCCAAAATTTGAGAAATTCTTCTACATTTCCACCTTTAACTTTAATAAAAAGGGAAAAATAGTGACAACCCTCATACTTACATTCAATTGCATCATCTGGCCTCACGCCTTCTACATCAATCAAATATCTAACAAAACAACATAATTTGGGTCATTTATATATGAAAAGAAAAAAATCAAGTTTTTTCAAAAAAGGTCCAATTTCAACTTATAGACATAGATATAAAAATCCTAAGAAAATATCAGCACATCAAATCCAGCAGTTATTAAAGAATGACATACCATGACCACAAAAAGACGTTTTTCAAGAATGCAAGGATGACCCAACTCCACAAAATCTATTTATATATTTATTTACATTAATGTAATTTAATAAACAAAAGGAAAGAAAATGCAGAATCATTTTTTATCAAAATGCTTTATACACTAAAAATAGAGACTTCCTTAATATGACAGAGTATTTTTCAAAAACCAACAACAAACAAAAGACAAACTGGGAAACATACTAACATTATATCTAAAAAATACTGTATAACCAACAGAATGGACCAGAAACTTGGGAGTCACCATCACTGTTAGCCATTTCTTCCATACTCTCATCTTCAATTCACCACCAACTCCTGACAACAATATTACCTAAATATCTCTATAGAGTATATCTGCATCTTTCTACCAAAATGACCACCATGCCCTGGTCCAATCCACCATTATGCCTCAATTCCTACAAACACCTCCCAACTTGTCTCCTTGCTTCTACCTCTTTCCCTCTGCAGTGTATTCTCCACTCAGCAGCAAAATGATAGGTTGAAAATACAAATTTGAATGTTCACCACACTCATCCCCAACAAAAAAAAATTCAATGGTTTTCTATTGCTCTTAAGGTAGTGACTAAAACCTTAAACATAGCTCTGCATGGTTTTAGCTCCTATCCATATTTCCAGCTCCAATTTAATGCCGTACTACCCCCATGGCCCAGTCTCCCTAGCCAGCTCCTCCAACACAGTATATGTTTTCCTGTTATATGGTCTCTGCTGATCCTTATGTTCAGAATTCTCTCCACAACATCCCTACCTGGTTAACACCTACTCATACTTCAGATATTTGCTCAGACCTCCCCACAGAAACCTCTAGTCCTCTTGTTGAAGTCAAATTCTCCCTATTCTATGCTCTCATTGTACCACGTCACTCCCCTTCTCAGCACTTGTCGGAGTTGTAATTCTATAGGCATTTGTGTGATTCTTTAATATCTACTCCCTCCATAGACTGTTAGGATGCACAAAGGGCAGCTCAAGTCTCTTTGCTAACACCCAGCACAGGGCCTACACATAATACATGCTCAGGAGATATTTTCTGAATGAACAAACATGACTCAGTACAGTGTGGCAACATCCATAAAAAGCGTAAGGACACACACTATTTGATTCAGAAATTCTATTTTGAGTGAAATTACCTCCGGGGCTAAGGGATATGTATTCAAAAATATTTACATAGAAATGTTCACTACTTCAAGGTTTTATAATATCAAAAACTTCTGACTTTTGTGTTCATCGGTGTGCAAAGAACAACGCAGCCCTTAAAAAGAACAAGGAGTCCGGCCAGGCGCGGTGGCTCACTCCTGTAATCCCAGCACTTTGGGAGGCTGAGGTGGGTGGATCACAAGGTCAGGAGATCAAGACCATCCTGGCTAACACAATGAAACCCCATCTCTACTAAAAATACAAAAAATTAGCCGGGCATGGTGGCAGGCCGCTTGTAGTCCCAGCTACTTGGGAGGCTGAGGCAGGAGAACCGCGTGAACCTGGGAGGCGGAACTTGGAGTGAGCCGAGATCACGCCACTGCACTCCAGCATGGGCGACAGAGCGAGACTCCGTCTCAAAAAAAAAAGAATAAGGAGTCCAAGTATTTTCAAAGAAAGATGTCTATCACGTATTAAATTAAAAAAACAGAATGTCTAACTATTATACCATTCAATAACATGTATGCTTGTATCTGCATTTTTAGAGTCTGAAAAGATGCGTACTAAATTATTAATGGTGGTAATCTCTGGGTGGGGAGCAAGACTGCCTTCTACTTCACGCATTTCTATACCGGTTCCATTTTTTACAACAAGCTTACATTACCATTATAAACAGACAAAAACAACTTTAAAATGGTCTGCCTCTGGGGTTGGCAACTTACCTGCAAATGAGGTAGCCAGTCCTGTTTAAACCATGGGTACAATGGACACCAATAAGTTTGTCTATAAAAAGAAAATACAGGATTAAGTAACTGAAGTAGATACACAAGTGTATAACATTATCACTGCCCTGAAAATGAATAACTCTTAAGAGGAATTGTTTTTTCTAGGAACATACTATAAAGAATCATCTAACAGAAAGCCAAAACTCACTGCTTCTGGGAAACTTTGCATAGTCCTAATTAGACTCAATGATGTCAACTGCAGGCCTGGTCAGACACTAACAGCTAAAACTGCAATGAGACAAACCCATCTATCTTAAAACAGAATGCCCATCAGCAACTGATTTAATTATACAAAAAGGGAGTGAAAGCAACAACAGGCTAAGAGAAGAATGAAATTTGTTTCTGAATGAAACAAATAAAAGGCCTTCACTCTTGATATTGAATATTAAGGACAGTTTCCATAGTACTCTTGAGTTCCCGAAGAGCTTCTATTCCTTCTCTTGTTCGGTGCTCCACACATACCACAGGTCTACTTGCCCTGTGAAGTACTCAGGTAAATAGCACTATTCACATTTTACAATGAAAAGGCAAGGCTTGGAGATGTAAGTCAAAGCAGGCAAACAGTACAAGACTAGAATCAAGTCTAAGATTTTTCCCATTACACCACAGTACTTCTTAGTCCATCTTTTTAAAAAATTGCATGAGGAATTAAATTAAAAAAGTGTAGTTTATCTTTGCAAAATCTGTGTCCGTGACTAGGTAGCGTCTGGTAAAGAAGGCACTCATCAGCCAGGTGTGGTGGCTCACGCCTGTAATCCCAGCACTTTCCAACCTGGCCAAGATGGCGAAAACATGTCTCTACTAAAAGTACAAAAAATTAGCTGGGTATTGTGGTGGGAGCCTGTAATGCCAGCTACTCAAAAAAAAAAAAAAAAAAAGACAGAAAAGAAAAAAGAAGGCACTCTGCCGGGCGTGGTGGCTCACGCCTGTAATCTCAGCCCTTTGGGAGGCCAAGGTGGGTGGATCACCTGAGGTCAGGAATTCGAGACCAGCCTGGCCAATATGGTGAAACCCCATCTCTACTAAAATGTAAAAACTAGCCGGGTGTGGTGGTGGGTGCCTGTAATCCCAGCTACTCGGGAGGCTGAGGCAGGAGAATCGCTTGAAACCAGGAGACGGAGGCTGCAGTGTGCCAGCATGGTGCCACTGCACTCCAGCCTCGGCGACAGAGTGAGACTCTGTCTCAAAAAAAAAAAAAAGAAAGAAAGAAAAAAGAAGGCACTCATCATTGCCAGCCTGGATTACTATAACAAACTAATCTCCCTACCTCTGTCTCAACTGATCCTCCATAAGGCAGATGTTATCTTTCTAAAACATAAGCCTGGCTGGGTTGTTTTTGCTTAAAAATCTCAATTTAGCATAGCATGAAGCCCAAATTTAGCACGGCATTTAGAATCCTTCATAAACTGATATCAATCTGTCTTTCCAACCGATCTAAGTCCACAATGATCCTAACTATGATTTACAAGGGCTGATATGATCCACCTCCGTTCTGCCCAACCCCAACCTCTCTGATCCTGTTTCTCCTGCTCTTACCCTCACTCACTCCACTCCAGCCACACTGGGCTCTTTAACATTCCTCAAACATGCCTAGCATACTCATGCTTCAGGGACTTTGCACCTGCTGTTCCCTCTGCCTTAGGACGCTCCTCCCCAGAAACCCAATGGCTTGGTTCATTACTTCCTTTAAGGTTCTGCTCAAATGATATCTTCATAAAGAGGCCTTCCTGATCACTCACCTCTTCCCTCATCCCATTATCATGTTTTGTTATTCTCCAAAGTACTTATCACCATATATATTCCATGTATTTATTTGCTTCTTTCTCTCCCCAACTAGAATGTAAAGTATAGAAGGGCAAGGACTTTGTTCTATTTCCACTTTCTAGAAAAGTGACTTCAACATAGGTTATATAATTATTTGTTGCAAATGAACCTATGAATTCCATGCCTTTTCACATTATCTTCTAGTCACACAAGAGGCTGCCTCTCCATGGCTTTAGGCCCTGTGCCTTTTGTGCCTAATCCCCAAAACTGGGCTGCCCTTTTCTCATCCTGGCAAAATTCTCGTCTCTGCTGCTCAAATGTTGTCTCCTGTCAGGCCTTCCTCAATCTCTCCTCTATATTCTCACTGGACTTAATTTATTCTTTTATTATGATGAACTGTCTTTTGTGGTTTTTTTTGAGACGGAGTCTCGCTCTGTCGCCCAGGCTTGAGTGCAGTGGCGCAATCTCGGCTCACTGCAAGTTTCGCCTCCCAGGTTCACACCATTCTCCTGCCGCAGCCTCCCGAGTAGCTTGGACTACAGGTGCCCGCCACCACACCCGGCTAATTTTTTGTATTTTTAGTAGAGATGGGGTTTCACCGTGTTAGCCAGGATGGTCTCGATCACCTGACCACGTGATCCGCCCGCCTGGGCCTCCCAAAGTGCTGGGATTATAGGCGTGAGCCACCGCGCCCGGCCTAACCCACATCTTAAACCACATGCACTACATGTTTATTTTCCTCGGTAACTGTGAACTGCTATAATAAAAAACAAAGAGTGCCATCATCTCTGTGTCTTCGTGCTCTAACAACAAATCTAAAAGGATCTCAGTGTTTACTGAATCAATTTATTTTCTCAGTCCCTACTAGTTCTAGGAGAGAGTGGAGAG